>NW_023270442.1:4923583-5174411 GCF_011800145.1 Mirounga leonina
TTTCTTTCTTTCTTTCTTTCTTTCTTTCTTTCTTTCTTTCTTTCTTTTTTTGTTTAAAGATTTTATTTATTTATTTGAGAGTGAGAGAGTGAGCAGCAGAGAGCACAAGCCAGGGAAGAGGCAGAGGAAAAGGGAGAAGCAGACTCCCTGCTGAGCAGGAAGCCTGATGTAGGACTCAATCCCAGGACCCCAAGGTCATGACCTGAGCCAAAGGCAGATGATTAACTGACTGAGCCACCCAGGTGCCCCTCCATATTTCATTTATTCAAAAATAATAACCTACTTAACAGTCGTACTGCATTTCATTTATTCATTTGTCAATTGATAAGCATCTGTTTTTTTCACAGCTTTGTCTATTATGAATAATGCTGTTTTAGACATTTATGTACAAGTTTTTGTAAGAATATATGTTTTCATTTCTCATGGTAATACACCTAGAACTGGAAGTGATGGGTCATAAGTACTCTAAGTTTAACAATTATGAGGAGATTCCAAACTATTTTCCAAAGTGGCTGCACCATTTTATTCTCTCACAAAAAAATGTATGAGGGGTTCCAATTTCTCCACAGCCATGACAACACATGTTATTGAGTGTCTTTCTGATTATAGATATCCTAGTGTATAAGAATGGTATCTCATTATAGTTTTGATTTGATTTCCATAATGACTAAGTATGTGTGTATTAATTCTATGATACAATAAAATTACAACATAAAAACATCGAAAATAATCACAATACAGAGCAGATATATCTTTTTTTTAAAGATTTTTATTTATTTATTTGAGACAGAGAGAATGAGAGAGACAGAGAGCACATGAGAGGGGGGAGGGTCAGAGGCAGAAGCAGGCTCCCTGCTCGGCAGGGAGCCCGATGCGGGACTCCATCCAGGGACTCCAGGATCATGACCTGAGCTGAAGGCAGTCGCTTAACCAACTGAGCCACCCAGGCACCCAAGAGCAGATATATCTTAATGATTTCCCTTTTATTTCAATATTAAGTAAGTGTAAATCACAATGAAGAATGCTCTGCACCTAAAAATTGTCCTAATTATTTTTTAGAGAATAAATTATAATGGGTTATTAACACTTTTATAAACAGTTCCTTTTCTCAATTATATTTTTAAGTTTGAACAATTTGGTGTATCTATAATTATAATGAACTGCTATATTTATTGTAACAAAATAAATTATAAAGAAAGTTAATATGTGTAGGTAGTCACTGAGGAATAATAAGGTTTATTAAACTAAATGATCCTAAATGTATAATTTCAAATGATTTAAACTAATAAAGTAGCAGAAAAAGGCTCATTAAATTTCTTGGGAATAATGTATTTTTTATTAATTTATGATTGACTTTAGCTTTGCAATGCTAATTAATTCCTTCTGGGAAGTAATATACATAACCTTCCCCCACTTCTTTTATTTATTTAATTTTTTGGTAATTTCAAGCAATAGATTTAAATTCAAGGATAATAAAAAGTGGTAAGACACTGAACTGGGTTTGTTTATGTCTATCTCCCATTAGTCTGACAGAACCTTAAAATGTGGGGGTCATAGTTATTCACATTTGCATTCTTAATGTGCGGTACAGTGTTTGCATAGCAGAAAAAACTTTTATGATAGTTGTGAAATGAATAAGCTAATAATAGGACATAATAAAGAAATGTAAATTTGGGATCCGGTATTTTCAAAATACAAATGTCTTGATAAAAGCTGTGTTATTTAATCATTACACCAATGAACATATAAATCTATTGTAAGAATCTGAAATGTTTTCAGCTATATGCAGACTAAATTACCATCTGGTTTTCTACCCCAAATGGATAAGCACATGTGTTAAATTTCTTAAAAGATGGCTGTGTTTTAAAAAAGCATACTCAGTGAACACATTGTCTTCACCTTTGCCCATTACATGCAAGTCACAACCTTGATTCTATCTACAACCTTAATTCCCTTTTTTGCCTTATAACACAATGCATTCAAAGTTCCATGAATGAGTATATGGAAATTTATATTTTTGGGGGGTTGGGGATAGGGGGTAGCGAAGAGGAATTGTATTTTGCCTACCTCAGAATCATATTTCTCATAGTAGTTTCCTAATTTTAAATTAATATTTGACACAAAAGTAGGCACCTTTTCTCACATTTTGCCTAACTTTTAACATAAATTATACATGTGCTTGTTCCCATATCTTCCCAAAGTGTTCATGAAAATGTTAATATCTCTTTTCAATTTATTCTCTTGAAAGAATGACCAGGAATGCATTATATCAAAAATCCTAAATTCAAATGCCAGGTAACACAATTTTGAAAATACTCTTTTTTGGTACATGAACTCTAAATACTCAACTTTAGCAATATGTCTAAAATTATAAGTCTATTCATTAAAATGCTCGATCAAATTTGTTGACCTTGAGAAAATTTTCAATATTTCTAATTGATATTTGTGTAATATGAAGATCACATTTTCCCATTGTATAGAATGATGCTCAGTGATGCATATGCTTTCAGATGGATCACAGAAATAAGTATAAATCAATTATTATAGAAACAAAAATTCCTTATATTACTATAAAAAACAAAAATGAAAAATGAAAAAAAAAATCACAGACCAGGTACTAAGTTAAAAAAAATACTAGTAAGGGCTCCTGGGTGGCTCAGTGGGTTAAGTGTCTGACTCTTGATTTTGGCTCAGGTCATGATCTCCTGGTCGGCTGTGACATCGAGCCATGCATGGAGCCTGCATAAGATTCTCTCTTTTCTGGGGCAACTGGGTGGCCAGTCAGTTATGCCTCTGCCTTCCGCTCAGGTTATGATTTCAGGGTCCTGGGATCAAGTCCAACATCGGGCTCCCTGCTCAGCTTCTCCCTCTGTCCCCCTGGTTCTCTCTCTCAAATAAATAAAATCTTAAAAAAAAAAAAAAAAATCCTCTCCCTCTCCATCCCACCCCTGCTCCAGCTCTCTGTCTCAAAAAAAAAAAAAAAAAAAAAAAAATTACTAGTAGAGCCTTGGGTTTGGCTTTTGCAAATGCTAATTTCCAGGGGCACCTGGGTGGCTCAGTCCTTAAGTTTCTGCCTTCATCTCAGGTCATGATCCCAGGGTCCTGGGATCAAGCCCCACATCGGTGTCTCTGCTCAGCGGGAAGCCTGCTTCTCCCTCTCTCACGCCCTCTGCTTGTGTTCCCTCTCTCGCTGTCTCTCTCTCTGTCAAATAAATAAAATCTTTTAAAAAATGTTAATTTCCAGTTTTGTTTGCAAATATCACACTTTAGGAGTTAGTTTGTTATTTTACCTTAAATAATACAATGTATATTATTTTGAGGGAAAATGACCATCAAGATACAGGCAGTAAAAGTTGAAACATTGGCTTATGGCCTAAGGTGATGTTTCTGCAAGTGGTGAAAGCAGCAACATCACCTGGGAACTTCTTGGAAATGCAAATATTCAGGCCCTACTCCAGTGGTGAACCAGACACACCTGGGTGGAGGCCCAGCAATCCTTTAAGCCCTTGAGGTGATTCTAGGAAACTTCATAATCAGAAAATTTCTTGTCCACCCAGAAATTTCATGGGTTTATCTTTACAAGCTCAGGTAGTTCATTCTCATGATTCCTTAAAAATCTTATCAAAGAAATTAGATATTGAAGGAAAAATCTGAAAACCACTTAAAAAACTCATAAACAGTCCAATCTGGAAGAAATAAAATCCAACTATTAAATCCTGAAATCGAATAAAATAGCAAAATAATTACTTACATAATAGCCTAGATCACATCAAAACCCCTAGCAATTTAGAAAGGCTTTGGATGCATAATTTATATGATTCCTCCTGGGGAGCTTTAGTGTATTCATTACATACTAGAAAATCTTACATAAAATAACAACAATCACCATCCACATAAGTCCTTTTTTTTTTTTTAATGTGGCAGTCACTATCTTGTCCTTTAAAGAATATTATCTCATCAGAAAGATTACTTTTCACTTTTTTTAAAAAATGGTAATAACAGCAAAACTTGAACATAGAATTCTAAATTTAACTAGAATTTAAAGTACTTACTTTTTACTCTTAATGTAATGTACACTAAATACACAACAAAACTTGCACACATTTTTATTTTCTAGAAAGAATTGTATATTTTTTAAAATCTATTTTTAAAATTGAATCTAAATTTCTTTGCTACGTATATATATTGTCAGGGATAAAGACCTTCCTCTGCCCTATGGTCCTGCTAGCTGGACTTAGAATCAAAGTGACATGAGGCAGATTAAAACTACAAAATTAAATTTAATACGTGGATTTATGGGGAATCCATACAGACATGAGATTCCAAAGACAATGTCGCCAACATACTGCTTATAAGAGCTAGGGAAAATGACCATTAGCAGGAGGTGAAAGAAGATGTTTGAAAAACAAAGGTTCCCTATTATGCAGATAAGGTTCTTTGGTAAAGGGGTGTCTCTGTTAATAGCTCTCCTCCTGGTATAGACTATCCTTTCCAACGTAAATTTAGGCAGTTGAGGTGAAGACAGCTTTTTGATTACTCTTAACTCAAAATAATCTTGACGCCAAAGTGGCACATTCTATCTCATCCTGCACCCCAATATATACAATTTTTTTTTGGCTGTCCCTGAAGGAACACTCCACTCTACTGCAAGTCCATGATGCATTTCATCTTGACTCTTTAAAGGCATGTAAAAACATTTGAGGAATGAATTAACATTTGAACAATGAATTGACAGAGTGCATTGTTTTGGTCTCCAAATGATTCAGATCAAACATCACCATCTGTTAAATAATACTGAGTTGTACTACAAGTAAATTTACTTCTGCGTGTAATTTCCTATTACTATTTTAACAACAAAAGAGCTACAATTATTAAAAATTTAAAATGAGATAGATAAACTATTTGTCTCACCTTAATATTTATAAATAAAAACTAATAATTATTTAATATTTAGAAATAAAAAGAAATAAGTTATGATTAAGGAGTCACATTCATCTTTAAAATTCTTTTTTTTATCTTTAAAATTCTTAAGAGTTGATATAATAATGATTTTAAGAAGTGGTTCTCATTTCAGCATATTTTAAAATTTGTTTTCTAAAAAAAAAATGCTATAGAAAAATACTTCCCAAAGAAACCTAAATATAAACAGAACAAAAGCCTCTTTGGCAGTGCTTGCTAAAATGGTCTCATTCAGTTTTCAGTCCCAACCACCTGCTTTACAAAATGTTTTTAAATCTAGGCTGGTAAATTTACATCTTTCCCAACATCAATTAGACATTTTGTTGAAAAAAAAAAATCTTACTCAAATGTTTATGTAATAAATTCCATGCATCAGATTAGAAGTTACTATTTTCCGTATTTTAAATGTTGAGACTTTGAGAGTGTTTGCAACTGACCAGCTTCCCAAGTTTTACAATTTCTTTTCCATGGGACAGCTATTAAATCTCTTTGTGGTACAAATTAATTTTTAATCTCACTCTCCATGTTTTTTTTTTCTTTCACCTAATAGTTCAAACTGTCTACTTAAACATTTTTTTAAAAAATAAAATGAAAACACACGTGTTATCTTATAGCACAAAAACTTCAATGAATCGCAATATCTAAATATAATAAGTATTTATCTAAAAATAGTAAGTATCTAAAAATAAGAGGATCTCAAGCTCTTCTAATTGTGGCTTTTCCATTTTTCCTTAGGTCCTCCTTCACATCTAAAATACATGATCACCTCACATACACATAAGTGAGTGTAACAGCGTCAGTTCAACTCTGAATTAAGTGATGCTGAATTTTTTTAAATGGTTAAAATTATAAATTCTATTATTTTCTTTCAAAGCCCAATGAAAACTGTTTGCAAGAATGTTTTGCAGGAGTAAACATTGGTTACCTCTGGGTAGTGAATTTTTGCTGATTGTTTTGTTGTTTCATTTATTTTAGAGTATGTTGCCTAACACTTTGAAAATAATGTAATACTATTATAATTTTTAAAAATGTTACTTTCTTTTTAAACCTAAAACTTGGCTTTAATTATGTGATATATTGTTGAAAGACTCAATGAATTTTAAAGCACTTTTATTAGCATTATTTCGTTTAAATCTCACACCATGGAATAAAGTGAACTACACTGTATCTATTCATATAATTAGAAAAAATACTGAACAGCAAGGTGTTGTTATTGCCAGAGGCGATTTATTAAACTATTTTTTCTTGAGTTTATTAAGTTAGAATGCTAAAAAAGTACCTGGGGAGGTCATGGACACTGATAAGACCAGGGCTCAAAATCTATCCTCCACTGAGCTCTCTTTTCCAAAATGTAACTCTAACAAGATACCATTGAAAATTCTGTTTACTTCATCTCCCCTGATTTCCTGTGTGTATTAATCATTGTGTCCTCAGACTGAATATGAGAAAACATAAATATAATTGAACTTTATCTCAAATCTAAAAATCTAAAAATTAGTTAAAATTGGCTCCAAACACTTTGGTAAATGAATCATTAGTCTATATAAGTGAAGCGTCCTTAATGAACTATATATACTAAAGGAGTAAACCTGAATTGGATGTGTAGATAAAAGGGCAGTATGAACATTATGAAACAGTTAATTATCAAATTACTACACAAATTTTTATTTAAGACAATAAATACCAAGTTTAACCAAATTGAAGATACCTTCATTCCTATTTCGAAAAAACTAAAATATCAATCTAAGACATACAGTAAAATACCTTAGATTTCTGGAGTAATGAATCACAATATTCTGGGTTTTTTGTTTTGTTTTTAAATTTATGTCTTATGTCCTTGTAAAGTAGGAGGTGTTGTGGCAGCATTGGAGAATTAAGTAAGTTCCCAAAGTATTACTAATGAACTACTATCTTATTAGGGAGATGGCTTGACTCTGAACTCTAGGATAGTGTTGCCCAAAATGTATTCAGGAAAACCATAGCATCAGAATTCAGAAACACTTCTTAAGTTATTAATTTTTGTGTCCTATCTCAGACCTAATAACTTGGAATCTCAGAGGATTTGAGCTCTGGAATCTTGGAGAAAAAAAAAAATTCCCCAGAGGATTCTGAAGACAACTAAATTTGAGATGTATTTATGACTTTTGATGAATCAGTAGACCTCTTATCACCATCTTCTTTTAAAGTAATCTTATTATAAAAATTAAGAAAACATAACATTGGGGGCACCTGGGTGGTACATTTGGTTAAGCATCTGACTCTTGGTTTCAGCTCAAGCTATGATCTCAGGGTCATGGAATCTAGCCCTGTGTGCTGCGTCTGTTTGGGATTCTCTCTCCCTCTGCCTCTCCCCACGCTCGTGCACTCTCTCTCTCTCCCTCTCTCTCAAAATAGATAAGTAATTTTTTTTTTTAAAGAAAATATAGCATTGATATTTCTTGGAAGCCTGGAGTTTGGAATTGTAGGAAAGTATCTTTTTTTAACTAGAGGAATCATAGGATTTGATTAACAGACATTTCTAGAGAAAGCAGAACTCTACCCAAATATATACTTCTGTAGTTTTCATCAAACTCTTTGTTGTTTATAATTAGATTCAGGAGGAAAATGAAAGGAAATGCTAGAAGTTTCAATATAATCAATTTATACCCATTTAATGACATTAATATCTTTGAAATGTTAACATATTACCTGCAAATCATCAGATTGATTAATCTCCAGTCACTGTTGAATTCAATATGTACCACTTACCTACCACCAAATTCATAATCTTAAAATACTATTTTCATAATCACCTTCCCCAAGCTTCAATACATAGTAAATCTGTATTTCTAATCATGTGATTCACAGTCTTTCATATTCAAAATCCATTTACCCAAATTTAACCCCATTATTGATAAAATAAATCACCATACACCAGCCCGTTAGCCTGTTCCAGTATCTTGGCATATTCCTTGTCAAATTTAATCCTTTCCTCTCCCACATTTTCTCTTTTTGTGTTTCTCTAGTGAACTTCTAGTCAAATTTAAAAATCAGCATTTTTCCCTACTCCTTTAAAAGTCCTTTTGACTGCTCTAGACCCATTTTTCTTACTGTTTTTAGAAAGTATTCATTTGTACTATTCAATTTTCTATTTAAATTTACATTGACTATACTTTACTTGTAATGGACTGATGAGTACAAATCAATGATGATAAGACCACCATCACAAAATTAAGTATTGGATCCATAATATATGACAAGTATTTGCTAGGACTTTTACATATATTATATCACTTACTCATAATGACATTCTTTTAAGTGATACATTATCTTACAATATGAAAATTCAGTCTCAGGGAGATTATTTCATGACTTATTTGTACACCTACAATGAACCAGAATGAAACTGTGGGGCTCCAGGACTTCAAAATATATGCTATATCCCATCTACCAAGCTGCTTCCTTCAAAAATAATCGTAAGCTTTTGGCATCAAACTCCATCTTGGTCATCTCTCTCAGTGAATATGAAAGAGTAAGATCATATTGTTTTCTAAGAATTATCATTAAAATGAACTTGGCATACATTTGCTTTAGAATATTAAAAAACAAAAGGAAAGGAATATAATGCAAGATTTTTTTTTTAAATATAGGCAGTTTCTTAAAGACTTAAGAAACTGGGTTCTCAATACTTAAAACTATTGTATTTGAAGTACATATTAGCCTCATGAGGAGGCACTTTAAACTGTTGGCCTGGATAATATCTGTTTTACATACATATTCACTATTTTTATCATATGGCTTAAGAAAATGAAAATAAGCCACAGAAACTTACTATATTGTCCAGCCCCCTTTAAAATGAAAAACAAAACAAAAGCAAAAACAAAGCTTATCTGTTTAAATGTAGATATATTTTCTCAATGTACAATTGTCTTAATAAATCTAATATGTTTGATAAAAATTGCTTTATCATTATATTTTAATAATTCTTAGATAAGTATATTTTCTAAGCTAACATATATACTCTGATATCTAACTTTTATAATTCATGCTTAAAAGAAAACCAGACACTTAACATAAGGAAAATATTTATCAGGAAAATAAAATATTTTTGAATTAAAATACATAAAGAAATTATTTTTGGTCCTTCATAAGTGAAGTTTTCATAAAGGATGAGGCACTTTATTGGGAACTTGAAAGATATATAATATTTATAACAAGAAGAGGAATGGTATTCCAGCCTCAGAACTCAGTGGAAGCAAAGATACAGAAAAACTTGAGAATTTTTGGCAGAATTTTTAATTTGGGAGAGTAAATTATGACAACAAAGCAGAATAGTGGGAGATAAAGCTGGGCCTATTATTTATTCAATAATTCCTTCCCTAATTCAAAAAAAATTATTTATGCTAAAGTTTAATTTATGTTCACTTCATCACTAGTATTTTGGTAGAGATTAAGAATGCATGGGTAAAACCATCTGGCCCTAGGATTTTCTTTGTGAGGAGGTTTCCTTACTAGTTCTATGTCTGTTTGAATGTCCTCATTCTTCATGATTCACTCTTGGGAGGTTATATGTTTCTAAGAAATTATCCATTTATTCTAGGTTTTCCAATTTGTTGGTGTATAATTGATCCTGATAGTCTCTTATGAACCTTTGTATTTCTATAATATCAATTGCAATGTGTACTCTTAGATTTCTGACTTTTTTAATTTGAGTCTTCTCTCCTTTTTCCTGCTCTAGTTAACAATACTGTATTGTACACTTAAAATTTATTTATGAGGGTAAATCTCATGTTATGTATTCTTACTATGATAAAAAGAGTTAATAAAATATAAATATAAAATAAAATGCACAGGTGAACCTAGCATTCCTCATTTAGACATTTAAGGCAGTGAAAAAAAGAATAAAAGCAATAACTTCAAAAAAAATGGCAAATGATGGTGAATTAACTAGACTTAGTGATAGCTCGAGGAAGTGTCTAGAGATGAAATATGCTTGATGTATATACAAAGATCATCTTGGAGACCAGTCTGCTTGGAGCCAAAAAAGCAAGGGGAGGAAGTAGGGGAGGATGTCAGAAAAGGCCATTCAAGAACTTGACATTTAGTTTAAGAGAAATGTGAAGTCTTCACAGAGACATAAGTGGACATTATAATTGACATGATCAATCCCGCTTTTTGCAAGAATCATGATTGCTTCTTTAATGTCTGTCCTTGGAGCAGAGAGATGGAAGCAAGCAGATTGTTTAGCGGGCTATTCCAGAATGCTGGCAAAAAATAACAATTTTCAGAAATAGAAAAGGATCATATTTTGAAACTATTTAAAGGTGCTTCTAACAAGATTTCCCATGGAACTAGATATATAACAAAGCTGGAAAAGTAAATGTTTTCCTTGCTTGAGATGGGGAATGTTGCATTGCAGCACCCAAACTGGATGTCTAAGACAAGTTTCAGGGAAAGATATCCCATTTTACATTAGGAAAAACATTCATCTAGTTTATTTACCCTGAGTTGTTTGAGCTTAAGTCTGTCATCCTCGCTTAACTAACAATAGTGTCTCCTTTCAATTTCTAAAGATAATCAAAGAGGAAATGAATTACATGGTCACCCTACTCATTGAGTTCTACTGAATAGTATCTAATAGATCCAGAACTCTAGCTTTGTATATACAAATATCTGTTTAATATCTTAGATGTCTTATGTGTATTTTAATCCAAAATATCCAAAACTTAGATCCAGAGATACCTTCAGACCAAAAAGAAAAAAGAAAATAAAAGAAAGAACAAAAAGATAAACTTACACATTCATATTTTGGTGACAACTACCTTAATATTTAGAGTGTGTGGATTTGGCCCCACAAATACCCATTTTTAGCCAGTTATCTGGGTTATTCTTTCTTAGAATAAAATGTTAGAAGCAATGGTTTATGACAGCCAGTATATACTGGTCAAAATGTATATAGTAATTCAGATGTGTTGCCTATATAATAAGAATCTATATAAGTAGAAATGGTTAGAATGAAGTTTTCACTATACTATTAGGAATTTTCAACAGAAATTGATAGATAATATTTTGTGTATTACTTGTTCTGCATTCAATGTATATTATTTATTAGATATATGTTTCATTTTCAAAAGTAAATTTAAAGTGACAAACAAAAAATTAGGACTGAAAAAGAACTCCATTAAAGGGAATACAAGGAAAGTATGCTGATCTTAAAAGTATATAATACAGGGGCTCCTGGGTGGCTCAGTGAGTTAAAGTGTCCGATTCTTGGTTTCATCTCAGATCATCTAAGATCATGATCTTACGCTTGTGAGATCGAGTCCCGCATGGAGGCCAGCATCAGGCTCCAAGTCGGCTCCATGCTGGGCGTGGAGCCTGCTTGGGATTCTCTCTCTCCCTCGCCCCTCCCCCCACTCATGCTGTCTCTCACTCTCTCCCTCTAAAAAAAAAAGTAATACAGGTATTAAGCATCAAATTTAGTTCTGAACTTCACAACAACCAGAGCTAAGAATACATTAAATATTATCGCAAATCATGAAAATATAATACCTTCCAAATGAAATATTTTCTTTAGAATAAACAGATATCAGACTTTTTACAAAACCTATGGGGAGGGATTGAAATATAATAAAATAATAAGTAAATATAAATAAATAAAATAAAAATATAATATATATAAATTGCTATTTATTGATGAGTTAAATACAAACTGGCTGGTCTAGAAATTCAAGGTTTTATTTTTTTTTTCTTAATAAAGCAATGTTCTTTCTAGTGTGTGTGTTTATGTGTGTGTGTTTTAATATGGAAAGATATGTTAAAATCTACTGTTTGCACTGTGACTTTCCTTTTGCCTCTGAATTATTTTTATAAACCGAGTATCCCCTGGTGGCTTTGGGTTTACATCATGATCCCTGGTGCTCATTGCTTTGGAGAGCACCAACCTATTTCATAACCCTTTGGGGAAGAAACATCTAGAATAGAGAGTAATATAATGACAAATAATGTATAACAGAAAGTAAGACTTCTCATGTTTCATCTGATTCTATACCTAAAGAAATATTTAAGTTCAACTTATAAACTGCACAAGAGTTTAATAAATTGTCCTTTGGCCTCATAATTTTCTAAATGGGTTGATTTCAGTCTCTTTATCTGCATTTAAATTCTGTGCCAATATCCTTATTTAAGTTTAAATGTTCTTTGCCTAGGGAAACAAAACAAGGATTATAAATTTTTCTTTCATAAAATTGGTGATAGAAAAGCAATTGTTATGCATTAAGCTTCTCAGTAATGACTAATAAGGTAGGGAAAACACTGTAGGGGGTAAATTTGAGTTTATTCAAAGGATGAGTGATCTTTTTGTTTTAAATGTTCTCACAAAGATAAAATGTGTATCATTATAGATAATAGGTCTTCTGTCCTTTTGAATTTGACAACATTTAAAGTTCACATTATAAAACAAGGACTTCAGAAAAAGAGAAGCATTTAAAGTATGTGCTAAACACTCGTATATGATAACTTGAAGACACTAAATAGAAGGTCTTAAATCTGCATCTCTGTAATTAAAAATTAATATTGGTAATAATTACCATTCAAAATACCATTTTGAGCATTACTAAAGACTTAATTACAATATACTTATTTTGATGACAAAATAGATATGTGACATAACAAAGTTCAACTCCTCACCAATATTGTTCTTATTAAACATCTACATAAAGCTATGTATGTTAGTAATTCACAACAGACTAGAGTGTACACATGGTTGTGGTATTCATGAATACCATTTTGAAGCATTGAGTGGGTTTAAGCATGCCCTTGGTATGAAATCCTTCAGGAATACCCTGCAACTGTTTATTTTTATATTTGTCCAAAATCATTTCAACTGATTAAAAAAAAATAGACACTTTTGTTTTATAAACTGTTTCCAAAGATAAGCTGTTTCCAAAGATACAGTTTTTTGAAAATGTAAACAGGTAGGAATTGTAAACAAGCATTTAATGAAAGGAAGTGGCATCCATCAGATTCGAAGAAAGAGTATCAGGCATGAAATGAAGTTACAGTTAGTACCTTAGCCACTCATATACTGAAAAGAAAGTTTTTCCCAAGAAGCTTTGAGAATAACAAGAAGAAAGGAACCCTAGCACAGTTGCTACACAGTGTCAGCTTAAAGAGGGAAAAGCCATGTGATTGGAGCTGCAGAAAAGAGGCACTAATGGGGCGCCTGGGTGGCTCAGATGGTTAAGCGTCTGCCTTCAGCTCAGGTCATGATCCCAGGGTCCTGGGATCGAGTCCCACATCGGGCTCCTGGCTCAGCGGGGAGCCTGCTTCTCCCTCTCTGTCTGCCTCTGCTCATGCTCTCTCTTTCTTTCTGTATCTCTGTATCTCAAATGAATAAATAAAAAAAAAAAAGAGGCACTAACTAGAAATTGCGGTCTAATGAGGAATGAGTATCACCTCCCAGCAAAGACCTCCCTGCTATCTGTGACTCTTTTTTTTTTTTAAAAGATTTTATTTATTTATTTGAGAGAGACAATGAGATAGAGAGAGCATGAGAGGGGGGAGGGTCAGAGGGAGAAGCAGACTCCCTGCCGAGCAGAGAGCCCGATGCAGGACTCGATCCAAGGACTCCAGGATCATGACCTGAGCCGAAGGCAGTCGCTTAACCAACTGAGCCACCCAGGCGCCCACCATCTGTGACTCTTAATTACAGAGCTAGAAGGAACACCTAGTTGTGAAGAGAGCAAGAGAGAAAAATTTTAGTATCTTTTAAGATAAAATCAGGTCAATACCAGAAGTGACTATTAAACCGAACCTCCCATCCTGAAGCTGAAGATGAAAAATTCTCAAGCCAGGAAAGCCTTCAGCCAGCCTAAGGGAGTCAGCAAAGTTCGCTTACCCAAGATGGAGTTAAGACCAGATAGCATCTTACACTGACAGCTGTCTATCTGAATTTTTCTCATTCTTATCTTCTGTTATTCATCTCCTACTGAGAAGAATGATTAATACTGATCACAAGAAATACTTCTTTCTGAAAAGCTAAAAAAGATTATTCAAGTATTCACATATTTATAGATGTTCAGAAGACCATGGATGGAAAATAGAGGTAAATTTATTAAAAGGTGTTGAAAATATCTAGCAGAAACTATTGAACCACTTGCACTATGTTTCTAATGAAAAACAACAAAATTTGCCTCAGATATTTAAATATAATTATTTTAATTCACCTACATCTCAATCTAGACAGTAACTAGTACGGAAGAAAACAAATGGTTTTACTATGATTGTATAAGCATAAAAGTTGTACATCATTAACTACAGATTGTATAGTCAAAGTAGCTCCTACTTTCTGATATCCAAAGCAGAAATGTAAAAAATGATGAGTTTAATGGTCCACATAAGAAGGGAGGAGACATGTACATTTTAAAAAACAATTAAAATAATCTCTGTCCATTCACAACTTAGAAGTTATCTATAATTCTCATAAGCAGCAGGAGAAAAAGTATTCTCAGTAAAAAGATTTTAGCAAATTTACCCAACACTTTCCTTCTCTTCTCTTAAATTTTGTTTTTTGATCCAGCTTTCTTCATCCCCCTTTCTTTTTTCCATCACTACCAAATTAATAAAAGGTTGTAAATTTTCCCTCTGAAGATGATGGAGGAAGTGATGCCTGAGCCCTAATCACTGAGCTTCTCAACCACCTTCAATGGGGGATGGGGGTGGGAGAAGTGGGTGAAGGTGGTCAAAGGGCACAAACTTTCAGTTATAAAACCAAGTTCTGGGAATGTAATGTGTGGCATGGTGACTATAGTTTAACAATATTGTATTGTATACTTGAAAGTTATAGAGAGAGTAAATCTTAAGTCATCACACACACATAACTATGTGAGGTGTTGGATGTGTTAACTAACCATATTAAGGTAATCATTTCACAAGATATATCTATATCAAATCATCACTTTGTACACCTTAAACTTACACAGTATTACATGTCAATTATATCTCAAAAAAACTGAAAAAAATAGCATCCAAATCAGATGCTTAGTATTGTGGTCTAATTGTGACCATTGGGCTTCTACTGATTGAACTGCTACAATCCCACTATGATCAGGGGTTTTCTGCACCGATTGACTCCAAGAACTTCTGGGGATTTTAATTTAAGAACCAGGACTTGGGGCGCCTGGGTGGCTCAGTCGTTAAGTGTCTGCCTTCGGCTCAGGTCATGATCCCAGGGTCCTGGAATCGAGCCCCGCATCGGGCTCCCTGCTCGGAGGGAAGCCTGCTTCTCCCTCTCCCACTCTCCCTGCTTGTGTTCCCTCTCTCGCTGTGTCTCTCTCTGTCAAATAAATAAAATCTTTAAAAAAAAAAGAACCAGGGCTTAATGTGCCTACCACTTCCTTGGCTCTCCCAAGTGCCCAACCCCTTTCTAGCTTTGGTTATCATGCTAGACTTGCCTCCAGGTTGTTGAAATATTGACTGTCAAGATTTCAGTCTGGGCCTGGGTTTCTCCTGTCCTTAGATACAACTAACAGGCCTCGAGCACATACTGTCGGGACTCCTGAGTAACAGCTGCTGCATGCGTCCCTGGATGTTGTTTTCTGCTGCGAAATCACCTCAGCCCTCAAAGGCTCCTTTGTTTTCCTTCTTGTGATAAAAAATGACACAACCATTGGACTCATTAATAGCCTTCATTTGGCTTCCAGCTGGATTCGGACAACTACCTTCTATAGGTATAAAGCTCTCCTCGTGGTCTTTCTTGCCTTTTAGTACTTATTTTAGCTTGGTAAACTGAAGTATCTGACTGCCTGATTTTGAAACTTAAAAAAAATCAAGTAAGACAATGGGATATTTTAGAGATATTCAAGATCTTGATTTTATAATTATCGAGAGATCAATGAATAAATAAAAGAATGGATAATTGAATATCACATTGTTACCATAAAAATGTGCTTAATTAAAAGAGTGAATTTGCTTAAAGTATATTTCTTATACCACAGTTCTCATATACCCGAGATATAAAAGGATGATTATACTTGTTTAAAGGAAGCAAAGGTTTTTTTTTTTTTTTAATGAGGTCTTAGCTTAGATTTCAGAACCTTTACTTCAAAAATCTTCACACACAAAAACTTACACAAACACACATTTCTATGTTCATATTCAGAAGTAATGAAAAAATAGATATGGATTTAAGCATATATACATTCATATACACATAGATAATAATTTCATTAATCTCAAGAAATAAAATTATTTCTAACATATTAGACAAAAGTAGGCTCATTTTAGATAACATTCAATACTTATGAGAAGTGGACAAAGTAATTATTATGCATTTACCTAATATTCAGAGGAAATACAAACTTATATGTATTAATTTATTGTTTATTTAAAAAATACCCAGCCATATAAATAATCTCTAGGAGATTTTTATGGTATTCTGTTGTAAAAGATAATTTAACTTTCTGCACAAAGGTAGCATCTGAGAGTAAGGGAGCCAGCCTCCCTTACCTTCAAGTCCCCCAAAAGACAGCACTGCTGCAGATAACATTTATTTCAGTCTAAATGTAATGGAAATCCTTCTAGAAACCACTTACCATTCTCAGGAGGTATGTATATCCTGCCCGCACTTCCCAACTCTTCAAAGATTTTGGCAGGTAGAAGTCATGAGTAAACATTAGGATAGTTTTCCAGGCTTATCATCTTTGTAACAGATTCTCAGTACGTATCAGTCTATGTTTCTACAAATGAGATAACTACTTAAAAACATATGTAAATGCAAAAGCAAACAAAAAGTGACATGATCAGCCGTAAGAACATTTATGAGTGTGGAACTTCTTGGTTATTGGAATAAATAAACTTTAATATGTGGAATATATAAATTCAGAAGTAAACACCAAATTAGCTTAAAATCAACAATCTTTCATTTGAAAAATATTTCTTCTAAATAAAAAACAAAGAAAAATATTTCTTCCAGATTTACTGCCTATTAATAATCTAAGTGGAATGTGCTTATATGTATTAACCAATACATATCATAACTTTTTGCTGCTATAACACACTTTTACTAATTTGGTGACTTGCAATGACATAAATTTCTTCTCTCACAGTTCTAGAAGTCAGAAGTCCAAAATCACTGGGCTAAAGTCAAGGTGTCAGCCAGGACTATTTTCTCCTGGAGCCTCTGAGGGAAGAAACTGTCTTTGAGTGTTTTCAGCTCCTAGTAGCTGCTTGTATTATTTGGCTGGTGGTCCCTTCCCCCGTCTTCAGAGGGCATCACTCCGATCTCAGTCTCAGTCATAGCACCCCCTTCTCCCTGACTCTGCCTCTATTCGTGTCCCTCTTATAAGTAGCATTGTGCTACATAGGACCAACCTGGATAGTCGGGGATACCCTTCCCATCTCAAGATCCTTAACTTAGTCTTATCTACAAAGTCTCTTTTGCATATAAGGTAACATCCATAAATTTTTGGGATCAGGACATGGGCATATTTGGGGACTAGTATTCTTCCTACCACATGAAAATTGGATAGTTCATAACTGTAATCAATTCCATGACAGGAATAGCTAGCTCTAATACTAATGCTTAAAAAGTCAAATAGGGTATGACTAAAAAGAAAATAATTTAAAAGAAATATTATTTCCTGTAACTTAGTAAAATCAATAAAGTATAAAGTCTATCTTACGTGAAAATACCCAAAATGAGGAACTATTTTATAATATGGAGAATTTATCTAAATGATTCTAATATCAGGTAATTACTTTCTAATTTTAGTATATTTCCATATGATTTAAAGCAGATCCACAGATTCATCTTAATGTAAGCAACAAGATGAACCTATTTGATGTTTTAAAGTAACTGAAGTAAGATCCTTAAAACATGAGAAATATGTTAATAGAAATAATTATTAATTGAATCTTAACATTTAGGTTCCCTGGCTCCCAATATTACATCCTAATATTAAAAGATCCCCACACCTCTTTATATTAAAAAGAGCAACTAAGACTTTATTTTTTAAAAAGTTTTATTTATTTATTTGAGAGAGAGAGAGCACAAGCCGGGGGGGTGGGGCAGGGAACAGAGGGAGAGGGAGAAGCAGGCTCCCTGCTGAGCAGGGAGCCCGATGTGGGACTCGATCCCAGGACCCTGAGATCATGACCTGAGCCAAAGGCAAACGTTTCACCAACTGAGCTGCCCAGGCGCCCCGTAACTAAGACTTTAAAATATAGTTTAGTTTCTTAGTAGATAATTTGTTCTTTGAAGAATTAGGGTGGGGGAGAGGGGAAGTGGAAGAGGGACAAGGAGGGGGAGAAAAGGAGGGAATTAAATAAGGTAAATTTTCAACCTTGCTATGGATTCTAAGTCTTCATATCAATAGCTCTGGGCCCAGATCAATTGAATCAATTAGTGGATTTATTTTTTCTATAGCAATGAATGCAGATTTATTTTTTCTTGCCTGTTTCAACCTAAAGTAGAAAGAATTAATTGAATGCTATCTCAGACTGTATGTGTGTCTTTGAGTGCTTACCAGGTACAGATTGTTCAAAATGCTACTAATTAAATTGAATTAAAAAGGGCACCTGGGTGGCTCAGTCAGTTGGGTGGTGGACTCTTGATTTCAACTCAAATCATGATCTCGGGGTCTTGGGATTGAGTCCTGTGTCAGGCTCTGCTCTCTGCATGGAGTCTGCTTGAGGATTTTTTCAGCCTCTCCCTCTCCCTCTGCGTACCCCACCCCCAAGCTTGAGAGTGCTCTCTCTCTCTAAACAAAATAAATAAATCTTGAAAAAAAAAAAAAATAAGGGAGGCTAGTGCCTATTATAATTGACTTTAAAAGTGATCACATTTATTTTTAAATGTAGTTTTGTTTTTGGTTTGCAACCTCAGGAGCTTACTGGGTAAGATCTGAAATTGGTCCCTATACACAAAGTGCAGGGAGAGCCTGAAGAAAAAGGCAGACCTCTCCAAATTGGTAAGTGGCAGGTTTAATAAGCAAGGGAACTTAGAGGTGAAGTTTGTCTTGGGTGGCCATAAGATGAGTAATCTCTGCACCCACCCCCCAGAATCTCTAAAGTTCATATAGAGGCCTTGACTGGGTTTGGTCATGTATTCAGTCCAGATAGGTGGTCTCAACAACACATCCCTCTCTAGATTGCATCCTTGAAGTTGGCTCCTTTTGTGAGAATGGTGGGTGGAATGTACATTCCAAGGACAGAGGAGGAGGTAAGGAGATTGCTGCCTCAGAGTGACCTCAAGGATGGCCCTTGAGTGACCTCCTCCCACAATTTGTTAGAATAAAGGTAAACTAAAAATAGAAATACAACTTTTAGTTCATTTTAACATATTTATAGTAGAAAATTGGTTAGAAAAACTGTTCAATAATAAAATTATCAGTGGCTGAGTATGCATTCTCTTTTTTTTTTTTTTTTTAAGATTTTATTTATTTATTTGACAGAGAGGGACACAGCGAGAGAGGGAACATAAGCAGGGGGAGTGGGGGAGGGAGAAGCAGGCTTCCCGCCGAGCAGGGAGCCCGATGTGGGGCTCGATCCCAGGACCCCAGGATAAAGACCTGAGCGAAGGCAGATGATTAATGACTGAGCCACCCAGGAGCCCCTGAGTATGCATTCTCTTATACTGTTCTTTGTTTCCCCTTTTGTTGAACATTTGTGTATTTTAGAGGTTATCTTTCAATGTTGCGTTTTAGGAAAACATTTATAAAACAGCTTATGATGGAGACTGAATTGTTGTCAATTGTTACTGTAAAATGGATATTTTGTGTCTAAAAGAGTGTTTCCTTCAGGTCATATCTTAAATGGTGTGTAGAGATGTTTTTAATGTTTTAGGTTATTGAAAACGTTTTATTTAAAAGTAGAAAGCTTGACTATTTATGCCATACTATCTCCTTTATCATTAACCCCTTTACTCCAAAACATATGACTTGTGAAACATAATGATGTGGCTAAGAAAACCCTTCAAATGAAGCAATTTTAAATGGCTATAAAAATAACTTGACTAACCCTCACCACCCCACACTGTTATTCTGAGAGCTATAATTGTCCCAGATTCAGTTGCCAGTGCCTTCAATCCTTTTGGAATATGACATGGAATAAAAATACATCTGTATCAATACCCATATTCTAAGAAAATTAATCCCAACTCAAGCAATAATGTGTATAATTTGACTTACTGTCAAATTATCTTCATTGAGATGCTTTTGATGTTATGATTTGTGTATTTTTAGCCAGAATGTCCTAAGTGGTTCCATGATAGCATGATTTTGCAGTCTTAAAAATCATTATTTTTGCTTATCCTGCCACCTCACAAATAACATTTCTCTCCTTTTTGTTTGACCAGGTAATGTCCCTGTCCCACACTCAGTCACATGGGCCAGAAAGCAAGGGCCAACCTTGACTCCCTCTTCTCTCTTATCTCTTAGATTCAATTGGTTGACACATCTTACCATTTCTCTCTCTCAAATATTTCTCTATTTTATCCACTCCCACTACTCCTGGTTTAGTTTCAACCCTTATCATCTCTTACTGCAATTATTAGTTTTTTGATTATACATCTACATGGTTCTGTTCTATTTCCAGCTCCACTCCAAATTGTTGCTATGTTAATCTTTCTAAAAGGCTAGCATTTTCTGCATTGCAGGTTATAGTCCATTAGTGGATTATAAAATCATTTTAATGGGTCTGAAACAATAATGTTTCTTAGTTTTTAGGTTTTTGTTTTGTTTTATAAATATTTATTTATTTATTTATTTGAGAAAAAAAAAGAGAGACAAGGGGAGGGGCAGAGGGAAGAGAGAATCCTGAAGCAGACTCCCAACTGAGCACTGAGCCCATTGTGGGGCCTGATCCCAGGAGCCTGAGATCATGACCTGAGCTGAAATCAAAAGGCAGTCACTTCACTGACTGAGCTACCCAGGCGCCCCTGAACTAACAATGTTTTAAATTAAATAGAAAACAATATATGCAACAGAACAGAAGAGGAAATAAGGGTAAGAATACTTTCATGAATACACACATGCTCATTCATCTCTGCTATGTAGATATTAAAACATGTTTTTCAATGTGCTTTGCACTCAGAATTGTGAAAGGCATGGGCTTGTACTATAACATCAAAACTTTTTTTTTTTAAGATTTTATTTATTTATTTGAGAGAGAGAGAGAGAGAGAGAAACAGCATGAGAGGGGATAGGGTCAGAAGGAGAAGCAGGCTCCCCAACGAGCCGGGAGCCCGATGTGGGACTCGATCCCGGGACTCCGAGACCATGACCTGAGCCGAAGGCAGTCGCTTAACCAACTGAGCCTCCCAGGCACCCTAACATCAAAACTTTTTACCACAACATAAAGACCCTTCATGATGAAGCCTGTGACCAAATACTCAACATCATTTCTTGCAACTCTGTCCCCTTGTACTGTCCTGAAACTCGAACTATGCATAACTGCTTAAACTCACTGTTATTTGTAAAATGATTCCAGACTGTCTTAACATTTTAACACAGACATTATCTCTATCAAGATAATACATTATCTCTATCAATATATGCCAGTGGTTCTCAAACTTTAGTGCATATCAGAATTACTTGAAGGGTTTGTTCAAACACAGATTTTTGAGTCCAAAGTCCCAGAATATTTAGTTGAGTGCGTCTGGGCTTGGGCCTGGGAATTTGCAGGTGATGTCAACACTACAGTTTCACGGACCACAGTTTAAATATTACTGCTTTATATCGAACTTCTTGGTCACAAAACAGGACAAGGGACCCTTGTTTGGGTTCTGACTTTGAGCATGCTTTTATTATAGATATATCATATTTCACAGAACCATTTGTTATAATGCAATTGTCTTTATTTTCATGACTCTTTGTATTCTGTAGATAGCAGGAATAAGATAAAATCTATTTTAAGAAATACAAATATTCTTCTTCTATCTGGATTACCCACTTAATGAGGAGCACCTAATAGGTGCTCCAAATTCTTTAGTGAATGCCTGAGTGAACAACTTAATTTTGGAGGCTTCATCATATTTATCTTTTCAGTTTTTTACTTTTCATATATTTAAAATCTTCAGCAGTAAAAGGGCATGCCTTTATCCTGAGCACAGTTGTAGCTTTCAAACTTATCGGTGTAGTAATGAAATGCCTCAGAGATAAAGGTGAGCACAAAGTTATTTCTTGGTCCCATTACTTATATATTTATTATAATGAGAGACATCATGAAGACATTTCTAGCAGATATTTTGAAAGCCAGTTTAAATGTCAGATAATTTTTTTTAAATGTAGTGTTCAAGAGGTGAAGAAATGTTTAGAATGGAATTTAAGTCAGTGTCACAATATGTTTCAACGTTGTTACAAAGTCCCATCAAATGTCTGTACAAATAATAGTTTGAAGTAAAGAACAGTATGAATCAAGTTTCTTTTAACTTAAGAATTTGAAAGGGGCTGTGTGTATACTTTATACACTATACTTCATTAACAGATTCTTTGCAACACGTGTGAACCATCCTTGCCATACTATTCCCTACTATCATTGTCTTAACTTCAAATATGTAGGTACAAATCAGACAAAAGGTATAAAACTTATGTAAAATCCAATTAGGTGCCATTAGAATATAGGTAAGAAATTATGGTCCTTAGATTAGGAAAATTATTTAAAAAATCCAGAAATTCACTTAGGCAACTTAGAAGAGAGATTCATAATTCTTTCTGCCCAAACCAGGGGGAAAAAAACATAAGAAATTATCAAAGAATTTGTGTAAAGTTATGTATCAGAAAGGATTTTGGGGGTGCCTGAGTGATTCAGTGAATTAAGCATCCAACTTTTGATTTTCAACTTAGGTCATGATCTCAGGGTCGTAATATCCAGCCCTGCATCGGGCTCCGTGCTAGGCGCAGAATCTGCTGAAGATTCTCTTAAGATTCTCTCTCTCCCTTTGCTCCTCCCCCCACCTCCAGCTCACGTGCTTGCACTCTTTCTCTAAAATAAATAAATAAATAGATAAATAAATAAAATAAAAAATAGAAAGGATTTTAATTACAGTTATCAAGAGCCACTCCAGTTATTTTAAATATAAATTAATTTACTAAGATGTGCGAAATCAGTTGGAGGTTCAAGCAAGTCCAGGGAAAATTCCTAGAAGCATGCAGCTGCATTGCACAACTCGAGAACCACTGTGCCTGCCATAATAGTAAAGCAGCAGAATACGACGGCTGCAACCCATTATTGGACTCACATCCATCTGTAAAAATAAGTTGTCTAATCTGAAAGTCTGCTGGTAAATGAGGAGCAACATTCCTGATTACAAACAACCACCTGATTGGTAACAGAGGAGAGGCCCTACTACAATTCAGTGGGCAATGATTTATTTTCAATAAATAGTACTTAGCCAATTAGATATCTACACTAAAATATACATAAATAAACCATAATCCTTACTTTACTCCATACTCAATGATTAATTCGAGATGGATCATAGACCTGAACATGAAAGAAAAAAAAAAAAAAAATAAAGATGAAGAAGGAGAAAAGAAGTTAACCTGCTTGAAGAAACCATGAGATAATATCACCATGACTGTTAATATTTTTAAAAAGATAAAATGTCTTAAAACAAAAGATAGATAAAATGGATTTCATTAAAATTTAGAATGAACTTTTTATCAAAAGATTACATTAAAAGTGAAAAGACAATCCACAGAATTGGAGACATATTCTCAATTGATATAACCGAAAAATGCTTGTATACAGAATATATAAAGCATGGTTATACATGAATAAGAGAAGACTATAGGGGCACCTGGGTGGCTCAGTCGACTGAGCATGGACTCTTGGTTTTGGCTCAGGTCGTGGTCTCATGGGGTTGAGTTCCACGTTGGGGTCCTCTCTCAGTGGAGAGTCTGCTTGAAGATCCTCTCCCTCTGCCCCTCCCCCTACTCACACACTCTATTTCTAAACTAAACAGATAAATCTTTTTTTCTTTTTAAGGTTATAAACCCAATTTAACAGTGGGTAAAATTCTTGAATGGACACTTTAAACAAGGAAATACTAAATGGCCTGTAAATATTTGTAAAAAGTGTTCAACATCATGATTTATAAGATAAATCAAGTTAAATCCACAGTAAGATACTAATCCACACCATACTAGTAAGAACTTTAAATGGAGATATAACATCAAGTGTTGTTGAAAACATGGAGCTATAGAATCTCTTTCACGGGGCGCCTGGGTGGCTCAGTTGGTTAAGCGACTGCCTTCGGCTCAGGTCATGATCCTGGAGTCCCCAGATCGAGTCCCGTATCGGGCTCCCTGCTCAGCAGGGAGTCTGCTTCTCCCTCTGACCCTCCTCCCTCTCATGCTCTCTGTCTCTCATTCTCTCTCTCTCAAATAAATAAGTAAAATCTTAAAAAAAAAAAAAAAAGAATCTCTTTCACATCACTGGTGGGAGTACCAACTGGCATAATCCACTAAAATAAAAATATGTACATTCTTTGATTCTGCAATGTCACTTCAGTCTTTTAAGGTTCAAGGTGACCTGAAATTGTTGTTGGACCTGGACTAGGTTCCTGTTCTATCTAGAGGAAGGTATATTTTCACCCTCTGGATTTTAGACTCTACAAATTCTTGCTCCCTGTCCAACTCTTTCTTGCTTTCCAGCTTGCTTATTTATTTATTTTTTTCTTATTTCTCCCAATATGTATGTTTTTTCTCAGGAGGAGGTTTGTACAAAATGACCTTGGGCTACCATTGAGAGAAGTATCAAGTACTTTTTCATACTGAGATAGCTTAGAATTAAATTAAGAAATCAAACTCGTAGGGGCACCTGGATGGCTCAGTCGTTAGACATCTGCCTTCAACTCAGGTCATGATCCCACGGACCTATGACTGAGCCCCACATCGGGCTGGCTCCCTGCAGTGGTCTCCCTCTGCCACTCCCCCTGCTTGTGTTCCCTCTCTCGCTGTGTCTCTCTCTGTCTCTGTCAAATAAATAAATAAAATTAAAAAAAAATAAACTCGTTTTTTATTCAATTCTGGAAACGTACATGCTTAATATTCCATGTGCTTATAACATGTAAGGGGATTTGGTGTAATAGAGAAATTGACACATAAGCCTATACTCAAGGAAAGGGGATTATCTGGGGGTACCAGGAGGTAGGGTCACTGGGACCTTCTTAGAAGCTGCATATCACACTTGAGATTTTTCTTAGGAAAACAAAAAACAAAAGACCTTTTTCTGCCCCCTCAAGCATGCAGAATTTTCTGCATATTATAGGAAAAAAAAAAAAAAGAAGAAGAAGATGACAATGACTGCAGGATATTTCCTCATACACATTTCAAAAATATTTGGTCAATTGCATCATTACTGTCCTTTTAGGTTTGCTATGATAGGCAACTGATAGTCATGACTTTCTACATGTCAAATAAATGGGACAACCTTTTGTAAGACAAACACTTTTCCAGTTCGTTGCCCACACACACTGTATTGAATAGGAAAATATATGTCTGCATAGGCTGAGTAAGAGAGAAGGACAGGTCAGGTCCAGAAGGTATTTGTGCCTTCTCACTCTTCACTTCATTCATTATTTATCTTCATGGTGTGACCATAAGCTTTTTTTTTTTTTTTTTTTCCCCTTCTGCTTCACCCTGATTGATAGTTTCCAGGACTGGCAGTGAACTCTGACAGATCTACCTTCCAAAGACAACCCAAATGTAGGTGAATCCTTAATTGTGTCATGTTTGTCTTGAGGAGTGTTGTGGACCATCTTCCTTTTCCTCTCATATCCATGTTCCATCCCCACCCAAGCACTCACGTTTCCTTTTGCTAATCCATCCTGCTTTGTGTCTCCATCTGTGTCTATAGTAATTTCCCCTTCATAAAACATATTTTCAGATTTCCCCGTCTCCTTCTTTGGATAAATGGAGACTGACAAATTTATTCCCCAAAGTTTGAGTCTAGGATCAGTAAGAACCAGGTTAAAATACATAGTCCAGATGCCAGTTGTTTGTGAACCACAAGCTCTAGTGCTTCAACTTGAACACGGCAACACATGTAGGGACCTTGAGTATTTTTTTTTTAAGATTTTATTTATTTATTTGACAGAGAGACACAGCGAGAGAGGGAACACAAGCAGGGGGAGTGGGAGAGGGAGAAGCAAGCTTCCTGCGGAGCAGAGAGCCTGATGTGGGGCTCGATCCCAGGACGCTGGGACCATGACCTGAGCTGAAGGCAGATGCTTCACCGACTGAGCCACCCAGGCGCCCCTGGACCCTGAGTATTTTGGGAGTCCTACAAACAGCAAGACATTAGGCAGATATCCAAAGCTATAAGATCAGCTATGAATAAGCCTAATTGGACTGAAGAATATGAGAAGTGAGCAGAAAACGTAGGGTTTCCAGCTTTGTTTGATTACATATTTCAGGGCATTTTACTTGACCGAGAGGAGAACTACGTATTTCAAATGAGGATGTTTATTTAAATACCATGTCAGTACATTCTAATATAAAGTTAAATTTTAAACATAGGATTGACACACATCCAAATTCTTATTCTGTCACAAAGGAAAAAATTTTCATTAGAATAATAAATATTAACTAACTAATCATTGACTGGTGAATAAATATTTAGCATGTGTCCACTATGTGGTAGATCTTGTATCAAGTATTGGCAACACAAGGATCTAGACAAAGAAATCTGTCGTCACCCTCTGTACATTTTAATATGTTACGATGCAATTTGAATCTACTTAATTAAGGTGGGAAAATAATTATTGAGTGTGCTACTTAACTAAGTTTATGATAAGCAGGAAACCATAGTTTGGAGAAAGAAAATCGCAAGTGCTAGACAGGAAAGATTAAGATATTTTGTCATCTTACAAAGAACCAAGAACCCCAGGGGAGCCATAGCATAATAAATACAAAATTAATATATAATTGCATTTACAAATAATGTATTAAAACAAAAATAGAAATTCTGACACCTGAAAAGTAAATCAAGGGTTCTACATGCAAGGGGCTTGGAAGTTGTCTACCTTTCTAACAACAAGTAAGAAGGTGAAGAGACTGAAAAATCAGTGTTGTCTTGTCCATGAGACAGGGGAAAACACACCTCCCCATAGTAGGAGAAATAGACAGGTGAACAAAAGCAGTCATGTCTTACCAGAGAAAAGAAAGCCACGGGAACCAAACCTGTAGGTTTGGAAATGCACAGTAGGAAAATCTGAAATGCAATTGATGAATTGCTAGATGCTCAGTGTAGACAACTGCAAGTTAAAAAATCCAAGGAGACCCCTTATAGAATGGCCCCAAAATTTTTGTAAGAGAATGTTGCTGACATGATATTTTAGTTAAACAATGTTGTATATGCAATATTATGTTAGGATTAAAAGAAAACCTTTAATCTTATAGAAATCATGGGTACCGGGGCGCCTGGGTGGCTCAGTCGTTAAGTGTCTGCCTTCGGCTCAGGTCATGATCTCAGGGTCCTGGGATCGAGCCCCGCATCGGGCTCCCTGCTTGGCAGGAAGCCTGCTTTTCCCTCTCCCACTCCCCCTGCTTGTGTTCCCTCTCTCGCTGTGTCTCTCTCTGTCAAATAAATAAATAAAATCTTAAAAAAAAAAAGAAAAAAGAAATCATGGGTACCATAACAAATATGATAATCATGGGTACCATAACGAATATGATAAAATAATCCCCAAAGTCAAATAGTGTAACATGGCATTCAAAACTCATACATTAAGGTTGTTTAAGAAAATTCAGTATTTAGGCAGCTATTTTATATGCAATGATATAAAAGTCATAGAGCAATATATTTAAAAGTTTGGAGAAATTATTGTTTACTAATTGCTTCTATTTTGGTAATTCTCTCTTTATTGCTCTTTCTTCTTATCATATAGTCACTTATTAACTCCCAAATGTCACTCTGACTGCAGTATCACTTCTCAAAGATAATCCACCACTTTCTATGTACTAAAATACAACAGCCTCTTCCATATTCCCATCAATTCAGTCTCTCTGAGTTCAGTCCCTTTGCAGTATTTGAGACTATTCACCATCATCTTCCCCTTGAAGATGGCTTCTCCTTTGGCTTTTGTGATAGACTCTCTTTGGTTACACTTTCATTTCTGATCAGTTACTTCCACAATGACCTCCAAAACCATCTCATGCCAGCACTATCCCTATTTTCTGACCTTTTATGAATCTCTATCTTATCTCTAATCAGATATTCTTGATTGGCTTCATATGTATGCTGTTCACTTTCTACCACTAATTGCATCCCAATGATCTCGTTTGCCAGGAAAATTTTTACTTAGTGCTTAAGATTTAGGTGACACGATTCCTTCCTTTGAAGTTTTCCTTTATTTTTATTTGGTACATTTAGTACCCGGGACCTTTCACATGTCTACATTTCCCAGGACACAGAAATGACTCTGGCACATGTGATTGTTTAAATTACACAATAGAACAATCAACAGCTTTAAATTCAGAAATCCTAGATTTAAATTCCAGCTCTCTCACTCATAGATGTGCTTAAATTTTAAACAATTTAATTAGTCTCTAGCAGACTTAGTCTTCTCATATGAAGAAGAGTTAATATTAACTATCCTATAAGATATTTATGAGAATTGGAAGATATAAGAATGTGCAGAGAACAATTTCTAGGACTTAGTAGAAGCTCTCTAAATGGTCTATTCTATCTGTGTATAGAAGTGGTTACCTATATAAATGGTTACAACTGCTCAAGGAATAGTCTAACTCATTAAATTGTAAAAATACATTTCCTGCTTAGGAAATCCATTTGTTAAACAAGTATTAAAAATAAAAGAATTGGGGTGTGTGGGTGGCTCAGTGGGTTAAGCATCTGCCTTCGGCTCAGGTCATGGTCTCAGGGTCCTGGGATCGAGCCCCGAATCGGGCTCCCTGCTCAGCGGTGAGTCTGCTTCTCCCTCTGCCTCTGCCCTACTCCACTCGCCCCCACTCATGCTCTTTCTCATTCTCTCAAATAAATAAATAAAATCTTAAAAAAAAAAAAAGCCAGAGGAGAAGAACGAAATGAATGTAAATAATAATAGCAGGTGGAGTTTTCTGGCAATATTATTTTTAAAATTATTAATCCAATTCTATATAAAATAAAAGAACACATAAATAAGTGACTCAGGAATAGTTAAGTATGCTAGATACATTATTTTCCATAATTAATAGTATTTGTTTCACAATGAAGTTTTTTCTAAGAGTTATGCTTTAAATAAAGTAATTTAAGGATCTTCAAGTTCCATTTCTCTACTTTCAAACCTGAAAGAGTCATTTAATTGCTTACTTAAGTACAATACCTGCCCTTCTCATTAAGAAGCACTGTAGTAAAGTGATATAATGGCATGATTCAGGAAATATGGTATTATATATCCCAATGTACTGCAAAAAAGATAGGTACATTAGGTAGGTAGGTAGATAGATAAATAGATAATAGATAGATAAACATGTGTTTTATATAATATATGTTAATATTATATAAAATGTATAATATAGAAGAGGAGTCAACAAACTTTTTCTGTAAAGTTAAAGAAAGTAAATATTAGACTTTGCAGACCATATGGCCTGTCACCACTACTCAATTCAATCAGCCAATTTGGCACAAAAGCAGTCACAAACAATATGTAAATGAATGTGTATTGCCAACTGCTGATATAGAATATATGTATTATCTATAGTATACTAAAATGCATATTTAAGTATGTAAATTGCATGTGTAAATACTTATGTAAATATGCAGAACACAAATGATATATTTATAGATAAATATGCATGCATGTGTTTAAATATGTAATAGATTAAGTGAATATATGCTAATAAAAAGATGAGTGGGGTAATGTCAGTTACACAAATTTAAATATTGTATCAATTCGACAGTGGATGTTTCAAGAAAATAAAATTCTGCGAAAGACAGGGATTTAAAATTTCTTTTAACATGGGAATAGAAAAAAAAATCTAAAAAAATAGACCCTACTTGTAGGATTGGATAAACTTATACAATAAAACAAAGTCTTCTTTCCTAACTGAGCATGATTTGGTCAATAACCCAAATCCTGCAGCCTTTGCTTGCTGGTCCGAAATGGTTTTGTTTTGTTTTCCTTTTAAACATGAAAGAGTGCTGCAATCAGGCAAAGCTATAAAGATAGTACCCAATAAAATTTCTGCCAACTTTAGTAGGTAAAGCTGGCAAGATACAAACATGAAAGGATTCACAGTCTCTATATTCAAAACAAGGATGAGCATAAAGACTATTCAGAAACAAACTGGAATCTGGTGAATTAGAGCGTTTAAATAGGTTTAATGTTAGATAATAATTTCTGTAATCATAATGTTTGTGTTTATCTGCTTCTTAAGGTTTTAGAGTTCTTAGAACCCGATACATTAGATTTTTAAATTTATTTAAATATTTTAATCTGAGTCGATGAACTTATAATGAATAAGATGTTTATACATATTAATTTATAAACTAATAAATTATTTTTAGTGATGTAAGTAATATATTAATGAGAATATTGGTTTCTTGACGTTTAAAGAATGTTGATTTTAATAGTCACAAAGTAAGCAAATTGAAAACATTCCAAATTTGTTTAATTCTTATAAACTAGATGGAGTCCATCAACATTCTAAAAGTTAAATGTAATAGAGTTCCAATACTGCAGAAGAACTTGGAACTTAAATCTATTGTCAATAAAGTAAAAAGAAGAAAAAAAGTCTTGTAAAAAAGGAATGATCATTTCTAATCATTAATAATATGGGTAATACAGCCAATATAAGAATTGTATTTCCTGTTTTTTCTATTTAACTTATTCTTTCAACATTTAGAAATGACTGATAATTCATAATAAATACAATTATTTTAGTGACAAAACCTAATAAGAAAAAATATAAAAAATTAAAAATAAGTACTTGTCTAGTATAGCCCATATTGCAGCTGAATGCTCTCTACTTTGTTGGCAATGATGGGTCGCCTTGCTGAATTAACTGATAGAGAACACGTTTTCTCTTGGAATTTTCTCAATATTCTGTTCTTGACCATCAATCTTCATTTAATTTAATTTAATTTATTTATTCGACAGAGAGAGAGAGAGAGCACAAGTAGGCAGAGGAAGGGGGAGAAGCAGTCTCCCCACTGAGCAGGGAGCCCAATGTGTGGCTTAATCCCAGGACCCCAGGATCATGACCTGAGCCAAAGGCAGATGCTTTAACCAACTGAGCCACCCAGGGGCCCCTAATCTTCATTTTTTTATGTCCTCCTAAAGGTTCTCCTCTAAAAGGAGGCAACTAGGCCTTCTTTCAAATTATTAAGTATAAGGGAAGATATTAAATCATAATCTCATAAATATGGTGCAGGCTTAGAAGACAAGTTTTTTCTTTTTTTTTTCCTTAACTTATCACCCCACATTTTTAAGCCTAATTTTTCCCATCAGTAGAGAGAAGGATAACATTTACCATATAAACTCTCAGAGGTGTTTTGAAATTTAGATGAGATTTATATATTTTGAAAGATTTTATAAGTTGTAAAATGTTACACAGGTGTTAATACTGTGCACTGCATGTCCTCTTAACACTTAAACATCAAAATAACTGAAAGTATCACTCAGGCAGATTTTCACTAAATAAATTTCCATCTTCTGCTTAATTCTACAAATATCTTTCTTTTTTAAAAAATATTTTATTTATTTATTTGACAGAGAGAGACACAGCGAGAGAGGGAACGCAAGCAGGGGGAGCGGCAGAGGGAGAGAGAGAAACAGGCTCCCCTGCTGAGCAGGGAGCCCAATGCGGGACTCGATCCCAGGACCCTGGGATCATGACCTGAGCTGAAGGCAGACGCTTAAGGACTGAGCCACCCAGGCACCCCTACAAAAATCTTTCTTTAAAAGAGTTTCTAAAAACATGTTGCTATCTGTAACATATCACCGACTTAATTATTGGACTTTTTGACTTATGGTTTTAAAATGTCTGCAGTATTTCCCAAAGAGTAATATTAGTAATAATAGCCTTAATTATGACTGTGAATATGCACAGTTAACTTTTTTAAAATTAACCTAAATTTTATCAAATGTTCATTGTATATTAGAAAAGTGGATTATTCCTTATTATAATTTCTGTTTCAAATAATGTTCTTTATTTAGTTATATTAAAAGAATATTGATTAACCAGTGAAACAGGTAAAGAGGTGAACTTTAAAACAGAATAGTAAATAAGAGTGATGTGTATATTCTTTCTTTTAATATGCCTATAAGTCTCAATGAATGTAAGGAATAGTTAATATTCATTGGATAGATGATCCCCAAACAATAACTTTTGATGAGGTATAAAGCAGTTTTTTATATATATTTATATTAAGAAAAACAGCCTGTGGTTCATATCTTTGTCTCATATTCATTCTAGGCAGTTAATATATAACACTGAATATGCTCACTTTACTTTTCTTGTCTCACTACCAATCTATTAGAGAAAATGTAGACTGGCATTTTTGAGGTATGTGATCTTCAGGAGTAATCTAAGGAACAACATCAGCATCTGTCAACTTTTCTGCTGTTTCCACCCTGGAAATAGTTTCACATGCCCTTGTATCCCAGAGGGTATCCAAAACAGGCCTGAGTGTCTTATGAACAGTTGGTGCTTTATTTTGAGACTGCTTTCCAAGTTCAGAATCCTTATTAGAGAAAAAAGAGGCTTAGGAAAACAGATGTTCGGTTGAGTGGAAAGAACAGATAACAGACATATCCATGAATCAAAATGGATACTTACAAGAAAACAAAGTAAACATTTTTTTTCTCTATATTACTCCATTTTAACACAATGTTTTAGTCAAACGTTAATAGTTCAGTCAAAATTACAAAGAACACAGACCTGTACCTCTGAAACAAATAATACATTATATGTTAAAAAAAAAAAAGAAGAAGTTAGTAGGAAGGGAGAAATGAAGGGGGGGAATTGGAGGGGGAGACGAACATGAGAGACCATGGACTCTGAGAAACAAACTGAGGGTTCTAGAGGGGAGGGGAGTGGGGGATGGGTTAGCCTGGTGATGGGTATTAAAGAGGGCATTACTGAATGGAGCAACTGGGTGTTATATGCAAACAATGAATCATGGAACACCACATCAAAAACTAATGATGTAATGTATAATGATTAACATAACATAAAAAAAAAAAAGAACACTCCTTTTGTAGCCATGGTAAGAAATAACAGCTGATAGGATGTTTAAAAAATTAAAGCATTTAAAAAATGTATAATTACAAGAAGTCACATATTGTCACCTTAATCTATTATAGGACAATTGATGGAAGTATTTAATAAACTGATATTTTTTAAATTTTTTTAAAAGATTTTATTTATTTGACAGAGAGAGCACAAGCAGAGGGAGCAGTAGAAGGAGAGGGAGAGGGGCGCCTGGGTGGCTCAGTCGTTAAGCATCTGCCTTCAGTTCAGGTCATGATCCCAGGGTCCTGGAATCGAGCACCACATCGAACTCTGCATCGGGCTCCCTGCTTGGTGGGAAGCCTGCTTCTCCCTCTCTCACTCTCCCTGCTTGTGTTCCTGTTCTCGCTGTGTCTCTCTCTGTCACATAAATAAATAAAATCTTAAAAAAAAAAAGAGAGAGAGGAAGAAGCAGTCTCCCCACAGAGCAGGGAGCCGGATGAGGGGCTTGATCCCAGGACACTGGGATCATGACCCGAGCTGAAGGCAGACGCTCAACCATCTGAGCCACCCACACGCCCCTAAACTGATAATTTTTATTGCTCTGTCATTTATGCAATATTTTATTAATTAGTCTACCAATAATGGTCGTAGAAAATCGTTATGTTCAGCTTTCCTTCTCCACTTTGCTCACAAAAATGTAATGTTTTCATGAAGCCTCCCAAAAAACTATTTCCTCTTTGGGAATCCAATAATACTCTTTATCGAAGAATGTGTTTGAGGTAACTCCCCATTTATCCTTCCCCTTCAGATATTCCATATTGAGGTAAATTTGGGAAATGGCATGATTATATCTACCTTTGGAAATTAACAATGAAGTGTGGCCTATTAAAACTTGAAATTCCCTGAAGTATAAATCATTTTATCTTTGAAATAAACATTTAAATTCTACTTTTACAGCAATTAAAAAAAAACTTATTGCTGATTAATGTTCTATTTTAGAATTATTTTTAAAATATTACTGCTTTTAATCCAGTGAATATTTTTGTTTAACTTTATAAATATTTCATGTTGTCTATCAAACCACACTATGAATTTTTGATTATTATGTTCTTTCTATTTCTCTCAAAATACATAGCAAAGAACCATGGTAAGTGTTCTAATTTGGTCTAATTTGATTTAGTCAGATTACTTTTATCAAAATATGAAGTGGAAAAATATGTAAATAATTTTTAATGTAAAGATTAAAGAGGCTACAGATAAGAACAGAAGCCAGTGATTTTCAACTTAAAATTTACTGGATAATTTCTGCTATAGTAAAGTTACAATGAGTAATATATCAAACAGCACCGAGCTTAAAAAATAAAATATCAAAAAATATACTTCCTTTCCTGATAGAATTCCTTCTAGAGGAAATCACTATCCTAGATTTGTTACTCCTCATTTTCATAAATTAATTTACTCTCTCTCTCTCTCTCTCTACACACACACACACACACACACAAAGTATAGTGTCATACTTGATGTTTTAATATATTAAAAAATTCTATTACCCTACTTTCAATAATGCCTCTTATGTACACTGGACCTTTTGCTTTCAAATGTACATATTCAGTTTCTTACTATTGGACAGTGAAGTTGCTTCTAAGTCATGGCTATTGTAAGCATCACATGTATTACTATTCTTGGACAGGTCTCCATAAGCATGGATAAAAAAGTTCCACTAGAGTGGAACTTTTATGCTTGGTAATAAAATTGCTGCATCATGTTTTAGGAATTTCGTAGGCACTTTAGTTTCCAGTGCATATTAATACCAGGTTTTAATAAGATATTCTATATTATTATCTAACTTTATACTATTTTTTTTGAGATTTTATTTACTTATTTGAGAGAGAGTGCATGAGTGGGGTGAGGGGCAGAGTGAAAAACAGACTTCCCTCTAATCAGGGAGACCAAACCCAGGCTCAATCTCCAGATTCTGGGATCATCACCTGAGCCCAAAGCAGACACAACCCACTGAGCCACCCAGGGGCCCCTTAACTTTATACTGTTTTGATATTGTCAGATTTTAAATGTTTTGTCCATCTAAAGTTTGTGAAACTATACCTAAATATATTTTTATTTTGCATTTTCCTGAAAACTTGTGGGTTTTTTTGCATCATTTCATATGTTTATTTATAACTGTATTTCTTATTTTGTTAACTGTCTTTTTGTATATACTTCTTCTGGTGAGAGCTTTTAGAATTGTTATCAGGGCACCTAGGTGCTCATTCGTCAAGCGTCTGCCTTCGGCTCAGGTCATTGTCCCAGGGTCCTGGGATCAAGCCCCTCATTGGGCTCCCTGCTCTGCGTGGAGCCTGCTTCTCCCTCTCCCACTCCCCCTGCTTGTGTTCCCTCTCTCGCTGTCTCTCTCTCTGTCAAATAAATAAAAATAAAATCTTTAAATAAATAAATAAATAAAATTGTTGTTATCTAATTGAACCATAGGAGTGTGTGTGTGTGTGTGTGTGTGTGTGTGTGTGAGATGAGTTTTTGATTACTTTAAATATGAGGGGACTGATTTTCCTTTAGTACCTTGAGGTAATATCACTTTCTATTAAACTTATGAGATAGGTTCAATTTTTTTCAAATTGAGAATTGCTTAAGCAATATTAATGGGTGGATAACTGTTTCCCCAGTTTTGTCATAAGTCAACCTTTTTAAGAAATGTTTGTGATTTTGCTTCTCAGCTCACTATTTTGGTACATTCATCTATTTGTTTTTCTGTATCCATACCACATGTCTTACCTACATTAGGTTTATAAAGGTATCTGCTAATATGTTACCCCTGACTTCTAGTTATTGCTCTCTCTCCTCTCTTCCTGCTCCTATTTTGCTTTCAGTGATGCTTCTTATGTACCCTGCACACTTTCCTATATACATGCCTCAGGCTCTTGCTGTTGGACATTTAAGTTGCTTCTGGTTTTTAGCTATTACAGTTAATCTACTAATATTTTTAAACATGTTTCCAGCACATATTATTGTTGTGCTCTCCTTCTCTTTCTTCTTCTCCTCCTCCTTGTCCTCCTTCTTCTTCTGCCCCTCCCCTTCCTGTTTTTTCCTCTTTCCTACTCTTCTCCTTCTTCCTCTTCTTTTTCCCCTTCCCACCTCTTCCTCCTCCTCCACACCCCTTCCTTTTTTCTCTTCCTCTCTTATTCTTCTTTAATTTCAAAATTGACTATTTTTGGCCATTGGCTTTTCAGAATAAAAGAAAAGGATAATATACTTTGTGAGATCCAATGAAAAATCCTATTATAATTATTATAATTATGGTTGATATTGCATGAATTTGTGGTTTCTTTTGGGAGAAATATTATATTTACTTTTTCTATGCATAAATGTAGTATACATTTTTGTGTATTTAATTTTAAAAAGTGTGTTTTTAATTTTTAAATTTTCTCCCTATAAGTCTTTTATCTATTTTTTCTGTCCAAAAATTTGGTATTTGTTAGTAAAGGATCTGTATTCATTTTAGGACACTGGGAATTGATAGTACCAAAATCATATAGGTATTTATTTTAGATAGAAAAATTTTAATTTTTCCATTCAAATTATCACTAAACATCTTCATAATTTTGTCTGCTTGATCCAGAAACTACTGAGAAAGATTCCTTAAAACTACTACAGTAATTTTGGAAATATCAGCTTCTATGTCACTGCTATCAGTTATTTGCTTTGTGCAACTTGGAGCTATGTTTTTAGTTCAGATAAGTTTAGTATTGTTATTGTTTTGGTTGGTGAATTCAATTGTTCTTCAGTGTGTTTAACCGTTCTATATCTAATGATATGTTTTGCCTTCATGTCTATTTTGCTTGGTATTGCTTTGAGCCAGCTTATCTAGGTGTTAGTGTTTGCCGGGTATCAATTTATTTTTTTAAAGATTTTTATTTATTTATTTGACAGAGAGAGACATAGCGAGAGAGGGAACACAAGTAGGGGGAGTAGGAGAGGGAGAAGCAGACCTCCCCACGGAGCAGGGAGCCCGATATGGGGCTTGATTCCCGGACCCTGGGATCACGACCTGAGCCGAAGGCAGACGTTTAACAACTGAGCCACCCAGGCGCCCCTTATTTTTAATTTTTAAGAAACAAAGCAAACGATCATAGGGGAAAAGAGAGAGAGAAAAAACAAGGAACAGATTTTTAGCTATAGAGAACAAACTGATGGTTATCAGAGAGAAGATGGGTGGAGGAGTGGGTGAAATAGGTGATGGGGATTAAGGAGTGCACTTGTAATGAGCACTGGGTGTTGTATGGAAGTATTGAATCACTAAGTTATAAACCTAAAGCTAATAGTACATTGTACGTTAACTAACTGAAATTTAAATAAATACTAAAAAGACCTAAAAAAATAAAATATTTTAGACAAGTCTTTTGTAAACTGCATGAAGTTGACCATTTATAAAGTAACCCCACAAAACTACCTGACAAGTTTAATTCTTCCAAATTTTTTTAAGGTTTATTTTATTTATTTGAGATAGAGAAAGAGAGGGGGCAGAGGGAGAGGGAGAGAGAGAATCTCATACAATCTCCCCACTGACAGAGAAGCTCAAGGCAGGGCTCAATCCCAGGACCCCGAGGTTGTGACCTGAGCCCAAATCAAGAGTCAGACACTTAACCAACTGAGCCACCCAGGTGCTCCTCTTCCAACCTTTATATGGCGACTAGTAAGTTTGTATTCTATTCTTCCTATTCATTACTTGCATTATATTTATCTTTATTTTTTCTTCTGAATATATTTGAAGTTTATATTTTCAATAATAATAAAAAAAACCCACTAAAAATAGTTTCATTCAAAAGACATGAGGGGAAAACTTCTGTTGTTCTACTTAAAAATGATCCAAACTTGGTACATATTATGTTCATCTCAGAATATAAGTTAAAATTAAAACTTTTCTCTGTAATTTTTTCCTGGGAAAAACATCTGCTAGTGTTTGCTGACACTATTCTTCAGCACCTCATTTCTCCAGTTCTGTTTCTTTAGCAGTGTTCCTCTGTATCTTGCTGGAAGCATCTGCTGTTCCATCATCTAGTCTTTATTTCACCTGAGAAGGGAAAACACTGCATATCCTCCTCTCCTGTAACCAGTACCATGATGTATCGCAAATGGTGATACCGTTGGTTTCTTCGGGGTTGTTTTCTTTATGATCCACTGTTTTCCCCAGAAGATGGAGGAAGAAGGGAGGAGGAAAAAGCATAGTGGTAAATGGCAACTTAGGATTCCACTCTTCCCCCCTGAGGATGGAGGAAGAAGCTGGTGATTCCATTTTCAAAATCTAACATGACATCTCTATGCTCTTTTTCTCTCCTTTGATTTCTTCTGTTGGATAGGTCAACTCTTTATTATCCTATTGTTTTTTTCTCTCTGCCAGCTAGAAAGTTTCATGATTGACTTTAACTTTTCATAGTTATCATAAGATATGAATAATACTACACTATAAAATATTCTTATACTTAATTGAATAAAATCAGAAGTAAATGAATATACCAAGACTCCTCCCAAATAGTACTTGGAATTCAGAGCACTTTAAAAATTTTGTTCTCTTCCTAAAGAATATTTTTTCAGATTGCTGTTTAACTTATCCATTGAGTACTTAACTCCGATTATAATAATTGTCATAAAGAGAGTTTCCATTCAATTTATTCTGAAATCTCCCAGGCCTTTTTGATGCCATTGTATTTCACTCTCAGAGTAAAAAAAAAAAGGTACTTCATTCTTTAATTATTTTCATTTTAATTAAAATGCAAATGTCTGAATTTCCTGGAATTTATTTCTGCTTTTTTTTTTTTTTTGCTAACTGTTCCTTTTATTCTCCCCACTAACCTTCCTATGTGTTTGAAATATTTTTTGTATATGTGTTAGCTAGCCTCAGTTCTAATATCCCTATACCTAAAACTTCGTTATCTTATTTTTTTTTAAACTTTGTTGTCTTAAAACACAAGGCTTTTGTTACTAAAGTTTGGAAAGATCTGTAAAGCATGCTTTAGGTTACATTTGTTTTATTTTTTTCTATAATATCCCAGCTTTAAAAATGAGATTTTTTTTCCAGAATAGCAAATGCCTTATGTTGCTGAAAACAGCAATGCCATGAAATTTTTAAAAGAATTTTGATAAATTCCCTATACTACTTTGGCATGGTAGAATTTTCTATTTTGAGACTAGTAATTACAGATTCTATTATTCACACTAATATGAACTGGCAAAAAAATATGACTGAACATGTTTTACCATTTAGTAAATAGATAATTTTAATTTGTGTGTATGTGACATAGAAGTAGGATAAAAAGTGCATACAGTATTTAATTAAACACATTATGGGAAAAAAATGAACTCAGGTTAAACTAAACACAATTGCAATGTAGAAGTTAATTTTATACATATTCTAACATTCTAGGAAGTAATGCATCCAGTTTTTTTCTCAATTAAAAAGATTACCATGAGTTGAAATTGTTCATAAAATTCCTTAAAGAATAAACAAAAAGAAAGAACTCTCATTAGAAAACTGTATTTGTATAATTACTGTAAAATGCCAATTTTATATGAAAAACAGGAGCCAGAAATGTTTCGAAATCTCATTTGAATAATACACGCATATGTACTGGTTCTGCATGGCTAAGCCAACAGCCATATCAGTGAAAATATTTACCTTGGAATGTCAACAATAGAAACAATTTCCAATATGTAAACAGAAGCACCAGGATAAAGCACACATTCTTTGAAGATAGATCTAGCCGACTATCATTGTTAACTAAAATTATAAATTTGTGATGTATTTACAAAGCAATAATAATTATATAAGATCAGTGGCCCATGCATTTTTGTTTAGACATTATTTTTTTTAATTTTTAAACTTTTTTAGAGGAGGGAGATTGTAGAGGAAGAGGAAGAGAGAGAGAATGTTAAGCAGGTACCATGTCCAGGGCGCCTGGGTGGCTCAGTTGGTTAAGTGACTGCCTTCGGCTCAGGTCATGATCCTGGAGTCTCAGGATCAAGTCTCGCATCGGGCTTCCTGCTCAGTGGGGAGTCTGCTTCTCCTTCTGACCCTCCTCCCTCTCATGTGCTCTCTCTTTCTCATTCTCTCTCTCAAATAAATAAATAAAATCTTAAAAAAAAAAAAAAAAAGCAGGTACCATGTCCAGCACACAGCCTGATGCGGGGCTCAATCTGAAGAGCCTGAGATCATGACCTGAGCTGAAATTAAGAGTCGGATGCATAACCAACTGAGCCACCCAGGTGTCCTTATTTAGAATTTAGAAATTACATTAAAATTACATATATAACTTATGAAAGAAATTATTTTATTGAGGTATGTTTTTCATGGAACAAAATATATAGACCTTAAATCCTCAGTTTGATGAGTTCTAGCAATTGCAGAAACCCATGTAATCACCACCCCAAACAAGATTTAGAATCATTATTTAAACCCCAAGAGTTACATCATGACCCATTCAGTCAGTTCTTCAGCTGGAAACAAGCTCTCACCATGAACTCACTTTGGCAATCTTTAGTATTCATATAAATGAGATCTAGGTATTTTTTTCTGTGTTTGACCTTTTTCACTCATGATGCATTTGAGATTTATCCATTATGTTGCATGTATTAGTAATTTTTTTTTTAAGAGGGAGAAAAGTTGGGGAGGGGGCAGAGGAAGAGGGAAAGAAAATGCCAAGCAGATCCACACCCAGCATGGAACCCAACGCTGGGCTGGATCCCACAACTCTGAGATCATGACCTGAGGACAAATGAAGACTTGGATCCCAACTGACTGAGCCATGCAGGTGCCCCATGTCTTAGTAATTTAATCCACTTTTTTATTGATGAATAAATTAACTGCATCAATAAACCAAAATTTGTTTATTGTTCCATTTAGGGATATTTGGGTTGTTTGCAGCTTTGGACTTAAATCATCTCTTGCTTCTTTGGATCTCTTGTAAGTTTCTACATGTAAGTGTATATGAAAGCTTGGGTTATGTGGGTCACTTTTTTTTTTTTTTGAGATTTTGTTTATTTATTTGAGAGAGAGAATGAGAGAGAGAGAGCAGGAGAGGGGGGAGGGTCAGAGGGAGAAGCAGACTCCCTGCTGAGCAGGGAGCCCAATGCGGGACTCCTTCCTGGGACTCCAGGATCATGACCTGAGCCGAAGGCAGTCGCTTAACCAACTGAGCCACCCAGGCGCCCGTGAGTCACTTTTTAAGTGTTAAAATCTATAGTACTATTTCAGGACACCTGGGTGGCTCAGTCAGTTAAGTGTCTGACTCTTGATTTTGGCTCAGGTCATGATCTCAGGGTTGTGAGATTGAGCCCTGCTGCCAGCTCCACACTCAATGGGGTGTCAGCTTGAGATTCTAACTCTCCCTCTGCCCTTCTCTCGTCGCCCCCCAGCTTGTGCTCTCTCTTTCTCTCTCTCAAATAAATATATAGATATTTTTAAAAAATGTATAGTACTATTGTAATATAGCCTGGCCCAAACCATGCTGCAGGCCTTTTCCCATCACCTAAATAAATGTTTAAATATCTGATTCTCACCATTTGTTTGGTCGGTCAATTGGTTTGTTGGCTTACCATGTTGATTTCCATGCACTTGTTTAGTGATCCACTCACAAAAAGTCCATCCAGTCATCCTGTAAGTTTCAAAATGCTCCTGGCTTCATTAATTCCTCAAGCCTAGGTTACTACACCACCGGCATATTGACATGGGTAAAGGCAAGGTTTTGAAGGTCTAGTAACATGGAGAAGTAAGGCAATTAGCTCAGTTAGTTGTCACATTGATTGAATTCACAGCAAAGTTATTCTCCTAAAAAAATCTGCATTTTTAGATACGTAAGGGCTGTGGTTAAAACTGTGATCACCTGGGGCACCTGGGTGGCTCAGTTGGTTAAGCGACTGCCTTCGGCTCAGGTCATGATCCCGGAGTCCAGGGATCGAGTCCCGCATTGGGCTCCCTGCTCAGCGGGGGGTCTACTTCTCCCTCTGACTCTCTTCCCTCTCGTGCTCTCTGTCTCTCATTCTCTCTCTCAAATAAATAAATAAAATCTTTAAAAAAATAAACAAAAAACAAAAAAAACTGTGATCACCTGAGGATCTGCCTGGAAGGAGAAGTCATCTAGAAGGACATGACTGGAAGTGAGTGTACCTGTCATTTGCTGAGCTACAACTACAGCACTGTTCTTGTTGCACCATTCAGGGCAGATTAGGAATGTTTTACTTCTCATCTTCAGAACACAGCCATATCCACGTATAAATCAGCCTTTCTCACTGCTGCCAGCTTCTGGGTGGGCAGCTCTGCTTGCTCTTAGTGAAGTGGCTGAGTTCACTTCCTACTTTAATTTTCTCAATTTTCTTTGCGAAAGAAGTTATTGATGGATTTAAATAATTGCTTGCCAAAGACAGTTCTTAAGAATGTTGGATCGGTTATATTAAATGTTTCTTCTTCAAAGAGAATTAACATAAACCAAAGAGATTCTTGAAACAGCAAGACAGGTTGTGTGGATCAGTTAGGTTGACTGATCATCAAGAAGTCTAAACAGCAAATCACCACGTGTAATTGCCTTCTTGACGGAAACAATTGAGAACCACAGTCCGTGTTCACTTGAATGGAAGGAAGTCCACACATATAAATAGGTGGTGTCATGTGTATGTGTGTGGAAAGAGGCTGAGGGAGAGAGTTTGGGTGGAGGGGTTCTCTCCCTCCTGCCTTCAAGAGAAGCATACCATGAGTCATGGAGGACAGCCTAGTTGGAAAGAAGGCAGAGAGTGGATTTTAATTATTATGGGATCCCTCAGATTTCTTACACCTGTACTTATTTGTATAAATGCCCTGTGTAGGCATCCCTTCTCTCTACTGTCTAAGTGTGTATACACTGTTGTTATTTAACATATATCATAATAAACAGTGTTTTTTTTTCTGATAAACAGTATTAATCCATTGGTACGTATCATTAGTGACTTCAAAGCAGAGAAGACAAGTGAACAAGTGTGTAACTTAATATTCTATTAATACTTCTAAATTTTTGACCATAAATATTCTAAATTGAATGAATGCCTCAATAAAATGTCCTCAAAGTACATTTTACATTTTTCACAAGAGGAATAGTTCACTTAATATTATTTTTTTCTTACACAGTACTGGCATAAACTTATTCTATTCAGAGATGATGGATCTTTGTAATGGAATGCAATATAGTAATGATAAGTTATTACTGGTTATTTGGAAGATGAGGGCTTTCACCTGCATTTATCTGGAGTTTTTGGGTGTTTTCACCTCTTCTTTTCTTCCTTTCTTCCTTTTTTCCTTGCTTCCATAGTTCTTTCCTTCCTTCCTTGTCTTCATCCTTCCTTTTCTCTATTCCTTCCTTCCTTTCTTTCTTTTTCTTTTGCTGTTTTTATTTGATTTAATTCACCAGTGTCATCCCCTTTACCCTTAATAGACAAAAAATCTAATGTGTTTGATATAACGCCTTTACTCATATATTTATTTTTATTTAAATATTCATATAATTTTAATTTTCATGCATAGCATTATGCTATAGTTTTAATTTTGCATCTTACTTCTTATACTCAGTACTCTGTTAAAAATATATGTTTTTGTGTGTGCATGGCTACTAAGTTCTATGATTATGCCATAGTGTGCATCCACCATATTTTACATATTCAGTGCACAGTGATGGAAGCAAAAATTCCATCGGATACTTTGTTATCACAAACTATGATTAATGATTTCATACTTTCACTTTATGAATATGCATGAAGATCTTTCTGGACACATGAAAAGATACTCAACCTCAGTAATCACTTAGGAAATGTAAATCAAAGCCACAAGAAATTACTACCTCATATCCATTAGGATGGCTATGGCTACAATAATAAGAAAGACAGAAGGAGAAGGAAGGGAGGAAGGAAGGAAGGAAGGAAGGAAGGAAGGAAGGAAAGAAGGAAAGGGAAGAAAGGAAAGAACGAAAGAAAGAGAAAGAGAAAACAAAGTAATCAAAATATTTTATAAATCTCATAGTTGTGTCTTTTGAAACTAATCAATTATTTAATACAATATTGTATTTCTACTATTATTTCAAATACTTTCGCTTTTTTTTTTCTCATGTTGGCCTGTCTATTTCTATCCTACTATTTCTTCAACCAAAACCTTTACCTATCTCTTTAGGAATATTATATGCTAATATTTAAAATCTTGGTGTTACATATCAAAATTCATTCATATCTCTTTAATGATTTTTTTTAAAGATTTTATTTATTTATTTGAGAGAGAGAGAAGAAGGGAGAGCACATGAGAGGGGTTAGGGTCAGAGGGAGAAGCAGACTCCCCACCGAGGAGGGAGCCCAATGTGGGACTCGATCCTGGGACTCCAGGATCATGACCTGAGCCGAAGGCAGTCGCTTAACCGACTGAGCCACCCAGCCGCCCTTTAATGATATTTTTATCTGAATTTAAATAAAATAGTCTATCTGTTCCAGTTAATCTGCTTCACACAACATATGATTTGGTATTTTCTCCTTCATCTCCACCTATTATGCTCCTAAGATATCTAGTTATTTGTTTTACATTACCCCGGAGATGTTCACTCTAATGGTGAAATGCACCGTTGGAGGGCCTAAAGACTAGACTATCATTTTTATTCCTTTTCATGAGTTTCAGTGGACAGGAGGGAATAAAGCTCATGACAGAGAGCCTCAACTGACCTTCCTCCAACACAGAAGTTTAATCAGGTCATAAGCAGCCCTGGTAAGATGTTGTCTTTGGACCCCTGGATAGAGACAGGCTAGAAAAGGATCCTCCAGTGGACAAGTTAGTTTCCACTAACTCCTCCGTTTCCCCCTGTGTTTCCCCCCACTGCTCTGCCACATGTGCAGACTTCTGCATTGTGTCTGTAATTGAAACAGATTTCAGTCAGTCCAGAGTTTTCTCTTCATTTCTTTCAAATGTTAGTTTGTTATCTGTCCCTTTCTCTTTGTTTTTACAAGTTGATTTAAGAAGCACGACAAACTCTTATTTTTTCATCTTGTTAGATTCTGGAACTCTTAAAATGGTTTTCAAAATGTTTTTCTTCTTATTAATAATTGCTTATTTTGAATTGACATCAATTAAAAGTTCCTAAATTTATCTATCATGTATATTGTTTTCACACTCATTTTCTAATTAATAATATATAAGTGAAACTAAATAAAGAAACAAATAAAGAAACAAAATAAAAGTGGAGTCTATACTTCTCATTAACTTTTTTGGGTTATATCACTTGCTAATAGTAGCACTAAAATTGGATGGTGTCTTTTTTTTTTGGATTTACCTCTTGTGGCTGCTGATGGGACTGCAGGGATAAACAAATTATTCTCAGGGTAGACAATAAACAATCTTACAACTAATGCGTTGCTTTATTCAAACATGATTGCAAAACAAAAATGCATTTAATATATCCAACATAGACTAAAAGATTATTAGAATTAATTTCTGGTATGGAATAGAGAACTACAAAAGTTGGTAAAGAAATGTCTTTGCAATCTTACACTGTCTTCAAAAATATGTGTACTTTTTTTCCTAATGAGTAATATATTTTGGCGAAAAAATTTATCTTAACAAAAAATGATTAAATTTGAAGAAAATAAAAGACTAAAATAAAAAAGAGTAAAAAAAAAGAAATAATTCATCTCTACAATTGTATTTCTTGCCCATTGCCTAAGTATTAACTTCTATTTGTCAATTTCAAACCTCATCAAAACTATGCAACACACATCAGCCCATTATTTGGGGTGTGAGTTTTCATTTTAACTGTGGAAAGTTTAAATTTGGGGGAAATGTAGCAAATGTATATTTCTTGTGTGATACCTTAATTTTGCTGTTATTATAAATCACAGAAACAAGGATTTTATGATTTTTGACCTTTGAGTTTTCATAACTCAAAATCATCACACTTGTGGTGATCCTACTATAGATGAAGATATCAAGCAAAGTTTAAATCAGAGGTAAGGCATTTGATTGATTTTGGAGGTGAAAATAAAATCCCTTAGAATTTAGAAAATACACATAAATTAAACATTAAAAATCCTTATGACAGATTGCATAGTATATAAAAAATATGCTATAGTAACATTTTTTGTTAAAATTTTGGCAATATCCAGACATTACTGTTTTCTTAAAGTTAGGAGATATTTGAATTTTGATGAATAAAAATAAATATTTAGGTATGGGTTAATAATGTTTGTTTATTATAATTTTCAAAACTAGAAAAATTAGAGTATTGTAGCTTAAATTTACATAAAACATGAAAACATTAACATCAGAGTCAATTGACAGAGTCAATCCTGTCAATTCTATTGACAGGAAAAAAAATGATATAAACCCTCAAAGGAGATTTATCAGAAACTTGGCAACAATATATACAAAATAAAAGATTTTCTGGAAAAGTTTAAGTGATTTTATCAATCTTATTATGACTTTGTACTTTGCTTCTAATATATATGTTCTTCAAATTAGAAATAAGCATTAGAACATTTGTGCAAAATGATGTAATAGCCACAAGTAAAAAGGAAAATGCCATTTGATTAATGTTTTCATGTTTCAATAAAACGGTGAATAAATTTAAATATACATAGTGACCTAGATTACACATAGAAAGCAAAACTATGAATAATCACTAATAAACTTTATCCAAAACCTCTTTTACAGGTGTCACTTTTCTTATTAAAAAATTAAATTTAAATTCTCATTGCTTAGGCTATGTAAGATTTTGGAAACATCACTTTGCATTAAAATATGTATTTTACACATTTTCTTATGAGTAAGGATAATAATTACATGGTAACTAGTAAGTACCAGAAAATGAAAAGATAAAATTACCATTGCTTCACTTTTATAAAAAGAATTGCATACATCATAGATATATTGAACATGAAGCTCTGTTGCACCTCTTTAGAGCAAATTAATTCAGGTAATTTGTGAGAACACCTGCTGGTCTTGAACAATGAAGTTATCAGCTATCTGCTTTAAAAAGCTTTCAAGTATTAGTTCTGAAATGTTGGTTGTTCATTTGCCAATTATACAGTATTCACAGTTGCATGTATTCAATGACACTCTATCCCCTCATTATAGAATTACCTCAATTAGAAGTTCTGAGCTCGATTGAAGTATCTTAACCATTTAGCCCCCAATTAGCCACATTTGAAAGCTTATTTTCATTAGTCTCCTTTAAAATGTAAATTAACCAATTTGAAAATAAAATCAAGTAGCACAAATTATTTTTGGCATTAATCTTTATTTAAAAAATATTTTAAATCTTTGTAACACATAGATTATTATGTGTGCACGTATATATATATATATAATATACATACACACAAATACACATAAATTACATGGAGATATATAACTATATTACTATATGTTAAATCCTTATTCCTGTAATAAAAAATTATTTTAGGTATGGTTTTATTTGATATTAAGTGATTTTATTTTATTAAAATGTAATTAAAAACAAATCCACCAATAGTTTAAAGTAACTGAAGACAATTATTTTATGCTTCATACTATCAGCACCAACTTACAATAAGGAGAATACAGCAATTTTTTCAAAATATTATGATTTATGTTTGATAGGCAAATTAACATCTGGCGAGGACATTGAATTAAACAAAACATATAGACACAGGACTAATTATAAAAGCATATAAGTTACTTTAGTATTATAAGAAATACACATTTTTATCACTATATTTAGTATTTTACTAGTACTTCCTGAAGTGAGTTTTAAAGAATTTTATGAATCCTCTAAAAATGATTGAAATTTGACAATTTATAATAAAATACGCTTAAAATGATTAGCATCAAATGTAGCTGGCTATAGGAGAGCAATGACAAGGTCATTGATAGTCATTAATTTTCAAATATTTGATTTCAGCTGAATGGTTGGATATGTCACTTTTTATTTTAATCATTAAGTGTACCAGTCAAGGAAATATTTTTCAATACAGTGTTTTGATGAGGCTGTGCACAGAGCTTCCTTCATGATTCTTCCTTCTCAGTAACTTATAGGTGTAGTGGATGGCTGGCTTTTATCTTCCCATGACAGTTAGCCAAAAAGTCCAAATTAATATTATTGGATAAAAAACGATAAATCTGAAGAAGACATCTGGCAGAGTTTGAGTGGCCTATGATTAGATATAGGGAAGCTACCTTATGAACAAATATTTCCAAATGATTTTATGTTATGAATAATCTTAAGAAATTTTAGAAATGTATAACTGAGAAAAATTTTACATAAGTATGTGTGGAGGTGAAAGCAGTGTTTTTTACTTAAATTCCTTTTAATCCAATTCAATACATGAAAATTCAGTGTTTGAAATTGTGTGGTGTGCTAGTCTCCAGAGAACACACGGATGAAGAATACACACTCTTTATCTAAGGAACTTAGAGTCCAAAAATGAAAATAAGGTAAGTATTAATAGAGGAAAAAGAAGTGCCCAAATCACTAAATTATGGTCTTTTTTATGCTCATTTCTTAATAGGATCTTAGTAGATTATCTGTATAGTTACTTTTTAGTGCTTACATTTTATGATTTCATGGTCATAGGAGCAACTGCCTCATTAATACTGTATGATTTGATGGACCTGTGTGGCTCAGTCAGTTAAGCATCTGCCTTCAGCTCAGGTTGTGAACCTGGGGTTCTGGGATCGAGCCCCACGTTGGGCTCCCTGCTCACATGGAAACTGCTTCTCCCTCTCTTCCCCGCTCCTGCTCTCTCTTGCTATCTCCCTTCTCTCAAATAAATAAATAAATAAATAAGTAAAATCTTAAAAAAAAATACTGCATGATTTATAAAAAGTAAGTTTCTTATTTATTTCATGTGGCAGACATAATATCAGGTCCAAAAGCTGAAAAAAGTAAGTGAACAACTACAAACAAAATATCATTGGCAAATTTTCATTATGCCAGCAGTCACGAAGATCCTAAATAAAATAATAATAAACGCAATTAAATAATACAGAAAAGAATAATACATTATAGTAAAACAAGATTTATTTCAGAAATTTAAAATGGTAAAGCAAAGTTAAGCACATAACATAATGCACCATGTGGGTAGGTTATTTTTAATGACTAGCTAAATAGATATTGAATTAATAAATTCTACAGAAATTTTAAAAAATTCAGGTAAAAATAGAACAATAATTAACATGATAAAAGTCATCAAGTGTTATAAGTGATTGATAACATGATAAAGATAATCTAATGTTATAAGTAAGAGAAGACACTGTTCATCCCATATTTAAATAAAAACTAGTTTGTAAGAAATGTAATTCACATTTCTCCCAGCTGTATATACAGAGGAAAGGAAGTTCAGGGTCCCAGGTTTAGCTAGAATTTTTTTTCTATGTGATTGTAAAAATTCACACACTCATTTAGCAGTCCATGAGTATTGCAGATGCCCCACATCCTTGTTAAACTTCCTATTACCATTCTTTTAAATTTTATTTGTCCTAGTATACGGGTGGTAATATACCAATTTGCTTTTTCCTTTTCATTTCTCACATAAAAATCACCCATATAGGGCACCTGGGTGGTTCAGTTGTTAAGCGTCTGCCTTTGGCTCAGGTCATGATCCCAGGGTCCTGGGATAGAGCCCCACATCGAGCTCCCTGCTCTGCGGGAAGCCTGCTTCTCCCTCTCCCACTCCCCCTGCTTGTGTTCCCTCTCTCGCTGTGTCTCTGTCAAATAAACAAATAAAATCTTAAAAAAAAATCACCCATATATATGTGTATGTATATATGTATTTGTATATATATGTATGTGTGTGTGTGTGTGTGTGTGTATATATATATATATATATATATATATATAATATTTGGCATCAATATAACCTCTTTTTGAAGTTCTGCTTTAAGCATTTTTATTGCATTGTCTTTTTTATTGATGTCTGAAGTAATCTTATAGTCTCTGTATATTCATCCTTTGTGAGATAATACATGTTGTAATGTTTTGTTCTATTTGGTGGGTTGTATTTTCACTCTCTTAAATGGTGTCTTGGTGTCTTTTTATAATGATAAATTTTTAATTATAGAAGTCTAACCTGTCAATCTTTTTGATTTTGGTTAGTCTTTTTGTCTGTACCAGGTTAAGGAATATATTTTAGAATCTACATGAAACTGATTTTTATATATGGAGTGAGATGAGCCAAAATGTTTTCTTTCATAATTTGACCAATTGAATCAATGCAGTCAATTGAAAAGAACATCCCTCTCTAACTATACTTTAGGATCACCTTTGTGTAAAAAATCTAATGATAATATACGTATGGGTCTGCTTATTGATTCTATAATATTCCAGTGGTATACTAGTGTTTCATGGTTTCAATAACACTGCTAATGACTGTAACCTTATAATGGGTTTGATAGATGGTAATGAAAGCCCTCCAAACTGGTACTTTGTTTTCATGATTGTCTTTGTTACTTTTTAATTCATCACATTTTCATAGGGATTTCAGAATCAATTCATAAATTTTCATAAATAGGGCGCCTGGGTGGCTCAGTTGGTTAAGCGACTGCCTTCGGCTCAGGTCATGATCCTGGAGTCCCTGGATCGAGTCCCGCATCAGGCTCCCTGCTCAGCAAGGAACCTGCTTCTCCCTCTGACCCTCCCCCCTCTCATGTGCTCTCTCTCTCTCGTTCTCTCTGTCTCAAATAAAAAAAAGAAAAAAAGAAAAAAAAAATCATAAATACAACGACACAAATCTACATACAGACAAACTAAAACAAAACTACTGTGATGTTAATTAGAATTGCATTAGATATAAAATAAACTGGGGAAAATTGATATATTTATAAAATTGGCTTTTATAAACCATGAGCATAATATCACCTTTTATTAATTAATGTCTTATTTAGTCTCTGCCAGTATTTTGCTTTCTTTGTAGATGTCTTGCAAATATTTTGTTAGACTTATTCATAATATTTACCTTTGGGAGGTAAAGAAGTTTAGATGAAGTCATGAGTGTGGGGCCCTCAAGATGGGATTAGAGCCCTTAAAAGAAGAGGCACCAGACAGAGAGTTCGCTTCCCTTTTTCTCTACCATATGAGGATACAGAAGAAGGTGGCCTTCTGCAAGCCATGAAGAGGGTTCTCACCAGAGTCTCATCATGCTGGCATATTGGTCTCAGACTTCTAACCTCCAGAACTCTTAGGAGATAAATTTCTGTTGTTCAACCCACCCAATTTTTGGCATTTTGTTATGATAGCCTGAGCTGACTAACGGCAAGCCTCTAATTTTTCTTCGTATCTCAGCTGCGTTCCATTACTGTCATGGCTATTCTGACTTCCCCAGAAACGTTACCTGCTCGTTCTGCTACGTTTCTAAGTGCTTTCTGGATATATAATCTATTTTGAGAATCACATTTATTTGATATGGGTTGTTTTTTCTTAACTTAGTGTTCTTTAGCCCTCAATCTTTGGCATTTCTTTTTCTAAGTGAGTGTATGCATTTCCCTAACTTGTAAAATTCCCTCTCCCCCATACCATTTTGTTTTTGAAAGCCTATATTGGAAATGCAACAACCTTTTAATACCTCAACCATTAAACTCTAATTTCTTACTGTCTACTTAAATCTTTAGCTGTTTTCAAGTTTAGAAACACCTCTCTTTAATTTTTTATTCTCATATGCATTAGATCATACAGCTATATAATGACTTTACATTAAATATTAATATGTATTTCCATTTAGAAAATATGTTAGCCCAGGTTCCCAGGTTCTTCCCTATGGCAAGAAAATCTTCAGGCTAATAATATTTTAGGCTAGCATTTCTACTTCCAGAGGAGCAGGAGTGATGAAAAATGAGAAATGAAAGAAGAAATGGGATTCAAATATGAGAGGATATCCAAAGCAGACATATATTTTTAATAAGAGTAATTCAATGCTTGCAAATATTCTGGGTAAAGTAGTGTGAGGTGGATGAGTAGGAAGAGGCATATATTTCCTGGCTTCTTCTGATGTAGCTTAAAGCTTACACGGTAGGCACCAACCCTCTACACTCCTGCTTTGCGTCTTCCAGCCTTTTGGGACTGATGTCGCGGAAGCTCAGTGGCCCCAGTGGGCTCTGCAGCACAAGCTATGGAACCTAAGGCAAGCTAATTGAATTGAAAATATGGCATATTGTCTTCCTTATAGTGTCAAGATTATTTTATTGTATAATCAGCATAGCTAGTAAGCTACCTCATTGTCTCTAAATTCAAAAATAATTTTGCTGCATACATTAAGTAGTGAAGAAAAAACTAAAAATTGTCCCCGTTTGCCTTCTGCTAATATGTACAGTTGCAGTGTTTTGAAGCTGAAAGCTACATCTACTTCTTGTGAAACATGTAAATGTCCTTGGAGTCAGATATCCAGGTCAAGTTGACCCTAAGGGTCTACTTACAGTTCAGATACATGCATGTGTTGAACCTGAGACCATTTATTGATTTGTTTTCATTATCACTCCTGTCATTGTGGCAGGATTTATTTTCCTCCAACATGTTCGTATTTCCATCCTGTTTGATGGCTTTTACTCAATAATGAAATATGAAAGATACATACCTTTGGATATAGGTAAACAAATGTGACATGGATAATATTTTTCTTTTAAAAATAATTTTGTGCCAATATACAATGGTGGAGATACGGCTTTCATTGAAAGCAAAGCAACACACACACACACACACACATACACAAGGTCATTACCTTACAATAGACTTCTTACAAAGGCTAAAGTTCATGAAATATGATAATTACACTTACTTAGATCGGAGACAGATAAAATGAATAACAATAATTTTATAAATTAATAATGAAAATATAAAGTTGTTTTATGCAAACTTGATCATGTGTAATTAGACACAAAGAAATATTTCACAATAATGAAATCAGAAATTCATGGTTTGGATATATAATATAAGCTCATTTTTATTTAAATAAGTTTACTCAAAATTTTTGGCTAATTAACATGTAGCATAAAGTCAGTATCACCGGGGGCACCTGGGTGGCTCAGTCGTTAAGCGTCTGCCTTCGGCTCAGGTCATGATCCCAGGGTCCTGGGGTCGAGTCCCCACATTGGGCTCCCTACTCGGCGGGAGGCCTGCTTCTCCCTCTCCTACTCCCCCTGCTTGTGTTCCTGCTCTCGCTATCTTTCTCTCTGTCAAATAAATAAATAAAATCTTTAAAAAAAAATCAGTATCACTGTTTTTAGTGCTTTTAATCAGAATGCTAAATTTTGTCCTAATGCTTATGAATCTAATTGATTATTCATCTAGTAGTATGATGTTCTCTTACCAACATTATGAAAAGAAAAACAATAATACTCATTTATATTATTAATGGATGAAATAGTTATGAATGAAGTAACATTGGGTTTGTTTTTTTTCTTTATAACCCAAAAAGTAATGTTATGGATCTGTGTTCCATATAAATAATTTAAATATGTACATGTACCTAATATTTGTTCAATTAATGTGTTTGATTGTAGTTCTTATTAACCATACAAACGAGGTAAATAGATTTTGAAGTAGCTTACAAAATTGCTTAATTCATCTAATGAAGATCTTGTCAGATAAGTGTAATGCAGTATTATTGAGGTAATCATCTGGCTAATACAAGCAAAATTTTTGTTTCGGAGTGTAAGTTTGAGGACAAACCATTGTAACCATTCATTAATTATTCTTTTCTAGGAGATAATTAAATTTAGGTGAATTATTGAGTGTTTCTCTTATCGTGACTCTGGCGCAACATGGTCTATAATATTCTTTGATGAGATCATCATCATCATTTGATGAGAAAATTTAAAATTTAAAATATGGCTTGAACTTCTTACTATACATTCATCAAAATGCATACTCATAGGATAGATAATAATGCTTCTATTTACAGTTGAACAAAGAAAACGCTGCTGGAAGTGTATGCAAATGGAGAACCATGGTTTTGAAACCCTGGTTTATTCTCATCAGAAAAATTCAAAAATTTAATGTCATGGTTGAATAATTTTAGTTTTAAAGCTTTATGTTTTCCTTCTTCCATGTGGAAGTGGATGAATTTGGATATATCAGTAAAGATGATTTACCACAGCCTTTATTTTTTTGGATTGCCATGATGTACCAAAATCCAATGAATTATCAAGAAGCTATGATAACCTATAAAAAAAAAAATGAAGACCTTAATTGAAAATATAGTCAATACCCACTTGTGTGTTTTTAATATTTTATCTATAGAAGCAACATCGTATGAAGAGTCATATGTCTGATCCATTGTGAATTTCTTCCAGAAAGTGTGGTCAATGGCTCTTCTGTCAGTTCTGTATCATTTTAATCTCTACCAGTAGTCAGTGACTGAGGTTTTGAGGTCTTATATTTAGTGGCTTATTTTTATCATTGAAAGAAGATGGAATCGAATTGAAAGAGACCAAAGGAAAGGAAAATATCATAGCAGTTAAGATTTTGGAAATAGAGAACATTCAATTTAAATTCTGTCTTACCCTTTTTCTAGTTAATTATCATCTCTAGGTTTCATTTTTTTTAATCTGTGATATGTTATTACCACATATATAGTTATGAATATTTTCTAATGTGTTTTTCATGTAGTAAACTTGATAAATTATATGAAACTTCATGTGTATATTTACATGTATAATATATGATTATTAAAAGATATTTTCTTTTAGAATTTATATTGTCAAATGATGTTATTCTAATAATAACTGATTTTCTTAAAATTGTGCTTGCAAAAATTCTTGTTGGAAAAACATCTGAAATAAAAAAGGTATATCTCAAATAGTTAGAAAGCTACATCTCTGTTGTTTATTTGGGAGTACCTAATATATACTAATACATTCCAAATATAGTATAGACTAAAATGTATTATTTTGCTATATATTTTTACAACTTAGTTTAAAAGGATATTGTGTATACTTAGGTCATTGATAATGTGCTCAAATATTTATTAGAAATGGGCAGTATCGAGAGCTCACAGTTCCTCTGACTAGTTTTCGAACTTGTCATTTTATTTTATTTTACTATTTTATTTTGTTTTCAGGGTTTTTTTTTAATTCTAGTTTGTTAACATATAGTGGAATACTGGTTTCAGGAGTAGAATTTAGTGATTCATCACTTACATCAACACCCAGTGCTCATCACAAGTGCCTTCCTTAAAGCCCATCACCCATTTAGTCCATCCCCCATCCACCTCCCTCTAACAACCCTCAATTTATTCTATGATTAATAGTCTCTTATGGTTTGCCCCCCCTTTTTTTCTTGCTTCCCCTATGTCCATGTGTTTAGTTTCTTAAATTCCATGTATGAGTGAAATCATATGGTATGTTTCTTTCTCTGACTGACTTTCCTTATCATTTGAAATCTACGTAAGTAGCTGGGTTTTTTAACCAGCAAATGTATAAAGTAGAAAAGATTGTACTAATGCTGCTTTTAACAAGAATTGTGTAATGTCACTGTGAAAGTTTCATTTAGAGAACAAAAGAACCAGACCCTGTATTCTAACAAATGAACAAATTCTATTTATATAGTAACTTTTATGGGATATTTATATGATAACATGATTAGAAAAATCATGATTCCTTATGATTTTGTTCATCTATAATTTTTTTCTCAATAAGTTCATTTTGGACTTAACAAGCACCGCGATATGTCTGTAATTCTTCTACTGGTAGAATAGTGGTTTCCAACACAGGCTGAACAATAAATTTATCCAGTGAGTTTATAACAATGCCAAATGCTAATGCCTGGGGCATGTCCTGGCTGAGATAAATTAGTAAATTAGTATTCCTCAGAGTAAGGCCTTGGTCCACATTTTTTGTTTTCTAGAGAAGCCACAGTTGGCAACACTGCTGTAAAGTATATTTAGAAAAGTGTGGGGGCACCTGGGTGGTTCAGTTGGTTAAGCGGCTGCTTTCAGCTCAGGTCATGATCCCAGGGTCCTGGGATCAAGCCCCACATCGGGCTCCTTGCTCAGCAGGGAACCTGCTTCTCCCTCTCCCTCTGCCTGCCTCTCTGCCTACTTGTGCTCTCTATCTCTGTCAAATAAATAAATAAAATCTTTAAAAAAAAAGAAAAGTGTGAAACTATTGCTTCATCATTTTTTAAACAGTGAAGAATTCTAGGTATAGAGTTATATTTGAACTCTCCCTATCCATATTTTATTAAACTGTTGGAATAGGAATGATCAATGCTGATGATTTTTTCACATGATTTATCAACATATGGTTGGAAAACACCCTGTGGATATGGAGGGAGAGAAAGCTTACTGATATTTTTACCATCCCCATGTTTAAAGACCAAAGAAATGTACAATTGAGAAGCTTCTGCAAATATTTTGTATGCTAAGACTGGAACCATAAAGAGGTTATTATTTTAATAGCAAAAATATCATATGATTTTTGGGGGGAGGTTGATTTTGTTTTGATTGGTTTTAGTTTTGTCTATATCCACAGGGCCAGTACAAAGAAATTATTATACTGTGGACATGGAAATAGAGGAATTTGGAGTTTTCAGAAGATGGTTCAAGAGAGCAGAAGGAACTAGAATTGAGACCGAGAACAGAGCTCTGAGGTAAAATGAAGAAATATAAACTAGGGCAATAGGCCTGATTAGTTCAAATTTCTTCTGGAGGAATAATTTTTAGTTAATAGGAATATTATTAAGATAGTTTAGTTTTCATTTTTTTTACTATTTGAAAGAATGAATCACATTGTCCATAAATTTTTAATCAGTGTATGATACATATGTATAGAGTCATAATTTTTTAATTAAAATGATTTAGGATATGGGGGGAGTTATTAAAGCATATATATATATATAAATTATATATAATGTATACTTATATATACCACTAAAATCACTAAGCAAAGTCTGGGAATGTAGCTGAACTGAAAGCCTTCAAGAGAAGGGGAGGAGGGCGCCTGGGTGGCTCAGTCGGTTAAGCGACTGCCTTCGGCTCAGGTCATGATCCTGGAGTCCCGGGATCGAGTCCCGCATCGGGCTCCCTGCTCAGCAGGGAGTCTGCTTCGCCCTCTGACCCTCCCCCCTCTCATGTGCTCTCTCTCATTCTCTCTCTCTCAAATAAATAAATAAAATCTTTAAAAAATAAAAAAAAGAGAAGGGGAGGAAAGCTGTGGAAATCTGCAGAAATATCACAGTTTGTTCTGCACTTACCACAGCTTTGTTTCGATATCAAATTGAATCATAATTTTAGCAGACCATGGTGTTTTTGGACTCATAGTTGCACTGTATGTTTACGCAAAAAAATAAAAACGTTTCTGAAAGCCAAATATGTAAATAAGTGATACAGATAAAAGTAATATGGTAAAAATGAAAATCAGCAGCCTAAAGTCTGTACTGCTTCCATGGCCAAGCTGACCCGGGGAACCTGTGTTCTTAACCTGTGTTAAGAATGTTCCTGAGTCACCACAGGCTCAGTTATGCTTCTTTATCAACTAACGACCTTTTCTAGCCAAATGCATTAATAAAAAATGGGCTTATAGTCATTTTCTTTTACTGAAAAATAATTTAGATCTTGGTAAAACGAAAAAGAAATTTTAATGAAAATTAAAGGCTCTGTCCTATAAGAGATCTCAAGATCAGAAATAAGGAAAATGTCTCTATCACAGAATCCAGACAGGTCACATATATAAAAAGCAGGGCAGAGTGAAGGTCAGTTAGATGATTATCAGTGTGAGTAAAGGATTGAAAAAATATCTGGGTCAGTTCATCTCAATGTATTTAGATTTAGATAGCATTTTCTTTTACACCAATTCTTATTTGGATAAAACATATTAATAATTGTACTGTTAATAAAATTGTATCACATGGACAATAATTATTTTTAAAAACTTATCATCCAATAGGTTACCACGATACTTAGAGAATGCTTAAAAATATAGCATTAAAATATTTACAGATAGAACAGTTATGGATACAGAAAATTTATTAAGCCCATGGTCATTATGAGGTATTGTAACATACAATCTTTTCTTTTAATATATTTACATTTCTCATTGTAATTTAGTTTTTTATTCTATCTCTATTAAGAAAATGACATGTTTTAATTACTGGAGATTACTTTGTTTTATTCTTAAAATCTGCTTTCTCACATGGATCTATTCTTTTTAGTTTAATTGAGATATAGCTCACACATCATAAAATTTATCTATTGAAGTGTATGATTCAATGTTATTTTTAGTATATTCACAAGATTATGCAACCGTTACCACAATCTGAGGGGTAAAACATATTAGAACAATTTTTTCACCTTACGCAGAATCCTTGTACTCATCAATAGTCACTCTCCATGCTCCCTGCCCAAAGAACTAGGCAACAATTAATGTGCTTTCTGTTTCTATAGATTTGCCAATTCTAGACATTTTATTCAGATGCAGTCATATGATGTGTGGTCTTTCACAACTGGTTTCTTCCACTCAGCACAATTTTGCAAGAGTCATTTATGCTGTAGCAATGTTTAAATACTTGATTAATTTTATTGCTGAATAATAATCTATCATATGTATACCTAGGAGTGGAATAATGGGTCTTATTGTAAATCTGTGTTTAACTCATTGAGAAAATGACAAACTTTTTCCAAATAAGCTATACCATTTTACATTCCCATCAACAATGTATGAGGATTCCAATTTCTTCAATTCCTTTATAATACTTGTTTATAATCTGGCTATTTTTTATTTTAGCCATCTAAGTGAATGTGAAGTAATATTTCATTATGGTTTTGATTTACACTGCTCTGATGGAGAGGAATGTGGAGGATTTTATTTAATAATAATAAATGTATTATTTATTTATATGTTTATTGGGCATTTTTATATCTCTTCTGTAAAAGTGTCTATTCATAATTTTGTGCATTGTTTGAGTTACGCGTTTTTATGTGTTTTGCTGGTTTAGGAATTCATTACATATTCTGTATACAGTTCTATATTGGATTTATGATTTGAAAATATTTTCTCCCACTTGATTGATATTATTATATGCAGCATAAAAGTTTTTAATTGGGATGAAGTCAAATTTATTTCTTTCTTTTGGACACTTTTGCCTTTGCTATGATAGATAAGAAACTGTACATTCTTCTAAGGTAGTTTAGATTTAGATCTTAAATTTTGGTTTAAGATGTATTTTGCATTCATTTCCGTGTAAGGTATGAGTTGGGGGAGGGTGTCATTTTTTTGCATGTGGTTATACGGTTATCCCAGCATCATTTGTTGAAAAAGGTAGTGAAGCAACCACAAAGGTAGTTGCTTACTTCTGTATTCTCAATCCTATTTCCTTTGATCTGTATATCTATCCTTATGCCAGCAACATACCATGTTGGTCCTAGACTTTTCTTTATGAGTAGCCTTTTGGATTACCATTTCAATCTCTTTAATTGCTGTAGGTCTATTTAGATTTCCTGTTTCGTCCCGAGTCAGGTTTGGTAGCTTGTGATTGTCTAGGAACTGTTCATTTCATCTGATTATCTAATTTATCGACATATAATTGCTCATAGCCTTCTCTTAAAATCCTTTTTATTTTTATAAGTTTGGTAATTTCTCATTTTAGTAGTTTGAATTTCTTTTTCCATTTTTGTCTTGATCAATTTAGCTCAACGTTGTCAGTGCTGTTATCTTTACAAAGAGACATTTTTGGTTTTATTGAATTTCTGTATTTTAATTTTAATACTCTCTATTTTGTAATTTCAAAATAAATCTTTATTATTTTCTCCCTTGACATAGGTTCAGTTTGCTCTTCTTTTTCTAGTGTTTTAAGGTTGCAGTGTAGGTTGAGATCATTTTTTTTTAACATAGTCATTTTCAGCTAAAAGTTACCTCAATGTATAATTCATGCAAGATGGCTCAGGGCCCTTTCTTATACTTCAACCATGGTACTTCTGCTTTTATATGATTTATAAATTGACATAGAAGCAAGATTTTCTTTGAAAGCCAGGCTCTGTGTGTGTCTCTGTGTGTGTGTATGCATATGAATGTTTTAAAACCAAATCAAGAGAAAAATCTCTTACAGAAGAAAACTTAGTTGGAGCAGAGAACATATAAAAATAACAAAGAATTGGAACTAAGCAAATCATAATTCAGCATAAGACATGCAAAAAGTGCCAGGTATTACTTTATCTATTTCACAGTTTTGCCTCTGACACTTATAATGGTAACTTTTTAATGCAATTTAAAACTTTTGGAAATGGGTATGTAGAAACCTGTGATTTTAAAACACACATAAAAGACAAATAATCGAGAGCTGCTAAACTCATGTTTCAAGAGTATGTCAAGTACACACCTCCTACAGGGCATTATTTTATACATTTTTCTGTTTGTAAATGTCTTTTAATGTAATCTGATATAAAATAATAATATCCTAAATTATGCTGTTTAGTGAAGCATACTACAGTGAGGTTTGTATACATTTAGAGTGCGCTGGTAGAAAAAGGAAATATGCAGACACACTCTGACGACCATTTAGCTGCCTGTCAATTATAAAACTCCCATCAAAAGAAAATACCAGAGAAAATTTATCTACCTCATCTAAACGTCACATATTTTGCTCCTAATTTTAGTGGAAAAATTTCCTTCTGGAAATTTTGGAAAAACCTAAAAAATTTAAGAAAGAAAGACCATTTGTAATTTTTTCAGTCAATAATAAATGATAAATTTCTTAAGTATCTCTTTATTTTTAAATTGGCATCAAACAACTATAAGCTGCTTTTAAAATTTATGTATTCATAGAACCATACATCATGAAGTAATCTGATTTTTTCTAGGGATACAAAAACACTGAAGGAATTCATGATAGAGAAAGTCCTCCTCATCCCATACAATTGTACTTGCCATAATACAGATTAATACCCCTGGCACAGGGGAAGAACAGTCTCTTTCTCTAAACACCAGAGTATGTTTTCAAATGTATAAAATGGTAATCCTAATGATAGAAACAGGTCCTACAACATTAGAGTTAACGTGGACTAATGTGCACATATTTTGTTTTATTTAAGTGTTCTTTATAGCAAGGAGATTAGTAGTTACTTGCATTTTATTTGGCATATATTTTTCATTCTTGGCTTTGCTTTCCAGTTGTATATTGAGTGACATTTCCAAGCAAAATTCTTTAGCACCAATAAAATGTTTTTCACTAATAATTTTTGTAGGGATATTCATAGTGCAAGCCAAAAAAAGTAAATGTAAATTAGGATGAATAATCAAATCTCAGACATCACAAAAAATCTTAAGGAAACAGAATTTAAAAGGCTTTTGTGAAAAAGGCAGGAGGCAGGAGAAATCACCAATTACATGAGGGGTGTAACCCATGTAGGGAAGAAACTTGAAATATTCCTGAAGAATCATGATTTCCAGGTCATGTATGGGCTCATAGGCTATGCATTATACAACTTAAGACCAATTTTATAATTTAACCTTCTTTTCCTAGCTCATGGGGATTGAATCCCATTGCTATTCATTATTTTTTTTTAATTCCACTGAAATAAGTCATGCTTTTGGAAGAAAGAAAATGATTATTTTTGTCTTGGCATTTTATTTATGCCATCCAGAATCATAGTAGTGGGATAATTTCATCATGCTACATACTGATATTACTTGTCAGCACTGAAAAGAGATGCATGACTAATAATGACAGACTTTAAATAATGAGAAATTGATAGCACAATCATTAGATCAAATTTTAGTGAAACTATCAGATAAATAACCCACAACTCATCTTTTTTTTTCCAAAAGTAACCTAATTAATAAAATATTATGGGGCATCAGGAGGAAGAGAAAAATATTCATCACTTCTCTAAAAATTAAAGGCTATTTATAAAAATAATCTTCCGTACCAACACTATACACATAGCAATCCAAGTATGAAAGTGTATTATTTATGGTTTGCATTGTTTACATTCTCACAGGAATATTCTTAGATTTGGGGCTAATTATTGATGCCTAGGTCATGACTGATCTAGAGTTTTGTCCTGTGAGAATCTGTGTAATATTAACAGAAGAATCTTGTGAGAAGAGAGAAGTATTGGGAAACTACATCATTTAATTCACTCTTGACATTCTTCGTTTCAACCTGGCAACACATCAGCTCTCTCCTTCCTTTGGAACCATTTGGTAGCAGTCAGGACTTTTTCCAGTCATTTAGACCCTGTAAGAAAGAAAGAAAAGTTCCCTAGTGCCTTATGGATATGCATCTTGTGTGTTCATATTCATAAAATCTAAATATGACTATTTTTTAAGCTACAGATATCTAGTTTGAATAAGACATTTGGATGCTAACTGTATAAATGTAAGAGGATTTACTTGGAGGTCATGTCTAGAACAGACTAAATTTAAATTTAAATTTATTTTTTTTTGTAGCAATACCAAATCAACACTAGAAAAATATCCAAAGCACCAGAGGCATTTTAACCCAATTATCTATATGAATCTATCCAATATATTTTCAGACATCATAGCTGTTGTATTTGGCATTTCTATTCTTCCATGTCACTTCTCATTAATGCACTGGTTCTGTTACTGTCATTTGATGACTTCTCCACTGTCATTTTACTTCATTAACTGATTATTTTCTAATTGCTATTTTATGCCACTGTTCGATTCATCAGCTTTTAATGTTCTACTTAATTGACTTCTTTGTCTAAATGATGTGAAAGAAAATGTGGCTGAATTAATCATTTAGCTTCTGAATTCTGATATAGTGCAAGCTTATTTTGATTGTTCCATTTTCTAGATAGCAAAAGTAAGGATAGGTATCCACAGTCTACTCAAACATCTTTCATTAAAAGCATTCTTACTCCTGTCATTTCGATTTTTAAAAAAGTTAAATAGCTTCAAAGACATCTAATATATACTATATTTTGTTCATTTTAAAAGTTATTTCATCTTTTATTTTATTCTATAAGATTTCACTTGGCAGGATTTTAAATCATAACTAAAATTATATTTTATGTAATTTAGTGAAAATTTTAAATCAGAAACCTATGGATCAAAAAAATTGGTAAATAAAGAGTGTGTCAGGGCCTTGTTGGGACTGACTTAGGGTTACCAAATAGTAATTTTTAGGAAAATTAGAATAATAAACATACAAATTCTAAACTTCAATTTATATTCATATTCAACATTTTCTTATTGCAATTCTCACTGAGGAAGGTTCTGGGCCACAGAGTTTAACATGACCAATTTCACGCAGGAAATAAGAGTCAGAATTGAGGGGTACCTGGGTGGCTCAGTCAGTTAAGCATCAGACTCTTGATTTAGGCTCAGATCATAATCTCAGGGTCATGAGATCAAGCCCCACATCAGCGTGCTCTCTCTCTCTCTAAAAAAAAAAAAAAAAAGAATCAGAATTGAAATTCAAATCAAGTTTTGCCAAACACAGAAGTCTGAGTTTTAGCTATACTCTTAGGTAATGAATGGTGTGGAATCAAAAGTCAGATGGTATATATGTGCTGGGAAAACAAAGAAAGGCTGTTGTTCCTCACTCCATCATGGTCATCTCTTCTATCTTCACTGACAAAGCCCTAGGAGATTCCAAGCTTTCTGCTTCTTTGCCAAGCCTGAGGTATGGGAATCTCAGTCAAAGCTCAGAACTGAATGCATAGGGTGCAAACTCTTAGGTATCAAATGTATGTCTTGCCTTGGATTCTCACCACTTCCTTGGAAGCCTACACAGCTCCCATTCTTACATGACCTACAAATATGTCTCCCTTATTCAAAGTAGGAGAGTTTCCATCTCTTACGCCTTGATCTCAAAAGCTTTCCCATCCTCTTTTCCCCTTTCAGGGCATGTCTGTTATTAGCTTAAGCTTCTAAATGTCAGGTCCAAAGCATCAGAAAAGGTGGATGATGGATGATTTGATTCAGTTTGAGCTGAAGAGAGGAAAATACTGTGAGAAATTCTAATTATTAAATAAATGATACTCCATTTAAGAAAACAAGTAATGGCCACACAGGGTTAAACATACTGTAGTGGATAATTGCACAATAAGCACGAAAACCTTGAGATCAATTTATTTAGGGAAGGGCATCATGACATTTAAGCTGAATTTTTTTAACACTTTATTTTTTTAGAGTAGCTTAAGGTTCACAGAAAAGTTGAAGGAAGGTACAGAGATTTCTCATATATCCTTACCCCCAAAGATGCATTAGCCTTTCTCAAGCTGGATTTTTAAGAATGAGAATATATCTAGGCAACAAAATGAGAGGCTGAGTTCTAGGACAAAGCCTGTGAAGGACATAGGAAACAGGTCCTGTGGTACATTGCAAAGGCTGGTTTTGTTAGTTATGCCAAAAAAAAAGTGATCTGAAGTATATGATGCTGGGCTGGGAGGTCAGCAGCAGCCACAGAATTATGAATGATCCTACCATGTACAGATGTTTAAGCTTTTCATATTGGCATTGTTATATACTGAATATTTGGGTTCCCCTACCCCCAAATTCATATGTTGAAACTATACCCACCAATCTGATGGTATTAGAAAGTGGGACCTTTAGGAGGTAATTAGGATAAAATGAGATCATGAGGGTGAAAGCACTTGTGAATGGGATTAGTGTCCTCAGAAAGTCAAAACGGAGTTTCCTTGCCCTTTCTGCTCTCAACCATGTGAGGATACAATGAGAAATCAGGCATCTGCAACCCAGAGGAGGTTCTTTTTTTTTTTTTTTTTAAAGATTTTATTTATTTATTTGAGAGAGAGAATGAGAGAGAGCACATGAGAGGGGGGAGGGTCAGAGGGAGAAGCAGACTCCCTGCTCAGCAGGGAGCCTGATGTGGGACTCGATCCCGGGACTCCAGGATCATGACCTGAGCCGAAGGCAGTCGCTTAACCAACTGAGCCACCCAGGCGCCCCCAGAGGAGGTTCTTATCAGGACTCAAGCATGCTAGCACCCTGACCTCAGACTTTCAGCCTCCAGAACTGTGAGAAATAAATCTATATTGTTTATAAGCCACCCAGGTTATAGTACTTTGTTATAGCAGTCCAAAGGGACTAAGACAGGCATTAAGAGAGTTCAAAGTATTTCAATCAGGGAAAATAACATGGTTAGAAAATGTAAGAGAAAAGAGACGTGGGTCATTAGGTAGGGAAACAAAGAGTTCCAGCAAAGGAAGGGCTAAACTGGGCTAGAAATATGAATATTATCTGCCTTAGCTCATGACAAATCTGTTTATGATAGAGGATTCACATGGATTGCACAGAGCACTAATATGGTAAATGCTCAGTAACTATGGACTCCATATGTTTCATATGTGAAACTCATTGAAGATGAGTTGTCTTTTTTACCATATTTTGGAATATACCCACTTCTAATGTTTTCTCAGAACATACAAAGTACTAGTACATGAGGAAAAGGGCCATTTCTCAAAATTTCATTTTCTTGACCTTAATTTGAGTGGAAGAGGCTGAAGGCTTTCATCCAAATTGTGCAATGGCTTGTGTAGGGCAAATCTTAGTCACCTCCTCTAAATATAGGGCTTTTCCTCTGAGAAACTACTTACCAGTTGGGTAGATGACCGTTAATAGTGTAATGGTAGCTGTCAAAATATACCCTTAGTTACTCATGTGTTGCAGAAGCCTTTAAGTCATTTTAAGTTTATCATGAGTCAATGCAAGAGTTTGAAAGAATTTTCCAAACTAAGAAGTATTACTTAATTTGATATATTATTTTACTTTAACATCCAGTATTATATCTGCATTTTCTTTTTTTTTTTTTAAGATTTTATTTATTTATTTGACAGAGAGAGACACAGCAAGAGAGGGAACACAAGCAGTGGGAGTGGGAGAGGGAGAAGCAGGCTTCCCGCGGAGCAGGGAGCCCGATGCGGGGCTCGATCCCAGGACCCTGGGATCATGACCTGAGCCAAAGGCAGATGCTTAATGACTGAGCCACCCAGGCGCCCCTCAAGTCAGTGTTTTACTTGGTAAACATATCTGAGACCATGCATCCCTGGCTGCTAAGCACCATGGAGGACAGGGCTAGAAAGGTAACAGCTTTATTTTGAGCAGGGGGCAAAGACAAGGCAGCACTTTACAGCTACATTGTAACTAGATCCTGCATCTATATCTGCATTTTCTACTTGAGGTCAAATGTATACATTTAATAAAAGGAAAAAGGAAAGAAAAGAAAAGAACATACTGAATGCTTTTTTTCCAAAGTAAGGCATTTGTCTTTACTCCTTTTCTTAAATCCACTGAAGTTGAAGTTCTAACAGATTTTTTTTTTAAGAATTTAAAATCCACTCATGGGATTTTAAATATCAAAGAAAAATAAACATTTTGGAATCATATTTTAACATTATTTTTTCCAATATACAGAAATACATAGAATGCTTTTGATAATTATGAACAAACTATTTTTTTCAATTCGGTAAATCTGAGATGGTTAATATTTAAGAAATATATGTTAGAAATGATGCTATGCAAATTCAGGTATTCCAATGTTGGATAACTTAGCTCTTAACCTAAGACACACAATCAAGTAACTTCAAAAAGAAAGAATAAGAGAAAAGTTCAATATAGCATAGATCAGAATATAATTTAATCATGATTCTCAGCTTAATTTTTGGAAACAGTGTTCTAGAATTTTTTTTCCCATACCAAGTTGATTATAGCCCTTAAGATCTGAGATTTAAACAGTTAGAGCATCAACAAATTAGAACCTGATGCTAGTAGGAGGGGATTTTGATGAAGACAATCATTTTTTAGGTGTTTCTCAGAGAAACAGCTTAATATCTCTTCAAAAATATTTTACTGTTGCTTAGTACAAAATTGTCCTGAATATTCTCATACAGCAGGAGCAAATTTTTCCATTATCTTTTTTTTTTTTTTTTTTTTTTTTGGAAATAAAGCTCATTGCCATCATAGCAATGAGAAATAGCAGCTTAGTTTTAGACAGATGGTTCAATAAACTTCCTAATGAAGGTTATCTTCCCGTTCTGGATTCTTTTCTGGACTGACTCAACAGGAAAACAAAACAATTTACCCAGACAGTAAAGTTCCATTAAAGAATTTCAAAACTGTGGTAGATGCCTCAGAAATATCTATTAAGCTCAAGCCGACTGTCCTCCTCACTGCTGACACTTTAATACAGGCATGCATTACCCCACACTCTGATTACTGTAATAGTCTCCCAGGTTTTGCCTCAATATCTGGCCCTCCACTGCCCAAAATATCTTATCTTTCAAACTACTTCTAGACTAATATTCATTAAACATCATACTGAAAACATCATTTCCTTATGTTTGAGAGTCAAAAATAGATGCTTTATTTAAAGTAAAATGTAGTGTCTAAGTTTAAAGCCTTTCAAATTCAGGTCCTATCCAAGTGTGTTCTTTTTTATTTTCCAAAGTAAGTCCAGGTTCATTTCATGTTTTCTATCACTATGCTATGGATGGAATGAATGTTTATGTCCCCTCAAAATTCATATATTAAAATCCAGATCCCCTAATGTGATGGTAGTAGGGGCCTTTGGGAGGTGATTCATGAATAGGATTAGTACCCTGAAAGAAGAGACCCAAGAGCTTGCTCTCTGTCTCTCCTCTCAGCCATGTGAAGATACAGTGAGAAGACTGACATCTGCAAACCAGGAAGCGGATTTCACCAGACACCAAATGGGCCAGTGCCCAGATGGGCCGGTGCCTTGATCTTAGACTTCCTAGTCTCCAGAACAGTAGCACATAAATTTTTATTCTTAAGCCATCCAGTCTATGGTAATTTGTTATAGCAGCCCACATTAAGAAACAATGCCATAATATTCATCTATTAAATCCATTTACTTATAAGTTTTCCTAGCAAAGAATGCCCATATTCTTCTCCTATGACAGTCTATCTACTTCTATGCCTATAGTGTTATTCTTTTTTTTTTTTTAAGATTTTATTTATTTACTTGAGAGAGAGGACAAGCAGGTGGAGGGGAAGGGAGGGAGGGAGAAGCAGACTCCCCACTGAGTGGGGATCCCGATGCAGGGCTCGACCCCAGGACTATGAGATCATGATCTGAGCTGAAGTCAGATGCTTAACGGACTGAGGCACCCAGGTGCCCCTGTAGTGTTCTTTTAATTTGAACCAAACTGGTCTACTTCTTTGTTTAACCAGCACATATTTGTCTTTAGAAGTTTAAAGAATGTTTAAACTTTAGAAGTTTAAAGAATGCCTCAGTCAGTTAAGTCTCTGATTCTTGATTTCAGCTCAGGTCATGATCTCAGGGTCATGAGATGGAGCCCCACTTTGGGTTCTGCACTGGGTGTGGAGTCTGCTTAGCATTCTCTCTCTGCCCTCACCTGCCTCTCTAAAAAAAAGAAAAGTTTAAAGAATGTTTATATTTCTTATGTTTTCAACTCTTTGTAATTCTCCATAGTGTCTCTCACAGTCTTTAGTTCATACAAACTCCCCCTCCTCAATTGCCCATTCTTCCATTACCCCACTCATTCTCAATAGATAAATTTACATCTTAATTCAGGAAAATAGAAGACATCAGAAAGCATTTCTCGTATCTGCCTGCTACAAAACACTCAAAGCTATTAAAAAAGGAGCTTCCCTTTCTATTATATAGGGCCAATAACTTATGCTGTGGTTCTCACTCACTCATCTTCTTAGCTATGAATTATTAAATTCCTTCTTTAATATTTATCTTTTCCACGACTGAATACCTCTCATCAGCTTCAAATAAAATGTCTGCTTCCGCACCATATGGTCCTGACCCACACAGCCCTCTCTTTTCTCTAAATAGTGGTTTCAGTTAACATCTGTGTACGAAGTTTTTTTGAGAATACCTTTAGTCAGACTTCTTTTATGAACATCAGACAGCATACCCAATGGCTTTTGAAAGTAATTACCACTTGGATGAATCAAACATGTGCAAAACCAGATTCATAATTCCCTCTCCCCTCAAACATGGTCTTCTCTCAGAGAAGGTTAACGTCATTAAGCCAGAAACCTAGAAGTCACTTGTGAATTTCTTGTCCTTGTCCCCCAAAGAAAATGAGTCATAAAATCTTGTCATTTTCACCTTCTAAATACCATTTAAAGCCATCTGTTTCTCTCCTATCTTCATCCTTCTACTTTCATTTGTTTAAATTCTAATCTTGCTTTTGTTTGCCACATTCCAAGAAAATCACTCACTGATTATTGTCCTGTGGAAAGAGATAGAGACAGAGAGAGAGAGAAACACAATCTGTCTGCAACCTGAAACCCAGGAAAACTGGTGGTGTAATTCACTCCAAGTCTGAAGGCTTGGACCAGGGAAGCCAATGGTGTGAATTCCAGTCTGAGAACAGGAGAAGATGAGATGTCTCAGCTTGAACAGCCTTTTGTTCTATTCAGATCCTTAATGGATTGGATGATGCCCACCCACACTGGGGTGAGAAATTTACTTTACTGTCTACTGATTCAAATGCTAATCTTATCCAAAAACACCATGATGACATACCCAAAAATAATGTTTAATCTGGATATCCCATGACCAGTCAAGTTGACATGTAGCCTATTTTATTGGCATATTTTATTACTTTATGGCACAAAATGGCATATTTTATTACTTTAAAGACATCAGTTTTGACTTGGTGATAAATTTTTGTCTGTTTATGAACCAAGCTGCATTATAATCGATCCATTTGTTTCAGTTATGAGAATGAATAAGAATGGTCACAATAATCGTGGGTGTTTACTGGGAATTAATTAATTAATTAATTAATTAAGAAATAAACTTGAGGGCGCCTGGGTGGCTCAGTTGGTTAAGCGACTGCCTTCGGCTCAGGTCATGATCCCAGGGTCCTGGGATCGAGTCCCACATCGGGTTCCCTGCTCGGCTGGAGGCCTGCTTCTCCTTCTCCCACTCCCCCTGCTTGTGTTCCTGCTCTCGCTGTCTCTGTCTCTGTCAAATAAATAAATAAAATCTTTAAAAAAAAAGAAATAAACTTGAAATAAAGAAATTAACTAATTAATTATAATGTCATTATATGGTTTGGCCAATAAATATTGATCTACTTTAATCGTGTATTAGCATAGACAAACAAAAAGATATACATTCTTCTTTTTATCCATAGGGAGGCACATTGATTACAACCTTTGAGGCTTATTTGAAAATCAAACTCAGTGAGTTTTGTCCTCCATAACTAGAAGAAAAGGATAATGTTCATATGAACACTGAAAGAATTTAACTGTCACATTAAGCCTTTCACTTAATTCAGTGATCCTATCCTTATATTTATATTCTACATGAGAATATGTCCTATGCTTGTTTATGATAGAATATCATATAATATTTTTATTTTAAAGCAACTTCCATCTGTTAAACCATTCAGCCTCTGGAAATCTTAATGAATCAAATATCACATAAACATCAGGAATGTGTATTTTTATGCAGAAGTAAAATCATTTCTACTTGAAGCTAAAAGAGATTGATTTCAGGACATTTGTTTCCAAAGACACAACTTTTTCTTTTCTTTTTTTTTTCTTTTAACACTGAAGTTTCATTGTATTAAATGTGTTTTTACTCGGGCGCCTGGGTGGCTCAGTTGGTTGAGCAACTGCCTTCGGCTCAGGTCATGATCCTGGAGTCCCTGAATCGAGTCCCGCATCGGGCTCCCTGCTTGGCGAGGAGCCTGCTTCTCCCTCTAACCCTCCCCCCTCTCATGTACTCTCTCTCTCTCTCATTCTCACTCTCTCAAATACATAAATAAATCTTTAAAAAAAAATGTGTTTTTACTTAAGTCATCCCATGTCATAGTATAAGGCAACATAGGACTGATACCAAACAAAATAATATTTTTGCAGCCATTCAGAAAAAAAAAAAAACAAAAAAGAATATAATTTAACTTGTTTTGAAACACAGCCATTCAAAGTGATAGTATGAATCATGGTATTACTCTTTACAGAATAAAATAAAATACATATTCTAAAAATTATGTGACTATTTTTCATATCAAGTTCTGACCTGATAATTTCCTACATTGTTGAAAACCCCAATGGCCAAGCAATTCAATCATATTTTGATTTAAAATTTAGTATATTATTAAATACTATTATTTAGTTTAATATTTAGTATATAATTCTATGGCTAGAACTCTTATTTCCTGAAATTAAATTTGTTAGAATATTAATAATATAATTTGAGAGATTAAATGCCCATTGAATTTACTGAGAACTATGTGCTTAAGGAGCACACAGACAATATGTCTACCCTTCGAAACATTTTTAAACAATTTTTTAATGATACCGAACTCCCTATTACGGGTTGAATGGTATCTTTCCAAGAAGTTATGTTGAAGTTCTAAGTCCTGATACCTCAAAATGTGACCTTATTTAGAAATAGAGTCATTGCTGGTATAAATAGGATGAAGGCCATACTGGAGTGGAGTGAGACCCTAATCCAACGTGACTGCTGTGCTTATAAAACAGCCATGTGAAGACAAAAAGACACAGAGGGAATGTTATGTGAAGATGGAGGCAGAGATTAAAGTAATGCATCTATCAGGCAAGGAATGCTGAGAAATGCTGGCTGTGACCAGAAACAGAGAGAAGCATTGAATACAGATTCTCCCTGAAAGCTCTGAGAAGGAACCGACTCTGTTCACACCTGCATGTTGTACTTCTAGTCTCCAGAACCGAGAAGCTGCTGTTTTAAATTACACAGCATGTAGTACAAAAACTAATATACTTACTAAACTAGGCTAACAGCTGTATACGTGTGCATAACATACAGACACACACATACGTAAACACATATGCATATGTATGTATGTACATAGTTTGGTTAAGCCGAGGTTCTGCTGCTTTGTCGCCTGACCTGAAGGGTTGAAATTATTTTGTTAAGCAACAGCTATATTATTTGGGTGATCTAATCAAAATGAACGTGAATAATTATTATTTTTTTTCTTTTTTATGAACATTTGAAATCAATACTAATTGGAGTTAAGTGAGTCCTGTAGGTCTCCTCAGTCACAACCTCACCTCCATATAGAAAAACAATGACCATGAAACTTGTTCTGTTTGCATAATAGAGTCTCACCTGTATCCCCGGTAGTCTCTGGCTACACATTGAGAGAAATGTTCACTCAAGGCAATAAGACATACTATAGCGGTAAGGCTACTTATCATTATAAATTAACCACAGGCAACTAGAATTCTCCAAATCTGTAATTGTACATAAGAGAATAATCTAATCAAGGGTCAAAGATCTCTCCAAAGAGTGAAGGATAAAGGTCTTGCTAGGTGGCTTATACCTTATTCATCCAATGTATAGTGTGTCTCTACGACATCATACACAATCCACATAGCTTAAACACTTGCACAGTTAAAAATAATTATAGTAATTCTAACCATAATCTAATTAACAAGTGATCAATCCTTTCAAAATTCACTTACATGAACAATAAAACCTCTAAACATTTATCTATAAGCCTTTATTAGTTAGAAGTAAAGATGACAGAAATGTTGACCAGCTATTTCTGGAGTGTGGCTTTTTATATAAATCATAGCGAACAAAACCTGGAGAGTGTTTTCCCAATTACAGACACTAACATACAGATAAAACACACTTGACTTCTATTTCTAGCTACTACAGACTAGATTCTGCACATCTCCCACCAAGAACAAGAAATACATCTGTTTGAAGACATCAGAGTACTAATAAAACAATGAGAATTGGAGGATATAAGATTTTAGACAGGAGAAAAGTGCAAAGAAGAGACTCTAAGATTTAACTCTGCTGTCCCCCTGAGACATTTGCCAGTCTTTAAATAGCAGTCTAGATGTTGGTAAAGTGAGGAGCTTTCAACAGTCTCACTGGGCTAAGATACTGCGGATGGCATTCAGGGTCCACTGAGGAGAAGGAGCCCTGGTAAACATATGTGTTTTTCTGTTTGGAACCCTGAAACATTGGCTACTCCTTGGAACTAAAGGTGAAATGTAAATGGATAAGCCTGCACAAAGATTAAAATTTAAGCTATTCATTAGTGGAATCCCGGGTTGGATTAAATTGAACTGTCTATATTCTACATGTCTTTATTTACTTACTTACTTACTTATTTATTTATTTATTTTTATTTTTTTAAAGATTTTATTTATTTATTTGAGAGAGAGAGAATGAGAGAGAGCACATGAGAGGGGGGAGGGTCAGAGGGAGAAGCAGACTCCCTGCCAAGCAGGGAGCCTGATGTGGGACTCGATCCCGGGACTCCAGGATCATGACCTGAGCTGAAGGCAGTCACTTAACCAACTGAGCCACCCAGATGCCCTGGGCTCTCTAGTCTCATTATGGTGACTACCATAATGGAAGTGGAGAGAGTCTAGGGAAAAAGTCAGCATTGTTATCAAACAGCCTCACATCCTACATGGAAATCATTAATGAAAGAAGGAGTCAACAGCGGCAAACTTCATTCATATTATTTTAGTAACATGCCCCAGCCACCCCAACTTTCAGTAACCACTACCCTAATTGGTCAGCAGCTATCAACATCAAAGCAAGAACCTCTACGGGCAAAAAGTTTATGACTCATTGGAAGCTCAGATGATGGTTAACATTTTTTAACAATATATTTTTTTAAAGATTTATTTATTTGAGAGAGCGAGAATGAGAGAGAGAGAGAGTACATGAGAGGGGGGAGGGTTAGAGGGAGAAGCAGGCTCCTCGCCAAGCAGGGAGCCCGATGCGGGACTCGATCCAGGGACTCCAGGATCATGACCCGAGCCGAAGGCAGTGGCTTAACCAACTGAGCCACCCAGGCACCCTATCCTACATGTCTTAATAGTACATCTGACTTGGCTTGTATTTTAATATGAGGTTGTGTTGTCAATATGGCAACCACATTTCATGTTAAGCATGTGAAATATGTCTAGTCTAATGTCATTCTGTAAGTGTAATATACACACCAGCTTGCAAAATTTAGTATGAAGAAAATAATGTGAATTATCTTTTCAATATTTAGTTTATCATTATAAAGACAAGGAAATAATGAGTGATAATCTCTGTGCCCCCCTTGCTTCCTTTCCAGCAAGTGATCTTAATTTAAAGCATTGTAGGGACAATAGTTAGGAGTCATTCATCTATACTTTTGCTCCACTAAAATAATGGTCCTCAGAAATTTTTAATTAGTCTGATATAATAAATCTTCCCAACTCTCCTTGGCATATTCCTATTACTAAAAAAGCCAGTGCTTATTATTTACTTCCTTGTTTAATGTGTTAATGCCTATGATGATATGTAGTGGCCAAATTAACTCAAAATTTAGAGACCTATTCTTTTTTTTTTTTAAGATTTTATTTATTTGCGAGAGAGAGAATGAGAGACAGAGAGCATGAGAGGGAGGAGGGTCAGAGGGAGAAGCAGACTCCCTGCTGATCAGGGAGCCTGATGTGGGACTCGATCCCGGGACTCCAGGATCTTGACCTGAGCCGATGGCAGTCGCTTAACCAACTGAGCCACTCAGGCGCCCTAGAGACCTATTCTTTTAACTCAGTATTCTTCCAAGTTAATCTTGAAACACCACTATTATCATCTCTAACATTATTACTCTCTAATTAGAGCACAACCTGCTGTATTGTTATTGCTTTAACTGAAGATCAATTTCTCAATCATTGAACTATATGAAGTCCTGAGAGGGATAATACTTAATATCTCTGTCTTCAATTTGCTAAACTTTTCTGACCTGTCAGTACATCTAGATTTAGAATAAATATCAATGTAGTAGCTTATCTTTAATCTGTGAAAGTATCTGACAGCTGAGATTTTGTAATGATGAGCATCTTTGCTGCCTCTGCCCATAAATCCTTGATAACGCAGCATCATTCTGCAAATTCCTTTCCTGTACCTCCTGCCCCACTACTAGGGTGATAGATATTTCTGCATAGTTGTTGCTATTGCTCCATGTTTCTTACTTTCTTTAAATATCATAAACAAGACATGATTTCTTCTTCCTATCTCTGTTATTTTAAAGTCGAGAAGGGGGTCCTTTTTGGTTGCTCTAGAAGTCAATTAATTTGTATTTTGACAATAGAAACAAACACAGAGAGTCCCTACATCATCGTCATAATGTCAACTTATGAGCTGAGTTGAGTAAAAGCTTATGAGTTGAGTAAAAGGTCTAGTAAACTATCAATAGCAATGTTATGAGCAAACCTTCTTCCCTATGAAGATTATAAAAAAAAATCCATAAGATAGCATTTTTAGATGGTGATTGATCTTATTAGACCTGTGTTTGCCATGAAGTTGTGTCTGTGGATCTTCCTTCAAGAAATAATTTGCCATTCATCTGCAATGAGTTAGCTGAGAGCCAGATGCAACAGGTTATCCTTTGCCTTGTAAGGCATACTTCAACATGTCTTCATACCACTGGACCCCTAGATGTTCCACTGTGGTCTAAGGCCCCTGAATTCTTATCAAATTTATTTATTTGACAAGCAAATGTCTCCAATTAGTCTAGAATAGTTGCTACTTCTTGCTCACTAGCTCTAATCAGCATGATGTCGGTGTGATATTTTATGAAAAGGGTAAGATGGTCAAGATCCTTGGAAACTAAATTATGACATATAACTGGACAGTTGGCATATGCCCGAAGTAAGATTGTGAAAATGGATTGCTGGTCTTACCAGCTGGAAGTAAACTGCATCTGGTAGTCCTTATTAACAGAGATAGCAAAAAATGCATTTTCCAGCTTAATAGCTGTGTATAGGTATCAAGGGATCTTAAGTTCCTCAAGCAATGAAACCACATCTGGTACAGCAGCTAGAATTGGAGTCACTACCTGGTTAAGCTTATGGTAATCCACTGTCATTTGCCAATATCCATCTGTCTTTTGCATAGGCCAAATAGGCAAGTTGAATGTGGATGCAGTGAGAATCACAGTCCCTGCATCTTTCAAGTCCTTAATGGTGGTACTAATCTGCAATCTCTCCAGAAATGCAATAATGTTTATGGTTTAATATTTTCTAGGTAGAGGCAGTTCTAGTAGCTTCCACTTTCCCAACATAATAGCCCTCACTGTACAGGTCAGGGAACTAATGTGGGGATTCTGCCAATTGCTGAGTATGTCTATTCTAATTATGACATCTAGAACTGGGAAAATAATCACAGTATAGGTTTGGGTTCCTCTGGATTCACTGTGAGATGGACCAGAACTAAAACTCCATTGGTCACCTGAAAGAGGGATAGGGAGAGGGATGGAGATGGACAGGGAGAGAGAGGAAGAGGGAGAAGAGAGAGAGAGAGTAGATTTTAAGGAAATTGGCTCATGCAATTGTGGAGCTTTGGTAATTCCAAAATATGCAGGGGAGCCTGGCAGGCTAAAGACCTTTTGGGAAGAGCTACAATTCAAGTCCAAAGGCAGTCAAATGGCAAAACTTCTTCTTGCTTAAGACGGTCAGGTTTTGTTTTATTTTTAATTAAGACCCTCAACTGATTGGATGAGGATTACTCACATTACGGAGGACAATCTTCTTAACTCAGAATCTACTGATTTAAATGTTAATATCATTTAAAAATATCTTCACAGAGATATCTTAAATAGTGTTTGACCATATATTTATGCCTGCCATGGCCCAGCCAAGTTGACACATAAAATTAATCATCATATCTGAGTTATAGTTCATTCATGATCTTTTTCTCACTTATATCTTTAATATCTTCCTATGGAATAGCATATCTCCTTCTGTTAACAAATTTACACAGCTTTCTCAATCCCTTAGGAAATTCCTTCCCTTCACCTTTTTAGTATTTTATTTAAGCCAATGTTTTAGAGAATTCTTAAATGCTATGGACTGGATATTTGTGCTTGTCTAAAATTCATGTTGAAGGCATCATTGCCAATGTAATGGTATTTGGAGGTGGGACCTTCAGGAACTAATTAGGTTTAGATGAGAACATGGTGGTTGAACCTCCATGATGGGATTGATTCCCTTGTAAGAAGGGAAAGAGACCAGAGCCCCTCCTCTGTCCACTCTTTGAAGTTAGAGCAAAAAGGCAGTTGACAATAAACACAGAAGAGGGCTCTCAGTAGACATCAGATCTGCCAGTTCCTTGATCTTGAACTTCCTAGCCTTCAGAGGTGTGAAAAATAAATCTTAATTGTTCAAACCACGCTGCCTATGATATTTTGTTATAGCAGCCTGAACTGAGACACCAAACTTACAGAATATATAGTCTAGTTTGATTGCTTCCAATTTCTTATCACAGAGTCATTTCTCTTTTTCTTAACAATTTTATTTATTTGTCAGAGAGAGAGAGCACAACACAGGGAGCGGCAGGCAGAGGGAGAAGCAGACTCCCCGCTGAGCAGGGAGCCTGATGTGGGGCTCAATCCCAGGACCCAGGGATCATGACCTGAACCGAAGGCAGACGCTTAACTAACAGAGCCACCCAGATGTCCCTGGTCATTTATTTTTTAATTTTAGTTTGGCTTTCACCCAAAAATAGTACTGGGATTAACTTTCCAATGTCTACAGTGAGATCTAAATGACAAAGCAATGACCATATTTGGTCTTCATCTGCACTTGTTCCACTTAAAGAACTGCCACAGCTAACATTTTTCCATTTTTATTCTATTTTTCCTTCTTTGCCTTCTATAGCATGGCACTATCCTATTTTTCTCCACTTTCTCTGTATTAAACAGAAGAAGTTAGCTATTAGGTCATGATAAGTAAACCCCGAAATATAAGGAATGGTTTTTTCTTGCATAAAAAATTTCCATTCAAGATCCAAGCTGCTTTCACCTTTGTGATCTGTCATTTCAACACATGATCTCCATGGTTACCACCAAAGAAAAAGCAAGGAACAGGGCAGACACATTTCTCTGTAACAGACTTAGACCATAAGTATTATGTGACATTTCTGTTCACAATCTATTCGCCAGAACTGGTCACATGAATGGTTCTGCAAAGCGGGGGTGGGGGTGGGGAGCTGAGAAATATAAGGGAAACAGTGAGAATATTCTGGTACATACAATGTCACTTTATTCATCCTCTTCAACATAAAAATAACCCAGGAAAACAAAAAACAAACAAACCCAAAGGACTACAAATCAGAGTCATGTCCACTCATTGCATCATTTGCAAGTTCAAGATATTTGGGAATTAAATTCCTTCATAAAGTCTACCTTAAGGAAGCTTTTCTTGATTTAAAGATTTTTGTTCTAAATAACCATCCCAAATATTTAATAGTGTAACAAGGATAAGGTAATCACAATAAACACTACTATTCAAAGAAAATAAAATGAAATATAAGAAATACACAATATTATTTGGTATTTAGTATTTCAGAAATTCCATTAGGCAGACATTGTCAAGCCTTTTTCCATAGTAGTAGAAACTTCCAGAGAAGTTTCCTCAATGAGCATCTGATTCTTCTCCATGGAAGTAACCTCTTACCCAGTGGTCTATAGAGCTCCTAGCTGCCCTCCAAGGAATCTTTCCTTATCTCATTGTTTTTGGCCACTTCTGAAATGAACATTAGGAAATAGGCCCTCCTTTCTGGTTATCTGTTGATGCATGATAAAATCCCTAAAATTTAATGTATCCAAAAAACCTTCACAATTTATCGATACTATTTATAATAATTAAAAGGTCACATTCCAATTTGGCTTTTTGACCAAGCCATTTTAATTCACTGAGAATTATTATAAGCACGTGTTTCCCAAAGCCTTTTGAGACCCCAGCTCTTAGTACTTGGAGAATAGAATCAATTAATTCTGTCAACCCATAAAGGCCCTAATTCCTGAACTATTTTGATTTTCTTTCAGTGCTCTTTGCAAACAAGCATCGTGGAGCCTGAATTTACAACCTCCTGATAACATTTTGCCAATGTGAAGTTAAAATTATACAACAGAAAATATCAATATCCAATTTTATACCCTCATCCTTTAGAGCTACAAACTTATTAGGCACATAGACTGCCTTTCTAGTTGTTTTAGGTGATAGCCTATAAATAATTTGTCGCTATACAACATGGTTCTCCATCTGTCAGGCTTTTGGTATCAGTTTTTTTCTCTGTCATCTGTCCATACATCTAGCCATTGTCATATATTTTGGGCTTTGTTATATTAACACATTCCCCCTGCTGACATTCAAAGATAAGAGTTAATGCTCAGCTGTAATTAATTACCTCAAACTGGAAGTGAGATGCACATTTGTATTTCTGACAACTAAGTCTTAACTAAAAAGGACTTGGAAATATAGTCTTTCTGCATGATAATGACAAGCAATCAGTGTGAGGAAATATACATGGTCTTTATAATTCTATTATTTTCTTATTTCCTTTTGATAAACTATATTTGGACCTTATTTTTTTTTCTAAAAAATCTCATATTCACAATCTGTACTATTTAAATTCTCTTTATACTCTTTTCTTTCGAGTGAATTAAATGTTCTTTATGTACATATTACAGACATATATCGTTTATTTTATACCTATTGTGATATTTAGTTGTCACAGCTCTCTTATTAGAAATGTTTACCTAGGGGCACCTGGGTGGCTCAGTCGTTAAGCATCTGCCTTCGGCTCAGGTCATGATCCCAGGGTGCTGGGATTGAATCCCACATCGGGCTCCTTGCTCAGTGGGGAGCCTGCTTCTCCCTCTGCTGCTCCCTGCCACTCTGCCTACTTGTGATTCCTCTCTCTCTGTGTCAAATAAATAAATAAAATCTTAAAAAAAAGAGAAATGTTTACCTAATTATATAAAATAAAAAGTCTGTTAAAAAGAAGGTAGAAAAATTGTCCAAATTCACAAAAAGTATGTGTAGTGAAAGGTGGAATAAAAACTCAGGTTTGTCTGACTCAAAAATAAATGCTAACTTAAACATAGCACATCTAAAAAAAAAAAAAAAATGAATAAACGTATCACACCAAGTCTTCAAGGTTTACTTTGATAGTGTCTTAATCTGCACAATGAGCTTCATAGTTTTTCTAAGCTTTATAACCACAAGTCTAAACTCTCTCACCAGCCTGCCATAATTTTAAGTCTAATTATCTTAGCCTCAGTATGTCTCCAATCCAAAAGCACTGCTTTCATCTTTTGTCAAAGAACATCTCTTTCAAGATGCCCTGAATGACACAAGCCCAGTATCCTATTTTGGGAGCCTAGACAAAGCAAAGTGGATTATTAGAACTAGAGTTACAACAAACCTCATCCAGGATCAAACATGGAAATGAGTTTCTGTGGTGCAATTCCATCAAGGGACAAGCTGGAAATATCAGAATAGAGCCAGCAGAGCCTAGGGCGGGTACCTTCTGCACTGGAGTTTAGCAGCTGCAGAAGCCCCAGAAAAACATTTGCGTTGGGCTGTGAGGCAAGAGTCCACTGGGCTAACCCAGATGCTGACTTTTCATTTAAGTTAATGGTATTGACATAGTCTTCTGATTATTCATAATTATACTCTTGGAACCAATTTAGAGCCCTAAATCATTCTTGTTTTCCTGAACCAATCCTATAATTTTGATGTAAACTATAAAATTTTTGTTATCTTGTTCATATTCAACCTACTCTACCATCCTAGCTCAAACACTTAGCTACATTTACTTGGCTTATTGCAATTTCCTTTTAGCTGGTCTTTAACTTATTTGTACAATCATTGTTGATTTTCTGTCCAATAGCCTTACCTGATCCCATTATTTTCCTCAATGGCAAACACTTCTTGTAAGCTTTCAAGCTGAAAATCCAAGAAACTTGCTTGCTCAGACTTGAAAATAAAGCAGGCCATGTGCTTTAGGAAACTAGGAATTCCTAGGAAAGTTCCCCTTCCTTGAACACACACAATAACACACATGCACAAATACATACACACACACACAGACACACACACACACACACCAAAACACGGTTTTCTTCTTCACTGGGAGTAATTGATAGTGTTTGCATGTGGTACCTGGAGCTGGTAAAAAGCTGTGTCCTTGAGAAGAATCTGTTCACACAAAGAGGATGACAGAGTGAAAATAGGAAAAACTCCTACATCTCTGATAATGCTGAAGCAGTGAACCAACTTCGAAAACTTTTGCTCTCCTAATGTTATAAAACAGATGTATAATTAATGCCCTTATTGTTTAAGCCAATATTGGTTTGAGGCTCTGCTTCTTGCAATAGCTATGTTGTAACCAATGAACTCATGCTTCTACATTTATTCTCCCTTTCAGTGTTGTTCATACACACATTTTCACTTTGCTCTTGTTCTTGGGCTACCTCGTCCTGGGACATCAGGATCAGGAACATATATTCCTTAAACCAAAGTCTTTTTCATGCTCCGAGGTTCAGATTAGACAAGAGACACTAGGAAGCTTCCCTTTACTGCTCTTACCCCATATAACATTTCCATCTCTAAAGTTCACACGCTCACAACTTTGAATGCTGTGAGGCATCTGTCACTTATGGCAAAAAGTAGTTTTGGTGTACCACAGACTTGAATTTGCAAAATCACTCTTACTTAGCAATTATGTGACTTTAAGAGATTTATTTAGCCTCTTCCTCTCAGATTACTCATGACACATTTTTTGCTGACTTATTATGAAGATTAAATACCAGTTCTTTCCTTACAAACAGAATGAATGATTTTAAGGAGATCCTGATTAAGTTTCCACATATGTAAAATGTGGACAATAATGACACTTACCTTGTAAGTTCTTGGTTGAGGGTTAAATGATGTAAGTAGACCACTTAGAATGGTGCTCAGCAACAGACTGCATGTCTGCAATTTTTCTGTTAATATTAGTAGAGTGCCTGACCTTGAATATGTTCTTGATAAATGCTATTATTATTGCCATATTACCATGCTATTGTTACCATTAATCATGTTTTTATATTATTTATTTTCTTAATATTTTCATTAATTTGCTTATCTAGAAAACACCTTTAATATCACTGTTAGTAATTCGAGTTCAGAAGCTATCATACAAGTTGTGCCACATAGAAAGATCTCAGGAGATATTTTTAAATTATACTTATTCCTCAAACAGTATTTACCACAAAGCGCAATATAATTCTAAGAATAAATCTTTGAGACTTATTGCCCCAGATATTAAGAAAAATGAAGGCCATCACTGAAGTGCTCGTAAAAATAACAACCAAACTGAATCAATATAATTGTCCACTGATAAAAGATTGACTAAATAAATCATGGTACATTCAGACAAAAATGTCTCACAGTTATTAAATAAAAAAGTGTTTTAAAATGCAGGCTTTTATTATCATTCAGGTATGGCAAGGCTAACAGATCAAGAGATGGTTGACCCTGAAAAGATAACTTGTTATACTCACAGATCCCAAGAGCAGGGGGCATGGGGGAGGCCATCCCAGGATCCACACAGGGAAGCACTAGTCTGTCAAAGGCAGAGCAAGAAAGGGAAAAGCATGGTCATAAGCTTTACTGTAGTTTCTGAGGAAAGGAATGGATGAGGCAAGGTAAGCAGGCTTAGAATTGGCTAGTTTGAATAACTTTCACAGGATCTGGGTCAAAGGTGCTGTGTTTGTCTAGTATCCGGCCCTAGGATGATTACGTCAACGGAATAGTGGTCCTGAGTGTGTGAGTTTCAAAAAGGAGGTTGTTGGAAGTGTGTGAACTCCAAATTGCTTAGTTTGCTATGAAAGGCATGCTTGCAAGCTATTTGTTTGCTTTCCCCAGGAATTAGCTACCCCTGGGAAAAGCAGTCTCTCAAGGGTCAGCAAGGCCCCAAGATGTCAAAGCATCGAATGCAGAAACTTGGTGTTAGAAACATTGTAAATCAATACATGATGCAAGAAGTCCATAGAAGGTTATAATGCACAATTGCTTAAGAAGAATGTTAACCTGCAGCTGATCTGTGGTTGATCATAACGTTTGTGCTAGGATGCCAAGAAACATGGGACTGACTCTTGGAAGTAGAGATGAAGAGTATTAGTTTGTGATTTATGATGTGATATTTAAAGTCTAAAACTCATCTTTTGTACCAGCTTGCTTATTTTGTTATTAAATGTATGTTGACGATGATATGGACCCAGTTTTAGCTAGGTAACCAGTAGGGCACGCAAGACTCTAGTAAATATTTTGTCTCGGTTGAAACAAAGATGTCTGACACCTATCTTGGTGATTCACCATTGAAAGAGCATCTCCTGTGAGACTGAAAACTAACTCTGAGTTCTGTGTCTGGAAGACATAGATTTCTCTGATCTTTGCTTGGCTTACTTCTCCTGCTTCCCGTGTATCTTAATCAAAGCCTTGCATGAGTATACTCTGTAGAATCTCTCAATTGTCTGATCCTTTGTAATTGCTGTAACTCTCTCTGTTATATATATATAAATCTCTTTTATTTGTAAAAAGCAAAGTTGTGTTTACAAATATATTATGTATATATGCATAGATATTCATGAATTAATTATAAATAAAACAATATTTTTATCAGTTTACTAAAATAAGAGTTAATATACTGCCATGAATATATTGGTCTTCCTCAGATACTAATAGCAAATATAATAAAACCAAAAGTAAAATAGTATAATTATTATGATTTTATTTATTTTTTATTTTTTTTTAAAGATTTTATTTATTTTTGACAGAGAGAGAGCACAAGCAGGGGGAACAGCAGAGAGAGAGGGAGAAGCAGACTCCCTGCTGGAACAGGGAGTCCGATGCGGGGCTGGATCCCAGGACCCTGAGATCATTACCTGAGCCGAAGGCAGACGCTTAACTGTCTGAGCCACCCAGGCGCCCCAATTATTATGATTTTAATTAGTAGTTTTTCTTTAGCGAGAGAGAGAGAGAGAGAGTGTGAGCGTGTGCGGGTGGACGGAGGGGCAGAGGGAGAGGGAGAGAGAGAATCTTAAGCAGGCTTCCTAATGAGTGCAGAACCCAATGCCAGGCTCGCTCTCACAACCCTGAGATCATGACCTGAGCTTAAATCAAGAGTCTAGTGTTTAACCGACTGAGCCACCCAGGAACCCATAATTAATAGTTGTAATAAACATCTAGAGTATATAGAGCTTAGTAATTTAATAGACTTTAATGGTGAATGTAAATAATAAAATTGGATGAGTTAAAACATTTAAATGCTTAGTCTATACGTACATACACTATATGTGTTTTCTTACATTTAGACAGATAACCTTAAAATCTGGAATACATTTACTAATGCGACATAAATGTACAATTAAACACACCTTAAACAGTATGATTTCAGAAAATGCCATACTTACTTGGACTGGTTTTTCCTGCTTGTCCAATAGACCTCAGTTGAATAACGTTAGAGGGAATGTTGTGCCTCATTTCCCTAAAAATTGACAAAGTTACGGGGCTCAGAGGTATGGAGAGCTCACTTTAGTTTGCTTCCCCTATTTCCTTGCTCAGGGGCACTAAATAAACTTCACCAGTATTAGCATCCATGTGTATCACATTTTTATACAAATGAAGCACTTTTTCCATTCATTACCTTACATGGCCTGTGAGATAGATTATAGAAACTATTAATTATCTTTTGAAAGTTATGCATGATACCATTCCAAATCTTTATTGTTTGCAATGTGGTCTACATTTTATCTTTGACAGGCGGGGATACTCACCACTATACTAATGAGGATGAGCCGTTACATTTTATCTTTGAAAGTACACCATTAACTGACTTTACCTTGGCATGAAATGAAAATATAATGCTAGATTGAACTATGTATTATTCATATTTCTATCTGTAGCACTGCTAAGCATTTATATAAATAGTCAAAGAATAAGTAAATTTGCTTGAGCTTAGTTACTGTGTAATCATTGTAATGGACTAAATGTATCCTCCTAAAATTCATTATGTTGAAGTTTGAACCTCCAATGTGATGGTTATAGGAGGTGGATCCTTTGAGAGTTAACTAGGTCGTGAAGGTGGGGCCTTCATGAATGGAGTAAGTGCCTTTATAAAACGGACCTCAGAGACCTCTCTCATCTTCTTTCCAACACGTGCAGATATGAGAAGTTGGTGCTCTGTAAGGTCTGTAATCTGGAAAAGCACTTTCGCTGGAACCCAACCATGCTGACACCCTCACCTTGGACTTCCAACGTCCAGAACTGGGAAAACAATAAATGTTTGTTGTTTAAGACACTCCATCTAAGGTTATTTGTTGTATCAGCTTGACCAGACCAAGACAATCACTAAGTATTCTGCCCTTACCTTAGCGTACACATTAGAAGGTGGAATCACAAGGAAAGCTAAAATGTACAAGGAGATAATATGTTGTAGTTGGCGGCCGAGTTTCCACAAAGGAGAAATTCTAATAGCTATAGTGGAAAGAATAAGAGAATCTCTGAGTCTGCAAAGTCATGATGGTACTTTATGGTAAAGGGAAAATGTGTAGTTTATATGTCAGTCAGGTTTGATATTTATCAGTAAAGATCAAATGAGTACAATAAAAAATCATACATGTCAGGTGACTCAGTGGTCACATTGCCAGTTAACAATGGAGTAGAGTGTTATAACCCAAGACTGTAGTATCAGATATTTTCTATTTCTCTGTTTGCTAAGTGTCTGCCAAATTCCCATTTAATCAAGCCCCAGGTATGAGGAAGGGTCTCAGAGGCAGATGTGTGTGGGTTTGTGAAATATAAAATGTACATAGGACATTCACAGAGTACACCCTTGACTGCCTTCACTTGCTCCCTCCCTTTTGTGTGCAGAAACTGTGTGGTGTGGGTGATCCATGGCTCTGTCTCACTGCCTGGAGTAGGCAATACATCTTTCATGTAAACATGAAGAAGAAGAAAGGGCCAGGAAATGTACACAGAGTCTCTCTTCATTGGCTAATTTAGAGCCATCATAACCCATAAGAATACAGATTTTGATGGGTGCTCTGTGAACAAAGCATAGAGTGCACATAACCCAAATGTCACTAGAATCAATGCAACATGAGCTGAACAAATGAGATCCATATGGAAAGGAAAAAATAGTCGAAAGCCATGCCATAGCAAAGTAATTTTAGGACAGAATCATCTAAGGCCATTAAATTCAATCTCCACCTGTGCTCCAGATCAACCAGATCTATAATTGCTAAAAGGACTCTCTATGGGTATGTTTTTTGGGTGAGGGGAAAGACAAGAGGTTGTATCCAATAGAGTCATTTACAGGCTAGTTATGGAAGTCATGGGTGTGCAATCTGATGAATAAGTAGGTGGGCAGAAAAACATTCCTTCAGTTAGGACTCCAAAAAAAGGGATTTCTCTCTAAATCCTCTTTGTTTGGGAGGGATTATGATGCTGTGTTCCCACTTAATTACCTGTTGCAGCCTTCACCTCTGCTGCCAAACTTCTTCATCCCCTTTACTGGCTTCCATAGAAAAGCTGCCAGGGCTGCTTCTCTTCCTTTTATTATGCTTTGGCTCACTGAAAACTCTTCTGGCAATAGCCCAAGGGCACACATATGCCCTGACACAATGGTGCCAAGTTCTTTCCCCAATGTCTTTTGCGGGGTGTCTTTACCTTGTTACAATGTGTGCAGTGGAGTACTAGCATGCAGTTCCAAAAAGATCCAGTTCAGACCCAAAAGGGTGTTTCTTTTTACCAGATTAAGAATCTCCTCTTCTTAATATTTTTGCCTAAACACCTCCTTTGAGTTTAGTTTCTACTGCTGTGGTCTCTATATATAGATATGCATTTAGACATTCCCAGAGACTGACTCCAGAAATTTGGCAATGTGGATTAGAATACAGTTTGAGAAGCAATTTCATTCTACCTACAGCATCTATTTGTTTTTTCCTAACTAGGCATGGTTGCACAAAATATATTTGACTTCTGTTTGACCCATCACACTTCCTTAATATGATTTCATCCCTAATTTTTCAAAGATTTAGCTTTATGGCTAACCACTGAGGAGGAGCAAAATAAGCCAGAATGTGCCACTTTGGAGTGTGAATTGTTTTGATCTGAAGGCAGTTGAGACCCTGCACACACAAAGGACTTTCTACCTCTCCCTTAACTGTCTAAAAGAATTTCAATAGGGGGCCTGCACCAGGAAGAAAATTATTAACAGAAACAATTTTGTGCATACCAAAACCTTATCGGAATGGCATAGCAAAGGTTTGTTTTCCAAACATTTGCTCTTCTCATCTTCCTGTGAGTTGTTTCCTTCCCTTTGAAGCCCCTGAAGTAAGATAAGATCCCTGTTCCCTTGTCCTTGGCTCAGCGTGGTATATACACCTCAATTACCAGACTGCCTGGGAGTCCTATATTTTCTAGGGGGCTCCCATTTGTATGAAATTAAATTTGTTTTTCTCCTGTTAATCTGCGTTATGTCATTTAACTATTAGACCTGCCAAAGAATCTAGAAGGAAAGAAGGGAAAAGTTTTCTGTCCCCATACTACATAGAACCTTCAAGTTCCAACTCACCTAATCATTACTTTGACTGGCGTAGGTATACTTTTGTTTAGCCTCATTTTCCATTTCTAGATTTTTACCACGCCTTTTTTTTTTTTTCATTTCTAAATGTGAACCACAAGGGAGACATGTAATTAATTGTGAGGTGTATTCCAAGTACTTTGTCACTAATGTCAATGTCCTCCTGCCAAAGAACACCAGAAATATACTTGTGATTGATCAAATTGTGTTTACTGCTCATTGCAACAATGGACCGTGCACATGGTAAAGAGCCAGGGGGTAATATTTCACTAAGACTATGTTACAAAAGACTGAGTTGGAGCTGGACTCTAGCCAGGTGATTTGGGGAGGTTTTCAGGTAGAATGGCTTTGCTGTGTATCATATGCTGTCAGGAAATGGTGATTATTCTATGATAGGTTATTTTAATTAATCTTATCTAAAAAGAGAGGGCTGGAGCAAAGCTAAAGTGGTCATTGGTAAAGAAGTAGCTGCCATTTATATTATATTAGCCAGAGAGGGAGATGCTTGGGACTTTTTGTCTGGGCAATGTTTTGATTTTTGTCTCTGTTCAGACAAGATTATGAAGTAGTCTTGCTTTTGTCTTGATCAATTACCATCAGAGCAGCCTTGTTTGATGTTGATGTTCTGTGAAATTATTTATGTTCAACAGGAGAACACCAAGGATTCGCTGTCACTGCCAGGCCCGCTCCTAGCAACACCAAAGCCTCACTGAATTGCCAGACCAGCTCCCAGATATTGGGAACTGCTTTGTTCTTTCTTAGAATAAACTCCTTATATTATTGAAAACAGCTTTATTTGTGTATAATAGATATAAAATAAACTGCTGTGCTTAAAATGCTTAATTTGGTACGTTTTGACATCCATGCAACCATCACCACAGACTAATGATCTAAGTAGTCAGCCCCCAAAGTTTTCTCTCACCCTTTTGTAATCTTTCGCTCATGCTCCTTCCCAATCCCCACTCTAAATCACCCAGGTAGCCAGTGATCTGCTTTCGCCAGGTAGCCAGTGATCTGCTTTCTATCACTACATAGTGGTTTACATTGGTTACATTTTATGGAATGAAATACACATGGAATCATACAGTACGCTCTCCCTTTTCTGAGGGGATGGGCATCTGGTTTCTTTCACTCAGTTAATTATTTTGAGATTCATCTATATTTTTGTATACATCAATATTTCATTTTTCACATTTAAAGAGTTAACTTCAATGGATATAGTACTCTAGGTTGTTTTCTGTTTGTCATTCAACACTTGGTATTTCACCTCACTCTTCCTTGCTTCCATGGTTTTTGATAAGACATCTACTATAATTCTTTTCCTTATTCTTGTAAAAAATAAAAGATTTTATTGTCTCCCTCCAGCTTCTTGCTTCTTGAAGATTTTCTTTTTACATTTGTTTCCCTATAGTTTGATTATGATATGCCTAGGTGATTTTTTTTTTCCTTGTCTTTATCTTGCTTTTAGCTTTTCAACCTTCTTGGATCTGTGGTTTGGTATCTGTTATTACTTGCACAAAGTTCATGGCCATTATAACTTCAAATATTTCTTCTGTTACATTTTACCTTTCTTTTCCTCTGGTCCTCCAATCATATCACACATTTTGATATTGTCTCAGAGTTTCTGTATATTCTCAGGTTTGTTTTTGTTTTTTTTTTTCTTTTTCTTTTTCTTCTTATTTTAGTTTGTGAAACTCCATTGACCTGCAAGTCGCTGATTCTTTTCTTGGCCATATTGAGTCTACCAATAGCCCATCTAAGTCATTATTTTTTTTTTTAAGATTTTATTTATTTATTTGTCGGGGGCAGGGAGCATGAGCAGAGGGAGCAGCAGGCAGAGGGAGAAGTAGGTTCCCCAATGAGCAAGGAGCCCAATGTGGGACTCTATCCCAAGGACCCCCAGGATCATGACCCGAGCTGAAGGCAGACGCTTAACCGACTGAGCCACCCAGGCTCTCCCCATCTAAGTCATTCTTCATTTTCATTACTGTTTGATTTCTATAATATCCAATGATATTTTTCTTAGAGTTTTTATCTCTCTGCTTTCCTTACCTGTCTGTTTTTGCATGTTGCCCACTTTTTTTCTATTAGCATTAAAATATTGATCACAGTCAATTTAAATTTCCTGCTTGATAATACCAATATCTGTCTTATATCTGAGTGTGGTTCTGATGCTTGATTTGTCCCCTCAGAATATGCCCTTTCTTGTCTTCAGGTAATTTGTCTTTATACATGTGGTGATCATTTCTCAGATGAATACTAGAGGGCAACCCACTGAAGATCTCTCAGGTTCTTACTCTGAGCGGCTCTTTCCTCTCCAATACCCTATACTGCACACTCTAGCTAGCTTGTCCTTTCCAGATTCTAAAAACCATCTCAACTCAAGAAGTCTGTCACCATCTGCCTGGGTTCTCCTCCCTGGACCACATACAGCAAACTTGTAAACAGTCAGCTGGGGTTTGTTTGTTTGCTTGTTTTCCTAAACTCTCTTTCAGTTCCCTTTCTTGTCTAATGTCCAGTATCTGAAAAACCATTATCAGTTTTTTTGGTTGTTTCAAGTATGAGGGTGATTCTAGTCTCTGTTATTCCATCTTGATAAGACACAATTGAATTTAAACAGTTTCAGAATTTTCCCTATAAAAATGTCTCTTTCACTCACTTGAATTTTCTCATTCTTTCCTGGTTATGATAAAAGAAGTTGGAGATGAAATTAAACTGCAGGCAAATCATATGTCTCCAAACTGAAATTTGTCTCTAGGTGACTTTTCATCCTACTAATCACATTTAAAACTCAATTTTGTTTGAATGGTTTGCAAATTTAATATACAATAATTTTTAATTAAACTCCTTGTTTTTCTGTTTTTGTCTTTTACTATATTTATTTGCACTTTGGGTAATTTTTATATTACATTTCCTATTGGTGTTATATATTTTCCATTAGCCTTCTGCACCAAAACAATTTTTCTATGTATTTATCACAAAGTTGTGCAAACACTATTCAAATCATCAATGAAAACAAATTAATTTTCTTCAAATAATTCAAAACATGTTGAATCTGATATTGACTTCACAAACGCCCCTATTAAATAAAACTTAGGTGATCTACAGCTCTTTATTTCTGTGTTGAGACATCAGAACATGATGTAAAATAAAACAGAACATAACTAAATAATCAATAAATATATTAACTTTCTAGAAAGTTTTTCTCTTTCTTATTAACTAAATTGTACCTTTCCAATTTTGTCTTGAAATATTTTATCAATTAAATAATGATAGAATGTATGATTTGAAGAAGGCTAATAAAGACATGGTATCTGATACATGAGTTGAGTACATTATAATATTCCAGTTATTTAATTTCTATTGAATGGAAAAAGGAGTAAGTGAATAAATTTGTGTATGTGTGCATGTGTGTGTGTGTGTTTGGATGCTGTAATACTTACTATTTTCATATTTGCCTGAAATCTTGTCTTTTTTTTTTTTAGAAAAAGCTCAATTCAATGTCACGGGTCTATAGTGAAGCTCTCCAAGAGATTGCTCTATTAGAACTGCCCAAAACTTCATTCCCCTGGAGAAAGTGCTTGTTGTAGCAACGGGAACATAATGGAAGCCAGCCAGAATATGCAAAGATAGTGGGAGTGGCAGGACTTGGTTTTTCTTATTCCCTAGAATTATGTAGACCATGTGAACTGGGGGCCATCTTGTCATCTTGAAAAAGACTGGCAAAGAAACCAAATCATCAAGAAGAACCATGAGAGGGTGTGACTAATTGAAAAACAATCCTGAACCACTGAATCCATCTGTGCCTAAAAGCAGATCATTTCTTCAACCTTTAGCCGCATGAGGCAATAAAATAGCTTTTTAAAAATTTAACCCAGTTTCCATTGGGTTTCAGTCATTGCAGTGGCAACAACAACAAACAAGTTCCAGTACAATTATTTAATTTTCTCTGTGGACAATGAAGACATTCCTATTGGGAACATGTTCTCCTTTAATAGAGATCGAACAGTTTGGGAGGGCTTCAGCCATTTTTTGCAACTATAGATACATAATTCTATCAGGAGATTTTCATGTAAGTGTTCTATAGAAGCTGATTATGTGAAAATAGTTCTGACACCCAAAAAGACAGTGTGTAAGGGCCCATTTCATACACACTGTAGTAAATATTGTGTTGTATGCATTTTAAGTAATTCAAGACTGATGAAATTTAATCATAAGTATTTGAATTAAAACACATATATGAAAATATTTTAGTAGGGATTTATTTATAACATTATGGATATTTATTTCGGATGACAACTTTAACCCTCCTTCCTGCATTTCTGAATGAATACTTTTCAATTCCAAAGAGAGTCCATTTGAAGGACTATTTTTAGTATTTTCAACTGGAGAAAAAAATTTAGGAAATAATGTCAATGAAATACTGGCTTTCTGATATGACACACCGCAAACTTTTAAGTTGACTCAACAGTTATTTCAAACATTCTTGTGAGTTAAGTAAAGAAGAAAATTAGGACACAGTATATGAAGGGTGTGGCAAGCCTTCTTAGTAGCCTTCTATCTACTTAGCCTTATCTAGGTGATCTAGATGAGCTCATCTCTTATGCTCCATTTACTAGCTTGTAATTAAATGGATTATGACTCCCAGTGGTCTTTGAATTTAATTACAAATGCCTAGCATTGATAATTGTTACCTGGAGAAATAAAGATACCACAGGCCTTTTCTCTACAATACTTCCATCTTTCTTCATCACCACACATAAAGACTTCATGCAGAGTTTTAACAAACTCTTTCTCCACTCAATTTCAAGTTTCTCCATCTTAAAACATTTAAAACAATATGCTTATATTTAAAGGAGAAACCTGTATCAAATCTTGAAATGTCTCCCATCTTCCTTAGGACTACACCACCATAAGACCTAAGTATAAGGTATGTAGTCAAGTACCTTATTAGTATGTTTTTTAATATGTGAAAGCAGATGGTGGACATGCTTAAGTTTTAGGGCTTCTGTCTTAACCACAAAGCTTACTTATTGCTTCCTATTAAGTTTCTACAAAATCGAATAAGTTAAATAAGTTGATAAATGTAACTTGAAATAAAATTGTGGAGCTTCCTAACCTCTTCCAGATGTGTAATACCCCTACTTCTCTATAGATCTGTTAAGCTAAGAAATCCTTTGGATGTTGGATGGGATCATTTTTTCCTTTCCAAATGTAGTGCTCTGAGAAACATAATAACAGGTAATTTAAGAGTAAGAAACTTCTAGTCCTCATGGTGTTTTTATTATTCCAAGTAATTTTAGCTTTAAAAAAATAATGGAAAATAATTTAGTGGACACCACACACCCAGCACCATTCCTAATTCTAGCTTAATAAACTTTTTAAATATTATTTTTGTTATTTGTAAATGTAGTTCATGCACATAGTCTTTTGATCACCCACTTGGCTGCATAAGGATGGGCCAGACAACTTCCGTGGGCAACTTCGTTATCAAGTTATAAAGAGCCCAGGGGTGCCTGGGTGGCTCAGTCCTTGGGCGTCTGCCTTCGGCTCTGGTCGTGGTCCCGGGGTCCTGGGATCGAGCCCCGTGTCTGACTCCCTGCTCGGCGGGAGGCCTGCTTCTTCCTCTACCACTCCCCCTGCTTGTGTTCCCTCTCTTGCTGTGTCTCTCTCTCTCTTAAAAAAAAAAAAAAAAAGATATAAAGCACCCACACTGTCATCTTTAGTGGGAATACCTTTCCTTGTTTCAAGCTCAATGAGTATTCTTTTGTTTTAAAGTGTGTGATCATACGTCACCTTGCCAACTCCCCTGCTTTATCTGTTCTCCATTGGGAGGGGATACAGTCCTTATGAGAGGGATGTGAATAGGTAAACTGCCCTCCCAAGAGAGGTCTACTGGCCCACTGGGACCAACACCCACTATTGAAGCTTCTTTATGTAAGCAAAGCAATGTTGCAGCCAGTGCTTGACTGTGTTGTATTTTCTTGGAGACCCTGATACCAGAAGTGTTTGGATTTCTGTTTCTGTTGGTTAGCATAGTAATGATCTTTGCAATCCTCCATGTAGTTGGAGTCCTCCCCTGGGACTGATAACAGGTATACAATGTTCTACTTGACAGGTTGTTTTTTGTTTTGTTTTGTTTTGTTAGTGATTTGGTCCGCAGATCCTTCTAAAAGTTGTTCAGTTAGTTGGAGTAGAGTTACAATTACACGATAGACCAGGTGTTATGTTAGAAGTTAAGGATAACACCACTGAACAAAAAAATATGGTCTCTCAGGATATAGGATGGTTGCATTCTGTTTGGAAGATAGACAGAAAGCAAATAGTAATAATATGCTAAACCGAGGCTGTGGTGTTATAAGTTTGATAAAGTCATCTCCTTCAGTCATCTCTTTAATTTTCCATGAGTGTAAACCAGCAGTTTTGATAAGCAGGTATACCTAAATCCAGTTCCTGGGACCTGAGATGTTTTAGAGCACATGTCCCAAATTTGTAGTAGATTTATTTATGTTTATTTATTTTTAAAGATTTTATTTATTTATTTGACAAAGAGAGTGAGAGAGCACAAGCAGGGGGAGAAGCAAAGGGAGAGGGAGAAGCAGGTTCCCCGCTGATCAGGGACCCCGATTTGGGGCTTGAACTCAGGACCCTGGGATCATGACCTGAGCCAAAGGCAGATGCTTAACTGACTGAGCCACCCAGGTGCCCCTGTAGTAGTTTTATTTTTAAAACAGTAAACAAATCTGGGTGCCTGTGTGGCTCAGCTGGTTAAGCGACTGCCTTTGGCTCAGGTCATGATCCTGGAGTCCCGGGATCTAGTCCCGCATCGGGCTCCCTGCTCGGCAGGGAGTCTGCTTCTCCCTCTGACCCACCTCCCTCTCATGCTCTCTGTCTCTCATTCTCTCTCTCTCAAATAAATAAATAAAATCTTAAAAAAAAAAAAACAACAGTAAACAAATCTGAGCTAACAGGGGGATCCTTTGTAAATTCTGTATGTTTTTATATGTTATTAGTGTTGTCTGCACGTTTAGATCCAATTTACTTTTGTTAGTATTATCGAATGCCAATTTTGCTGCATCTCTCACAAGATTTAAAGATCAGACTCATTGCTATAAATGAGCCCTCAGGCCATTAACGAAGTACAATAAAAACAAATGTTTACACTGGCAATGGCATCTCTCAATGATCGGCTCTGAGATGTGTGTGCAGTGTTGGACACCGGATGAGGGGCAGGCTCATCTAATATGCTGGGGCACTGCTTGAGCTCCCATGTTTTCTTGTAATTGCGGGCTTGTCTATATTCAAGGTCTGTTTTCCCGTCTCTGAAGGCAGATTCTTGCATTTATTTAGTGATATCTGGTCAAGCCATTTTTTGGCTGTCTCCCTTAAATATTAGGGCTTGAATTTTTCCCACACACCCAGTATGCACCAATTGGGCAAATATTTAGAATGACAGAGAACTCACATTTCAACCAAACTGTGAACAGATTGATCATTCCTTGACAAGGGGATGCAGGTTATCGGTAGGAGGCTTGTTGAATGAGTGGATCATTCTAAAGCAGTTTTGACTGGACATGTCCAGGAAATCTGACCGATCAGTGAACGAGATCTTGCTTCACATAAACATTCTTCGTTTTCAGGGGAGTTCCCATAAAAAGAAATTTCTAATACAAAATAATTGTAACCCTTATCATTTTTTTAAAATATTTATTTATTTATCTATTTATTTGAGAGAGAGAGAGAGAGCACATGAGTTGGGGGGAGGGGCAGAGGGAGAGGAAGAGAATCCTCAAGCAGACTCCCTGCTGAACAGGGAGCCCAATGCAGGGCTCAATCTCAGGACTTTGAGATCATGACCCAAGCCAAAATCAAGAGTTGGATGCTTAGCAGACTGAGCCACCCAGGTGCCCCACCCTTATCTTTCCTGAATGAGTCATATGAGAGGTCATATTGCATAGTTTGTTGAGGGTTAAAGTTCCAATCCCTGATAAATTTTCTTTTAGTAGGAGCTCCTCACCTTTGCCTGAGGCTGGCTGTGCTTAAGACCTAGCTGGATGTATTCTCACCCCTGGTAGATGGGGAATCTGCTTTTTAGAGTCTGGGATAGAAGTTTATTACCACTTTTTCACTTTCTTTACAGCTGTTAATCTAGTTCTTCTTAGCCTCTTCCACTTAATGGTCTCTCATTGTTATGTTGTCACCTTCCTTCAGTGTGTGGAAGGTGGCACTGAATGAGGACTCTGAGGTGTCTGAGGTGGCTTTTTCTGCAGCTGTGTATTTCTCTGGCTTCAATTTTTGGCTTTGGCTTTTGTTTTTGCTAAAATGGCAGCTGTAAAAAAGAATAAAATGCAGTTTCTTTTCTTTTTTTGTAGTTTCAAGTTTGTTTTTTTTTCCTTTTAAGATTTTATTTATTTGACAGAGAGAGAGAGAGAGAGAGAGGGAGGGAGAGCACAAGCAAGGGGAGCTGCAGGCAGAGGGAGAGGGAGAAGCAGGCTCCCCACCTAGCAGGAAGCCGGATGAGGGGCTCGATCCCAGGACCCCGGGATCATGACCTGAGCCCAAGACAGACATTTAACTTACTGAGCCACCCAGGTGCCCCAGTGGTTTTTAAGTTTTTATTTAAATTCCAGTTGGTTAACATACAGTGTAATATTTGTTTCTGGAGTAAAATTTAGCGATTCATTACTTACATACAACACAACAAGTACTCATCACATGCCCTCCTTACTGCCCATCATCCATTTAACTCATCCCTCTGCCCACCTCCCCTCCAGCAACCCTGTTTGTTCTCTATAGTTGAGTCTGTTTTTTGGTCTGCCTCTCTCTCTCTTTTTTCCCTTCTATGTTCATCTGTTTTGTTTCTTAAACTCCACATGTGAGTGAAGTCATATGGTATTTGTCTTTCTCTGACTATTTTGCTTAGCGTAACAGAGTGCATGCTTTCTAAAAGAAAATAAAGCTTAACACTCTCTCATCAGCTGAATATTATTTGTTGACATTCTAGTCCAAAAACTTAATAATCTGGAGGTTCTGGGGAATAATCTACTTCCAAGATCATTCAGATTATTCAAAGATTATCTTAATTATTATTTAAATTAAACTGTTACCAGTTACTTGTGGCTGTAAGTCTGAAGTGTTGATTTCCTTGCTGTCAGCCAGAAAATGTTCTCAGCCACAGGAAGCTACTGACATTTTTCTTGTGTGGCCCTCTCCATCTTCAAAGCAGGAAGGGAACACAAGTTCTCCTCAGACTTTGAAGCTATCTTACTTTTACTTCTGCCCCAGGCCAGAGAAAGTTCTCATCTTTTAAGGGTTCATGTGATCATATTAAGCTGGCCCAGATGTCATGCAACACAGCGTAAACACTAAAGCCATAGCTCATTATTTTAATACTTGCTAGGCGTTAGGGTGGACATATCTTTAGTGGGGAGCAATTTAGAGATTCTGCCTAACACTCTTGACAAAGGAAGTAACTTTAGAGAGTATAGTATAATGGTTACAATGATGTGCTCTTGAGTTAACTAGCCTCAACCCAGTTTTAAATCCTGGTTCTCCTGTATTTATACTGTTTATTGTTTTTGGACATTTTAATCTTCTGAAAAACAGTTTCCTCATTTACAAATGCGATGAACAGCACCATATACCTCATAAGGCAGCTGTGAAAATGAAATGAAATAATGATTGGAAAGCACCTGGCACTTAGTAAGCATTCTATCATTGATCTCATATTTTCCATTTGTAATTTTTGTTACACTAATACTTTACTTGCAAATTTCATTTAAAAGTTCTAGTTTAGGGGAAACTGGGTGTGTCTCAGTCAGTTAGGTGTCAGACTCTTCATTTGGCTCAGGTCAAGATCTCATGGGTCATGGGATCAAGCCCTATATGGGGCTCCCCCACACCCCAGCTCATTGGGAAGTTTGCTTGAAGATTCTCTCCCTCTGCCCCTCTCCCAGCTCATGCACAAGTGCTGGGTCTCTCTCAAAAAAAAAAAAAAAAAAGTTCCAGTTTATAGTAAGTCCAGGAAATATTAACATAGTTCATTTTATTAATGCGTTTATCTTGGAATTTAATATTATTAAGATTGGATTTTTTTTATTCATCTCCAGATGATCAATATAACTTTTATCCAAATTATTTTATTTTCAACAATTTAAGGTCTATATTTCTTAATTAAAAAAATATAGTTGCTTTCATTTCCTCTATAATGAAAGACAGTGTAGCCTGCTAAGATCACAAACTCAATATCAGATTCCCCGGATTCAGATCTGTTTTGCCACTAAATAGATGTGTAACCTTGAATAAATACTGTTCCTTATTTTCCTCACAATAATAGCAGCCAATTGGGTTGTGAAGGAAATTAAAGGATTTAATGCATATGAATCACTATAAATATTGTCTGACACAGGTTAAACATGATGAAAATATTTTCAATTATTATTAATTCTTAAAAACTGTATTTTTTTCCTTTCACACAATTTAAAACATTGGGATCAAAATCAATTTTATTAATGTATGTAGCCTATTTTAGCACACAATTAAAACCAACTTTTATTGAAAGTGTTATAAACATTGTGTTTTTAAGAATATTTTTAGTAATTTTTTTATAACTCAGTTGGTATTTTAAATATAAATAATGTCATGGAACATTTAATTTATGACTTTATTTGATTACATAATATTTAAAGTTCTAATCTTTACATGTGTTGTTTTATAGATCCTTACAACAATCCTATGTGATAATTCCTGTTATTAATTATAATTTTAGATGAGGAGACGGAAACTCAGTATAAACAAATTCCTAATATCACACAAGTGATTGCTGAAAAAGTGGGATAGAAATAATTTTCCTGAATGTTGAGCCACAAATCTCAGCCACTCTGAAATATAGCTTTATTTGACCACTGTTTATAACTAGAATGACCTTAAGTATTTTTTTTTTTTTCTGGAATGCTTCTTGTTTATATCTGTTACTCTGGCTTAATTGAGTCACTTTATATTCACATTTTCCAGTTTGTTCAATATATTATGTTTATAAAATATAGTATCGACTAATGGGACTAGCATGAATATATATTTCCTAAAAGAAACAGGGATTCTATTTCACTAACCTAGGTTTTCCTGAACTTTGTCATGTTAACTTTTAGAGAAAGAATAGGAAAATACACTCACACATGAAATTAATACTTAGCAATTTCAAATGAGCTAGTCGGTGTCAAATGATGTGAGATTTTGGAGAGCAAAGGTTAAATGCAGAGTGCATCTTTTCGATTAATATACATTCACGTCTCCTTAGCCTTCCCTGGGAAAGAATGGGAAGATCAAGGGACGTGCTCTACTTAAAGTAGGAGAGGCAGACTCAAGGACAGAGAAAAGGCATGTCAGCAATAGAAAGAGAGAATATGGATATGCAACAGCAAGGATAGGATGTGCTGGAACAAACACATCTATGACATACAGATTATTCACAAATTTACTTCAATTATTCGTGAATTGGTCTAAAACAACATCATGTGCAAATGTGAAGAAAAAAGGTAAATACAGACTAGATAATATTCATAAGAAAGATGTTTCATAATCATTAAAGAATGTGGAAACTATGTTATAGGTAAATAAAGGCACTTCAACTGAAGAAAAAAAAAAGATAAGCTAGAGGGTCATTAAATGTCCAGAAGGACTAGCAAGAAGTGAAAGGAATGCATTTGCCTGCTGCAGGCTCTTTACCCTTGCCACTTCTCATGCTTGGAATTCATGAGCCCTCCACCTCTGTCAGGTCTCCACTCAAATGTCACGGCTTTAGTGAGGTCTTCCATGGCAACATTATCAAAATTGTCAAAATTACCTTTAATGCATACACATATTCCTGATCCCCAGTCTCTGTTTTATTTTCTACTTGTCACATAATACCAAGTAACATGCACTGAACTTGTTTTATTGTGTTGATGTTGTTGTGGAATTTCTATCTTCCTTTAGTAAATATAAATTGTACAAGAAGAGGATTTTTGTTGTCTAATTTGTTTGCTGATGAATCCTGGTGCTTGAGACCATATCTGACACTCAATAAAAGAATGATAAATAAATGAATTTGCTCTGCTTTTCCTACAGGTCTGAGCAAAGATCTGAGGGAGTAGAAGATAAAGCTCATCATATGATGGGACAGTGAAATATGCTTCCTTGTGAGCTATTAGACTCTCAGTTGATGAATATATCATCCTTTAAGTGACTTTATGATCATTTGACAGAAGTGTTCTTAAGAAGACCCAGAGGACTGGATGGGAGGTTGAGTTTGTGTCTCTTTAAAGTGAAGAATCTAGACACAAAGAATGAGAAAAATAAAAATATAAGTACTGAACAAAAAATTCAATTTTTTTAGGAAAAGTTTTCCTCTTTAATTTTGGGAATTTTTTAATTTGGTTTTGCTACTTTCCACATAACCCTAAAACACTCATATTTCTAATATGAGAGTAAAGATTTAAAATAAAGATTGAAACAAGAGGGAAAGTCAGAGAACCTTCTGAAGGTTTAAGAACAATGTAGGAGGAAGCAGCCCATAATAACTAATCTACATTTTTGGCTAGTCAGAGGCAGTTCTGAACATCGGCATCTCTGTCTTGAAAGGGGAAAAAAAAAAAAAAAAAGAAAGAAACCTCTTTTGTATGAGATTTTATTTTTCTAACCCTTTTGAATGTATTAAATCATCTTTATTTAGTTATTCATATTGACTTTATAATCTTCCTGACTCAGGAAAGAGTTCAAGAAAATGAAATAGGCTTAGCACAACAACACAACTTGAATCAGCGAAGGAATGAATATGTTATTCTGTCAAATCCCATTGCCACAATAGCTCCGTCAATTTATTTGAAAAATGTACAACCCTGGAGTTTCGGCACCACTTAGCAGCCAAGGAGAACAAAATGTATACAGTGAGATACAAATCTTCTATACCATTAGTTCAATATATTTCTGCATAGCAGCCTTTCAAAAATTGGAAGCGTATTTTGGCATCATGCTCTTTCAAAACAACAACAAAATCTGTGAGATACATGCTGCAAGCTGTCAGTGCTTAGAAAACTACTTTTAGTTTTTTTTCCATAGAACTGCTTGTTTGGCTTAGTCCTTATCTACTATTTCATCAAGATTACATTAACACTGCATCATCAAGCAGACTTACAGTTTATTGAGTATGTGTGTGATTCACAGAACTTTAACAGGGTGCATAAATCCATCCTTAATTAAAAATTTGTTGGCTGATTATAAGACGTCAGACTCTACACCTTACAAGATTGCAGTAAAACATGCTGGAAAGCATACTGCCGGGAACATCGCTTCCCAATCACACAATAAGTATTTGTTTATATTTTGCTTATTTGAACCTGGAAGGGGTCTGCATTTAAGTGGTGGTGAGTTAATTAAAATAAATAAAATAATAGTTTTAAGTAAAACATTCTCATTTGACATCCTTTTTATTATACTGTTTGAAAACAATGTTATGATTATATTTTAACAAAATATATGTGTATAGTAACAATATGTCAGTTGGATACTGTTTTCAGAAGTTGTGCTATTTACATGCATTCATTCTAATGCTCACATGAATCCCATCTGATAGTTGTCTTTTTTTAATCTTTGTCTGTCTAAGGGGGAAACTGAGACCCAAAGAGAGGTGAAAGTCATACACCTTTCAATTTGTTTGAAAGTCACATAATTAAAAAGAAGCTAAGTCTGTTTTCAGTTGTGTTTTTTTTTTTTTTTTTAATTGGCCACAGTAGCTACTGATGGTACTAACAAGTTCTACTGGAATAGATGTGAAAGAAACTAAAGAAAATGAAAATATTGAAGGAGAGAAAAACACACTCACACATATGTAATTAATAGTGTGGGAACTGAGTATAAAATAAGTACTTGCTTAGCGTCTTGAGAGAAGATAAAGGTAGAAGTATTTTCAAGAAAAATATTCTCATGAGTTTCCAGTATAAAATTCTCACGTTTGAGGTAATATTTAGCTGTCAAATATGTGACTTTAAATATAAAGTGAAGTCGCTAATTAAAATATTTTTCTTGAATCACACTTTTTTAAATGTCTGAACTACAAACAAACAAACATGTGCATTGGTAATGTAGTGAAATAGCCTAAAATCTCAACTAATTAACATTGAGATATGCCTATTTATATGAAATATGAAATAAGTTATGGAACAGCCTCATGAACATGAACAAATCTTCCATCCACCCATCAGATTTGAAAATGAAGTTGGGCTGTGTGGGTGACTCAGTTGGTTAAGCATCTGACTCTTGATTTCAGCTCAGGTCATGATCTCAGGGTCCTGAGGTCGAGTCCCCAGTTGGGCTCCGAGCTCGGCAGGGAGTCTGCTTGAGATTCTCTCTGTCCCTGTCCCTCTGCTTTTCCCCTTGCTCACATGTGTACATGCATTCTATAAATAAATAAATAAATAAATAAATAAATAAATAAATAAATAAATAAATATTTTTAAAAAATGAAGGAAAATATAAGAAAATTAAACTTTATTTTTGCTGACTCAGCTTTAAGCATGGTGGAACCATAGTGGGGTAACAGTAGAAGCACTTCATCCAGGAATGAGGAAGAAGAGATTTAAGGAGAAGTTAATGCAAGTATAGAATATACTCATCCAGAGGACAGAGATTACAAAGTGTGTGACAATTTTGTCCAATCCTTTCTAGTCTGGAGGAGTGGCAGCAGGTCTCCACAGAGGTAAAGGCAGACATAATATGGCAGAGGACATATTGTCATGATGAGAGATGATCTTTGGTTCACTAAGTGTCTTAGAGGAAGTCTTAGAGAAAGAGCACTGATAAGGTCTAGCAGTTTACCGCTGTAGTTGGAAACTGAAATGCAAATCAGGAACCCAAGGTAATGTTTAGCTTATAAGGACAGAGTTCTGGGGTAGAGGTAAAAGACTAAAAAGTTCAGTGATTGTACAGATTCCTAGGCGGGATATTGGATTTTCGGTACTTAGATAAACTCTAGAATCAACTGAGGTGTCTAATAATCTGACAGTGATGATCTACCAAGGAAATAGATAAGTCCTTTGAAAGCCTTCATTCCCATGTAGAAGACCGTCTGAAAAATGACAAACCCTTTTACTGAAAGCACAAAGAACAAACATTATCCAAAAGAAAGAAATTCAAATATATGCCCTCAGGCAGGTGGGAAAGCACTCCCTTGCGGGAAAGGACATCGTAGAAAGATAACACTATATGGTGGAAGGAGTTTCCATAGCTAGACCGCAGTCTTTTTGGTGTCTTCTGTGATGTCAACCAAAAAGACCCACCATCTCGAAGAGGAAATTGAAGCAGAAATTACTTATTCTTGATGAGTGCAGGCCACTGCTCCACTGTTAATAAATGCATTTTATATCACTTTATTCATTCAGCAGAGGTTTATTGAGCATCCAGTATACACTAGACTCTACAAGTTTATGACAAAGAAATGAATAAAACCTAGTCAATGTCCTGAAGAGTTAGAACCATTCTACTATGAAATTAATACATAGAATTTATCTTTTCTCAGATAAAGAGACTAAACACAAAATTTTGGTGATGTATTTGGATATTGTAGACTCATCCACAATTTTGTATTGCATTTTTTTTTCATAAAAATAGAAATTAGCAAAAGTAATTCTCCTATTTAACTTAAATCATATATAAACTCCAGCCACCTTTGTTAAGGCTTAAGAGGCTGTGACATTAATATTCATAGCAACGGTACTTGTTATAGTAAAAAAGTGCAAATAATCCAAATATTTATCTACTGATAAATGGTTATAGAAAGTATGGCATATCTATACAATGGAATATTATTTATCAATAAAAAGAAGTTAAGTACTGACATTCTACATCATAGGGGAATCTTGATGACATTATGCTAAGTAAAAGAAAACAGTAAAAAAAATAATCACATATTGTATGATACCATTTTATATGAAATTCCAGACCAAGCAAAGCTATAGAGACAGAAATTAGATTTGTGTTGCCTAAGGCCTGGGGATTTGGAAGGAAATGAGAGTGACTACTAAGGGACTGGGCTATCTTCTGTGGGTCATGAAAGTGTTCTAAAATTGATTGGAGTACTATTTGTACACTCTGTAAATATATTAAAAACCATTGAATTGTACAATTTAAATAAATGAATTATTTGGTATGTGAATTTCATCTCCATTCAACTGTGCACACACACACCCCTATATAAATCTATAGACTCTTTAGCCACAATGTTTTTTTTAGTCCTAAATGTTCAACTTACTAGCAGTATGGCCTTGATTAAGTTACTTAACCTCTCTGTGCCTCATATTTACCATCTGTACGATGGGTATGAAAATAGTACCTACTTTATAGGATTATTGTGAACATTAAAGTTAATTGATATACATGTAAAGAACCTATAGGAGTGTCTGGAATACTGTCAGAGGTAAATACTTGTTTATTCTTACTGCTGTTTTTCCTATTTCTACTACTATTGGTAATATAACAGTAACATTATTTTCATAATTACTTTAATTATCATTTATTCTAAGTCCAGCCTTATGGATTTAATCCACGGAAAATGTATTTGACCTCCTTTTGTTTACGTATGCTGACTAAATTGTAGCTAAATTTCTACCTAGACCCCGTCGATATTTTTTTAATCAGTTACATAAAAAACCTTGTCCTGGGACTTAGACCCATATTTCTTCGTAAATATAATTATTATTATAATATAATATATTATATATATAAAATTTATTATTATATTTTTTCCTACTAAGGTAATGCAAGTATTATGTGCACACTCTGCTCAATAAAAGCCAACCTATTAAGCTGGATAATGTCACTTAGTGCACACCAGCTTACTATATATTTCCAAGTAGGATGGCACAGTTATAATATCAGCTTTATGGCAAGGATATGGGATAATAACAGACCACTAAGAGACTGACTATAACCACTTAATTTTTTTTTCACATAAAATCCTCAGGATATGGTCCCTCCAAAGGGAAAAAGCAAAATATTTAACTGCTATAGCTCTACTTTCTTTTTTATCTTCACATCTCTGTAAGTCTTGATTTAGGCTAAATGCATCATTAATCTTTAACATATCCACCTAAGAACACAATTAAAGTCAAATAGAATAATGAGTGGCATTACAAGGAATACAAAGTGGCACACTCAAGAATGGAATCAACTATTCCACATGCTGCATAATTACACACACCCACTACCTTGCAAAGTGCCAGACCCCCCCAAAAATAAAATAAAATAAAGCTTTGATGAGTAAGAATCAGAATATGTTAATTAGTCAGTTGATTTGGGAACAAAGCCAAGAACCAGAAGGTTAGCTTATAATATTAAATCTTGTCAGGCATGAACTTTACCTTGAAGCTTTGTAGTCATAATTTCTTTCTTTTTTTTTTTTAAGATTTTATTTATTTATTTGAGAGAGAGAGAGAATGGGAGACAGAGAGCACGAGAGGGAAGAGGGTCAGAGGGGGAAGCACACCCCCCAACTGAGCAGGGAGCCCGATGTGGGACTCGATCCCGGGACTCCAAGATCACGACCTGAGCCGAAGGCAGTCGCTTAACCAATTGAGCCACCCAGGCGCCCCATAATTTATTTCTTTAGGTCTCTTATTTTGATTTCAGAAAACATGGTTTTAGTCACAGATGTGTTATTTACTAGTTGGGTAGCATTGAGTGAAACTTCAATCAAACCATCATGTATGGGAGACTGATTATCTCATTGGTTCTCAATCTTCATTAAGTGTCAAAATCAACTGGAGCAGAGCCTGAGATCCACCCATAGGGATGTGCTTTCCACTGGATATCCCAATGTGCAACCACAGCGGGGAACCTATCAGAAGAAATAATCTCCATGGTCTCTTAGTCTACATCTAAGGTTTTCTATCTGTGTAGATATCCTGACTCAGTTCTCAGTAACAACATAGCATTATTTCATAGAAGAGGAAGTTTAAATGATTAGTAGAATACTTTGAAAAGTTGTTTTAAAAATTTATACTTTTTTGATTTCACTTATACAATGAAGGCAAAGAAAATAAATAAAATATTTCGCTTATGTTACTTTAGCAAAAAGAAAAGGCTGTAATAGAGAGGAAAACAAACAAACAAACACCAAAACAAAACAAAGCATAAAAATCTACATTCGTATGTTATCCTTCCTACTAGATAAATCAAGGAAAAACCCTGTAGAGGAAGAAACAACAATACTTTGAAAAGGTAAGCTTTCCTTTGTCTCTCTTTCAAACTATTCATATATATCCTCATGCATTTGAACAATTGTTTTTAAACAGTTTGATGGATTCAAAATAGAATATAAGGCTCAGGAAACGTTATTTTATCTGTCACCCTTGTTCCACTAAGCCAAACCAGTTACAGAAAAAAATCAAGGGCTTAATTTTAATCAAAGGGAGTTTGGCTCAAGTTTTATAGCTTTTCCTTCTCTCCCCTGAACCATATGATTGCAAATAAATACAGTACACAAATCCCGTGGCAGTCTCCACTAGGGTATCATATTCCTCTCTTGATCAAGAGCCCACACTTCCTTACCATCATACCCTACCAATCTAAGGAGAGAACACTTCACTCTCAATTTGGTTTTCCCTACATAGCAGGACATTTGGTACAGAGGTCAACTACTGAGTTTCTTCAGCTAGTCCCTGAAATACAGTAACACACACTTGACTCTCCTGCCTTTCTCTATGCTTCTGAGAGAATACAATTCATCTTCTCTAGCTCTGGCAATAACCATAGGCTCCAAACACCTTTATCTCTGGAAATTCTAGACTGGTGAATAGTATGAAATTTTTATGACCCAGTAGATCAAGGCTTTCTCCCAATCTGAGACCTGTCAGTTGACCATGGATATCTACCTTTAGAGGACCACAAACTTTACGTTTCAGAAGGTGGACCTTCACTTCAATTAGAATAGCTCCGTTTGCTTGGAAACATATTTCAAGTTCCTTATTGGCAAAGTCTATTCTCTTTCTATAATACAAGCAATTAAGTAACGCCCCTGCCTAAGCACTGTAATCAACACTTTGCCCATACAGTTTACAGTCTTAGACACCACAATAAAAGTATTAATTTGCCTCTTTAATATTTGAAGAAACTGTGACTTGGAAAGGGTAAATACTTTGTCATAGGTCCCATAGCTTAGCAATGTGGCCAGACATGAAGTTTACTTCACACTAGTTATCTACCTGCACCAAATCTTACCTTGTGTCTTGAAACAATATGATTGTTTTTTATTCTGTTTTGATTTGTTCTCTTTTTACTCTCTGTCAAACAGTCCTCACGTCCACTTCTTAACTAATGAATAAGAATCTTTTGGGACTCAGAGTGATTTGGAGTCTTTTTGCTCCTTTTGGGAGGTAGACTCCAAAAGCAAATAGGGTCCATGATCATCATCTTCTTTAGTACTAAATATTTTCAAGGGAGTTAAGCACATTAAACTCTACTATGACACTTGCTGTCTATGACAGGGCAATAGCGGACTCCTTTCTGGAGATCAAAGTTGTATTTCATTTTTTTCAATTATCCTCATGGATTTCGTGACTATCAAGGATTGTTGTCAAAATAGATTTTATTGGATAAGTACTGCTCCTTCATGTATAAAATTAACTAGTTGCAGGCAAATAACCATGATAGTTTGTTTAAATAAAAATGATGTTCTCAGTTGGCAAGATGATTTAATTCCAGCCAAAAGCAAAGCAAAAATAAAATTCCTTATTTTAATGCATGCAGTCTTTATTTTTGAAAAAAAAATTAGTTAAAATTATGTTGAAAATTGATCAAGAGGTCTGAAGTTCCAAATATTCTGGAATGGGCCTACTGTTGTAATGTTTCCTTGACTAGAAACTCCTACAGAATGTCTTATTATAAAAATAATCTTTATTGTTTGATCTGATAGCATTTTTTATTTCCTAAGTACACCTTTAAAAGATTCATCTTCATTAACAACATTGTTTTCCTAGTATGAGTTTCACATGTGGTATTTTAAATACTAATGACAGTGGCTGACTTTAGTCGAACAATTACTGTTTTGGAAGCCCTGTGCTAAGAACTATTATATAATGCTGTTGTTGAATTCTCTCAACAACCCTGAGATACAAATATTATTAAATGCATTTTACACATGAAGAAATACAGCCAATAATGAGGCAAAATCTGCATTACACCAGATCTTTTTGACTTTGGAGTTTGGAATCTTTACAGGACTATGCTACAGTCTCTTGTCCATTTCATCATCCCTTCAGCTTCTGCAGTGATTTTTACATAGCATTGATGTTAACCATGTCGCTCTTTTACTGAAATAACTCAGATGCAGTTTTTCACACCCCCCCACAAAAAAAAAAAAACAAATTAGTTGCAAACAATCCTTTTTGCTTGTTTGTTTTTAATATGTAAGGCATTTTGCATGTAAAAGAAAAAATCTGTGTATCTTTCAAAACTGTCATGGCTTATCGATTTGTTTGTCTTTGTCACTTTAAGATTTTTTCCTTTTCTCTGAAGGTTGATTGAAAATGTGTTTTCATTAACATTTCTTGTTATGGTAGTGTTCTGATTAAAATTAAATGGCGAGGTGTAAGGAATTTATTACTCAAAACTTGAGTCTAATTACTCCAAGTGACTGAGAATAGACTTGACTTGTAGTTATTGTCAAAAAAAAGTTCTAACTAATTTGTAAGAAAAGGCAGCATTTTAGAAAAATTCCTTTCTTCAAGAACTGAAGTTTTGCATATGCCTTGCAGACTCACAAATCAAGGTACTTTAAATGCTATTTCATTTGTTCAAACTACCTACGTAAATTAGCATGTGAAAAATCTGTATTAGTCCTTCCTTTATCAATAAAAAATCAACTGATTTTGCAGTAAGTTTCCACAGCATTAAAGCAGAGTAATAACTACTTCTCAAAGTAAATGATAAAATTTCCTCATTCAAAAACACAAAGGTGACTTCTCCACAGACTTTCTAAATAGTTATTAAATCCAAAATTAGAGTTTATTGCCACCATTAGGTTTTTTATCCACTGCATAGCATTTTATAATTTTGTCCTTTTTTTTTTCCCCTAACTCTCTTAAAAGACAAGCAGTAAAGTAGGTGAAATTTGTTTTTGTCCCAGTTTCCACTTCCCACTTGTCCTACAAATCACATCTCCTCTCCATCCCCAGCCACCCACGTCTCTCATGGCAACCCTAGCTGCTCTGGACTCTTACGAAATGCTTCTGGATGGGATTCTGAAAATTGTCTTTACCAGTATAACTTAATTGAGCTCTCAGCAACCTGAATAAGGACAATAATCAGAAGAAGAATCATATTTTAGGAATTTCTGGGAAAGAAAGGAGAGAGACTGACATGAAATCTTCTAGCGTCCCTCTGTTTTTCACTTCTGATCCCAACAAATTATCCTCTAGAATCAGACATTATCCCTTGGGATGTAACTGTTTGTAAATTAGACTATAAAATGCATTACTTTTAGTGGTTTCACTTGTTTCTTCACCAAGCACAGTTTTACTACCGAGGATGGAGACTTTCCCTTTATTATTCAGCAGTTTACCTTCAGTTCATAGGAGAATACTTAACACATAAAGCATATCCATATTTAAGTGAGTTTAAAATCAAGATCTGCCTGAGTCAGAAGGACTATTTTATGAATGGAGTATAGGCCATTTGCATGTTCTTACCAAGTGATTACTTTTCTATCCAACATGTCATTAATTTCGGTAGTTGTAATTTTTACAATATAACATGAAAAAACTAACCATGATTACACAATGAGAGTCAAAAAACTCATGTATAAGTCATCTCTTCTCTAAATGTCATCCCTTGGCCAACTTATGTTTGAGAATTAACATATCAATTTTTTATAGGAAGTTTTTACAGGAATACATATTTGCTAAATGCATAGAAATGAAAAATATTGAAAATGAACTAGATTTTAAACCATGAGACTTAGTAATATGTAACAGTTTTATTGAAGGTTTAAGGTGAATTGAGCCCTACCCACAGAATCAGTTGCCTTCCTATACACTAAGAATGTACTATCTGAAAGAAAATTAAGAAAATAATTCCATTTGCAATAGCACTGAAAAGAATGAAAAACTTAGGAATAAACTTTACTAAGAAGATGAAAGACTTGTATACTAAATCAACAAAATTTTGATCAAAGAATTTAAATAAGACACAAAAGAAAGTAAAGAGTTCATGGATTAGAGTACTCTTAATATTGTTAAAATATTCATACTACCAACATTGACCTACAAATTCAATAAAATCCCTATCAAAATTCCAATGATATTTTTCACTGGAATAGAAAAAAAAAAATTCTAAAATTTACATGGAGACACAAAAGACCCCAAGGAGCCAGAACAATCTGGAGAAAGAACAAAGCTAGAGACATCAAACTGTCTGATTTCAAAATATATTCCACAGTAAAAAGTATTATGTAATTAAACCAGTATGATATTGGCAAAAAGAAAGACATACAGACCAGTGTAACAGAACAAAAAGCCCAGAAATAAATCCATGCATATACGGTTGATTGATTTTCAACATGATACCAAGGAAAAGACAACGAAGAAAAAATAATCTCTTCAATGAATGGTGATGGAAAAATAGGATATCCACATGCAAAATAATAAATTTAGATACATATCTTACAATATATACAAAAATCCACTACATCAAAAACTAATGATGTAAATTATGGTGATTAACATAAAATAATAATAATAATAATAAATAAATAAATGAATAAATAAATACAAATGATATATACAAAAATCAACTCAAAATTATTTTTTTTCTTTTCTTCTTATTTAAATTCCAGCTAGTTAACATACAGTGTAATATTAATTTCAGGTGTTGAATTTAGTAATTCATCACTTACATAAAACACCCAGTGCTCATCACAACAAAAAATGAATTTCTTAAAACTAAGACCTGAAACTATAAAACTCTTAGAAGAAAATATAGAGGAAAATCTACATGATACTGAACGTGGCAACAATTTCATGACTCTCAACCAAAGCAAAGGCAATAGAGGCAAAACTATATAAAGGGGACCATATAAAATTAAAAAATTGGTGCACAACAAAGGAAGCAACCAACAGAATGAAAAAGAAATCTGCTGAACGGGAGAAATTATTTGCAAACTGTCTACCAGATATGGAGTTAATTTACAAAAGCTATAAGGAGCTTTTACAACTCAGAAACAACAACACTATACTAACAACCAGATTTAAAAAATGACCAAAAATCTGAGTATGCATTCCTCAAAGAAGATATGCAAATGGACAACAGGTATTTGAAAAGATATTCGGGACGCCTGGGTGACTCAGTAGGTTAAGGATCTGCCTTCAGTTCAGGTCATGATCTCAGTATCCTGGGATGGAGCCCCACATCAGGCTCTCTGCTCAGTGGGGAGCCTGCTTCTCCCTCTCCCTCTGCCTGCTGTTCCCCCTGCTTGTGCTCTCTCTCTTTCTCTCTCTCTCAAATAAATAAATAAATCTTAAAAAAAATTAAAAATGGACTAAAAATCTGAGTAGATTCTTTCAAATGCGATATGCAAATGGGCCACAGGTATTTGAAAAGATGCTCAATGTCACGAATCATCAGGGAAATGTAAATTAAAATCACAATGAAATATCACCTGTTGGGATGGCTATTATAAAAAGGAAAGAAAAGAAATCAAAACAGCAACAAATGTCAGTGAGGATGTAGAGAAATTGGAACCCGTGTGCATTTTTGGTGGGAATGCAAAATGGTACAGCCACTATGAAAAGCAGTATGAAGGTTCCTCAATAACTTTTTTTTTTTTTTTTTAACTTACCATATGATCCAGCAATCTCACATCTGGGTATTTATCCAAAAGTTCTGACATCAAGATCCTGAAGATACATTAGCACTACGATGTTCTTTATAGCACTATTCATGAATTGTGGAAACAATCTAAATGTCCATTGAAAAATACACTAATAAATTATAAACATATATACAATGTAATACTATTCATCCTTTAAAAAATAAAAAAGGAAATCCTACTATCCGAGACAATATGAATGGACCTAATCAAAATAAGCAATCATAGAAGAACAAATACTACATGATTTCACATATCAAAAATAGTCAAACTCATAGAATCAGAGAATGGAACGGTGGTTACCAGAGCTTGGGGGAGAGAAGGAAGTGGTAAGTTGCTAATCAACAAGCTTCAAGTTTTAATAATCCAAGATGAATATGTTCTAGAGATCTTTTGTACAACATTGTGCCTATAGGTAAAAGTACTGTATCATATTCTTCTTTTTCTTTTAAAGATTTTATTTATTTATTTAACACAGAGAGAGAGACAGCGAGAGAGGGAACACAAGCAGGGGGAGTGGGAGAGGGAGAAGCAGGCTTCCCGTCGAGCAGGGAGCCTGATGCGGGGCTCTATCCCAGGACCCTGGGATCATGACCTGAGCCGAAGGCAGATGCTTAACAACTGAGCCACCCAGGCGCCCCTCATATTCTTAATTTGTTAAAAGAATAGATCTTATATTAAATGTTCTTACCACAAAAAAATAAAGTTTTTAAATTGCACAATAAATAATAAAAACGTTAGAAGCATATTGTCATGCATGTAGCATATGTATCATTTATGACCCAAAATGTGAGGGGACTGAATTTTCCCAAAGACAGAGGTCATTAGAATAGGTTAAAACAAAAAACAAAAACTAAGACCAGCTATATATGCCCTACATGAAAGATATCTAAAACAGTTTTAAAGATTAAATGACAAAATATAAGACAAGTACCCATAAAAATAAAGCAAATAAGGAATTACTAATATCAGAAAATATATATTTAAGATTGAATGTATCAAATAAAATAAAGAATATTTTGAGGATAAAGATAAAATTTTTGAAGACTATGGACTGCCATGAGCTGTTTCAGGCATGTCAAAGAAGTCAATATGTAATGCCAAAAAGAAATGAGGACATGTGGGTGTTGATACACACACCCACAAACTGAGACAGAAAGAATTTTACCCCCCGCATTCCTCTCACAGTGCATGATATTTTTGTAAAAATCAATGGTGCACTTGGCCAAAAAAAAAAAACTTAACCAAAATATTTAAAGATATTATATTCTGTTATCATAACCCAATTTAATTAGAAAAAGTTAAGTTGACAAAAGGACTCTTAACTACTTAGATATGAAGAAACAAATAAAAAAAGAAAGAAACATCAATAGCCAATTCTCAAATCAAAGAAATAATCTAAAGGAAAAAAAATTGAAATCCAGAAAACAATCAAAAGGGTAATATTTCACCTCACTTCTTGAATTAATTTTGAGAATATTTATCTTAATAAGAATTAGTACAATTTATCCTAGTAATTTATTATTTTGTCATCTGTCTGCATGCAGTAGTCTAATTTAGTCAAAAGGACTTATGGTTATAATACCATCTTCTTTCTCATTCTTAGTATTGTCTATTTTGTCCTTGTAAATGTGATCCAATTCAAGAAATCTAGCAACATAATCTGTTATACAAATTGGAAACACATAATAGAATAATATCAAAACGTGCTGAAATGCCATCCATTAAAATTGTTCTGCCATTTACTAATGAAAATTTCAGAATAAAAATGAAAATTATAAAACTACTTAAAGCCACAAGAATATTTTCTAAAAATTCAGCAGGGAATAATGAATTCTAGAGTAGTAAAACCCTATTGATGAAAATCATGATATAGACATAGAAGTGGAGTGCCATTTTTTCCTTCTAGATCTGAGAATTTGCTTTTAGGAAATCCAGTAAGGGTAGGATGTGGATTATGTTGCTAGGGACCATTGTTTGTGCTAAACATGACTAACTTTGCAAATTACATCTGGCTTGGGAGGAACCACATATATTCTATAGGAAAGATCTAGCTGGGGCTTCCCTCAATGTGGTGAGACTTGTGTTATATTTGAAGATCAGCAGAGAGGTTTACTTTTCTGGAGCAGAATGTGCAGGAAGGAAGCATGTTATGTGTTCAGAAATGAAGCAGAATTTTAGAGGCTATGCTAAGAACTCTGGATTCATTTACTCTGAATAAACTAGGGAGACATTTTACTTAGGATTCCAAGGACTGAGTCAGGAGAATAAAGAAGAATATGTTGTATAATTGCCTGAGGATGTCAGAACCTTCTATCCTTTATGACCTCTTGGAAAATCATGAAATTTGCACCATCAGCGTGAATGTCCTTTTTCCTCCAGTTCCAGTCTACAGCGGTAGTACAGGGTCGGAGTAGGTGAAAAGGTAGATGTAATCGGGCTTGAGGTAATGCCAAGGGGAATAACGAAATGAGATATTGGCAGAGTAGAGAGAAACACAACATAAAGTGAAATGTACTAGAGTGATTAGAATAATTAGACATGGATTTGAAGCTGGATGAAGAATGAACAAACTGCAAAAAGTAAGAAAAAAGGAGTGGTAGCTATAGAGTGATCTGATGTGTGAAAATAGAATAAAACAAGTTATCATAAAATATAAATACATGACATATCTTTAGAGGTAAAGATTTAATATAATAAAAATATTGACTCTAGGAAATTAATTAATTTTAGGAAAATATATACCTACATGTTTAAAAGTCTATTGATGGGATAGCTTTCATATTGAGAACCACTATAAAAACACTACAATCAAGTCAATGTTTTATTGGTATAAATATAAATAATTAGATCACTGATACAGTAGATAGTATTCAGAAATAGAGGGCATTCATATGATTAAATCATGCACATACAAAGAGATTTTTACATATTGGCGAGAAATTAGTAAGCAATACAATAGAGAAATGGGCAAAAGGTGTGAAAAGACTTCACATATGAGCAAATTTACATGTCTAAAAATGTATAAAAAGATGTTCAATCTCCTTAGTACTCATGGAAATACAAATAAAATCACAATTAGTTACCACTGTATCCTTGACAGGTAAAATAAAAAAAAAATAGAATGAGAACATCTATTGCTAACATTCCTTGCTAGTACAGATGCACATTCTAAAAATATTATTTAAAAAAAATCTGTGCAACTTTTATATTTATTAAAATAAAATATGTTTACCTTATAGCGTCACTCCTAGAAATCTATTCCGCAGAAATAAAAATTTTAGTACTTAAAGCAACACATGCACAGATATTTATTATAGATCTGTTATAAGCAAGCAAAGTAAATACCCAGCAATAAATGAATGGAAAGATAAAATTATGGGAGAGTTAGACCATGGAATATTATATAGTTTCTTATTTAAAAAAAATAAGGATTTATTTATATGAGAGGAGAGAAAGAGCAGGGGGAGAGGCACAAGAGAGAATCCTCAAGCAAACTCCCACTGAGAGTGGAGCCCCAATCCCAGGACTCTGAGATCATGACCTGAGCCGAAATCAAGAGCAGGATGCTTAACTGACTGAGCCACCCAGGTGCCCCAAAGTCTTTTAAAATGCATAGAAAAATCTACTTCCTACACATTCTGTTCAGAAAAGTAAATCTCTCTGCTGTTCTTCAAATACAACACACCATGCATGCTCCACAACTCTGTCGTGCTTGACTGACATTCACCAAGATATGTACTTGGTTAACTTCCTCAGCTACTTTAATGTTTTGCACACATCTCAGCCTGATCATGTTACTGAGTTTTGAAAAGCACTTTCTACATGTGGTAGGCAGAATTCTAGACTCCCTGCCCCCTGGTGGTGTACGCTGCCTCTATTATCTCCTTGATAGAAGGGCCCCACTTTTTAATATGATGTGATTTCTCTCCTGCAATTAAGTTATATTCAATAGCAATGGTGGAGGGATTTTGCAGATGTATTTAACTTTTTCATCCATTTAACATCGAAATGTATTTTTTTAGACAGTTGTAAACTGCAAGACAAAAGGTTTAGTTCTGATACTAATAATACATTTCCCAGAAATTATAGGCATTGTGACTTCATTGATACATGGATTTTATTTCTTTTCCACATAGCTGTGAATAAAAGTTGGTTTTCATTTCATTCAATGTAAAAATTGCAAGCATGGTAGTATTTCAATGAAAGAGCATGCATAATTCATGATTTTTAATATTTAATAGATTTTTACACCATATGGTTTAACAAGGTAAAGATACAAACTGGAAAAGCATGGGGCAAAGAAGTGTTTATTTCCAATGGATAGAAATAAACATGTGATGTCACATATTTCTTCTCAAGAAATATTAGATGTAATAAAGTCTTATCAAAAGGAAGAGAGAAAAGTTGAGAGATGCCTAATTCAAACTGCACTCTCTGTGGGGGTCATAACTTGGCTAACTTATTCTGAAAACAGTACCTTTCTCTTTTATTGAAGATACCTCAGAAGTGAGGATGATTCCTTCTCATAACTAATCCAAATGCTTACTTTCTAAATCTTATTTTCTCTGGAGAGTAATCATCTTTCATCCAAGTATAAGTCTGATTTCTGGTACTGGATATAAAGTGGTAGCTTGGTTCAGAGGAAGCCTCCCTCTGAGAAAAATAATAAAATCTGGATAACATACAAAATATCAGCTTTTGAGAGGATCAAAGAGCAGCCATCAAGGCAGGTATGTTGGGCATAGTGAGAGGGGATTGGTCACAATGCTGAAAAGGAGTAAAATTATCTACTGATTTATTATACATGCCTGACATTGCCAATTTTCCACTTCGATCAACTGCCAATCTGTAAGCTCTGTGAGATGTAGAAGTTCAGTAGATAGTGGTGGCTCAGAGCCTTTGGCATTCTCCCCAACTTAGGAAGAGAAACCTTGCTGTTCAGAGCTATTCACGCCAGCCAGGAATTAAGGGACCAGGATTTAAAAAAAAAAAAAAGAAAGAAAGAAACTGCAGGGAAGTGAATGCCAAGTTTGCACCACTTTTTGCCTACGCAGATGCTTACAGGCAATTGTCTGAAAAACTAAGAAAGCAACAGATAAGAGGCTAAAAATCTCAAAAGAGCTTTCAGGAGAGTTAAGGTGTTGAGAAAACAAACAAATAAATAAAAAATAGAAATTTAAATCCAGCTAAGAAAGGGAAGGAAACTGTTCAACAATTCGTGTTTCAGATGAGACCCTTCAAATACTATTTCCAAGAGATTGAAGCAGATCAGAATAGTCCTTACAAAAACTATAATGTAGCCCGGAAACATGCCAAGTTCTGATGAATCAAGATGATTTTCCCTTATACTCTTTATGTATATGTATCTTTATCGCTTCCTCTCCCTCTCTATCTACCTGTTATCTACCTACCTACCTACCTGCCTGTTTATCTACCTACCTATCTACCTCTCCATCTCCTTTCTACTATAAGTGATACACAGCTGGAATGATTTATTAATAAAGAAACTCCAGACCTATGGTTTCACCATTGAAGTCTTTTATTTTATTGTGAAATGGGAGCAATATATTTGAAAAGACCAAAAAAAACCCTTTTTATTATTATTGATTTTGTTATTATTAGTATTGTTGTTATGACGATGATGATGATGATGATGTAGTGATTCAAAACTTGAAAGTCATTTTGGGATATTGTGGTACCTGAGAACATCCTTATGAATAATGAGTTCCTTATATTCATTCACCAGTTTTTATTTCTGCTTATTTTAATGTTTTAGTATTATAAGTTTTAGAAAATAGTATTATAAGTATTTAGTATTATAAGTTTTAGAAAAATAATATTGCTTTTGGTATGTCTAGAGAAGAAATATTCTTTGGCAATAATCATGTTTAATAATTTTGACATTGGGCTAGTTTTATGCTGCTACATATTTACTTGGTTTTTAGTGCATTCACTAACTCTTTATAAGTCTTTAAATTATAAACTGATTTCTTGTAGTCCTTTATAACTTAATGGACAGAAGGAATTTACATAAATTACTTTGATGGGTCTATGCTTGAGACATATTATAAAATTAAGAGCTTTGGACAAATGGGTATCCATTTGTGCAAATAAATGTTTATTAACTAGTTAAAACATTGAACTTTATGTTACTTTTACATTCTAAATGGCAATCTTTTAGCTTTACAAATTAAAGGTTTGTCAACTATCATTCAAATATCAATTTTCAATGACCTAAAGGAAGCTAAGTAGAAAAAAGGAGAGAAAACAGAACAAATTTTAACAACATATGAGAACACTCTCCTTTTACTCTTTCAGCCAGATATGTTATCTAATCTGAACATGAAAGAACACTAAATTTGGTAAATAGTAAATTCCTTTTTTTTTCCAATGAGTTAAAAAACACAGCAGGTTTACTTGGAGAAGAAAGTTGATAAGTCCCATTAATCTTTTATCATGAAGGTACTTGATTCATGTTCCATGATTACTAATCAGATACTTAATTCTAGGCCCATTTACAAAGAAAAAAATCAAAATATTTTAATTCTGACAGCTGAGATACTAACAAATAAAACTTCATAATTTTTTCTGTTTTATGTAGATTTCCTTTTTAATTAAAATACAATGTTTATAATAATCACTGAATCCAGTTTGGTGAAACTACTCAGAATTTTCTGGTGTGATTTATGGTTAAGTATATATATTAATTTTACATTAAAATTTATTTTTACTAGGGCTCACTGGTGATTTGTGTTATTGTATCCGAAAATTGTAATTGTATTGTATTGTAATTGTACAATACAATTGTAATTGTATTGTAATTGTCATTGTATCCGAAATTATAATACATCTATTATTTCTTGAAAAATCCTTAATCAATGTATATTTAGAGATAAAATGAACAAATCTAAATATATTTCCCAAAAAGAAAAAAATATATAAGAATATATACCATATCCAGGGGCGCCTGGGTAACTCAGTCTGTTAAGTGTCTGCCTTTGGCTCAGGTCATGATCCCAAGGTCCTGGGATTGAGCCCCAGGTCGGCTCCCTGCTCAGTGGGGAGTCTGCTTCTCCCTCTCTCTCTGCCTCCCCCTTCCACTAGTGTTCTCTCTCTTGCTCTCTCTCTCAAATAAATGAATAAAAATACAATATTTCTTTTTAAAAAGGAATACATATCATACCCAAATGAGAATAAGCTTTTGTAATGCAATGAATCTCAAGGATTTTTGGTGATAGACTTTCTAAAATGATGTGTCAGATTCTAAGATGAAAGAAGCATGTATAACTTTGAAAACAATATGGGTCTTTTTTTTTTTTTTTAAGATTTTATTTATTTATTTGACAGAGACAGAGATAGCGAGAGCAGGAACACAAGCAGCGGGAGTGGGAGAGGGAGAGCAGGCTTCCCGCCGAGGAGGGAACCTGATGCGGGACTCGATCCCAGGACCCTGGGATCATGACCTGAGCTGAAGGCAGACGCTTAACGACTGAGCCACTCAGGCACCCAACAATATGGGTCTTTGAACCATTGAATTGATTGGCTTGTAGACATATTGCTTTAAATACAAGATTAACTTTTTTCAATTAAAGATGAGTATGGGTCAAAAGAGATATAGAGAGTAACTACTTTAACAAATATTGCTTTACTGATTTTGTTACAACTCACCAAAACTTTTTTGAATGCAATGGTCCAAAGGTCTTGCCCAGTATAATATGTACACATAAAAATTTCTAGAAGAATGTGCCAAAGTGAAAATCAGACATATAGTGAAAATAATTTGTTGAGAATGACAAAAATCTAAAATGAAAACAATATTCATTGTAGTATTTTTAATATGGACATAGTTATGCATAACATACAATAAGAGATGTTCAGTAGAGTTCAATATTAACTTATCGGTCTTCTTTCCAGAGGACAGGTAGGAACCCTCTGGCAAATGATTGAAAAATATCAGCTAGGTACTCTTTTGCAGGAATTTCCTTCCTTTTATTTCTCAGCTTCTCCAGTTCCTGTGGATATTCTGAAGTGTGGATTTAACAGACTTTTTATTCTTTATATATACTAATCTGTGTTGTAAAGTGTATGTGTACACAGACAGACAGACACACAAGTTCCTTGTCATTATTTAACATTAAAAATATTATTAATTTTATTTTGTTATGAAACCTTACAGAATAATAATTAACATTTATTGACTTCAATTTGCCAAATCTTCAAAAGCACTTAACATGGATGATTTGTTTTAATGCTCAGAACAACTCTTTAAGGAAAACGCTATTGCTGCAATTCCTATTCTTCATTAAAGGAACATAATCTGTAAAGGAAACTGTTCAGACTCACTCTAATTGGAGATCGGGAAGGGAATCTCACACATAAGCTATCTGAGCCCTGCCTATTACATCGCCATCAACGAGCATTTGTTGACATATAGTACAGATTTGTTTGGGTCCATTTTTTTGTATTTATTTTATATATTTCACAGAGCCTGGCTGTTCTCCAATGTGCTCTACAGATTCCTAGCTCTCTGTTTGACTTGTTGACACCAGTTATGCTTCTCTTTATCTCAGTCGTTCCCTATCTCTGACCTCAGCAACCTCTGCCCATGTCCATGCACCTGGCCACACTGTGTTTCTTCTGCTGGCATCATTTTACACATAAGAGCTTTACAAAAAAATAATAAAGTCATATCTCTGTTGGAGGCTGAGCAAAAGAATCACAACCAATAGCATAGCGGAGTAAAACTTCTTTTTGGACATAGTCAAAATGCTCTTATGGCTCTAGTTCTCTAATTGTTTTTCAGTGTTTTACTCCAAGAGGCTGTAGAAATACAGCTGATTACTGATTATATTTAGTGGAAAACTCCGTAACAGAAAATACTGCCATTCTCTCCAAATTAAAAAAAAAAAAAAAAAGGTAGGGGGCTGGTGGTAAGTGATACTTTGTTCATTCTCTTTTGTTTGTTTGTTTTTGTAACAGTTTTATAAACATTTTCTACTTTTAAAACAATATTCACTTTTGACGCACGTTGGTGGCTAAGCTGATTGTGTCCAACTCTTGATTTTGGCTCAGGTCATGATCTCATGGTTGTGAGATTGAGCTCTGTGTCAGACTCTGTGCTGGGTGTGGAACTTGCTTAAGATTCTCTCTCTCTCTCCCTCTGTCCCACCCCCCAGCTCATGAACTCTCTCTCTCTGTCAAAAAATAAATAGATAAAAAATAATAAAAACAATATTCACTTTATATTAATTGATATTAATATTTTCAGAGAAAAATATTTCTATATTATCTAGGATAAATCATGCTAACTTCCATCATCTGCAGAAAAAATATAATGAGTTAGCCTTTATTATTCATGTTAACATGGATTATTTTTACAAAATGATTCTGAAAAAGATAAAGCATAAGTGTCACAATAACTAAACATATATTAACATTAATAGGTATATGAAAAGATGCTCATTGTCGCTAATCATCAGAGAAATGCAAATCAAAACCACAATGAGATATCACCTCACATCTCTTAAGATGGCTATTACTAAAATGTCAAAAAGGAACAAGTATTGGCGAGGATGTAGAGATCCGGGAATCTTGGTGCACTATGAGTGGGAATGTAAATTGGTATAGCCATTATGGAAAACAATATGGAAGTTCCTAAAAAAATAAAAAATAAACCTGTCATATGATCCAGCAATCCCACTTTTGGGAATATACCCAAAGGAAATAAAATCACTATCTCAAAAAGATATCTGCACTCCCATGTTCACTGCAGCATTATTCACAACAGCCAAGATATAGAAACAATCTAAATTACCTTAACATCTGTCCCTTGACAGATGAATGGATAAAGAAAACATAGTGTGTGTGTGTGCATGGGCATGCACACACCCACCCCCCCCACACACACCCTGGAATATTATTTGACTTTATTTTTTTTTATTTTTTTAAAAGATTTTATTTATTTATTTATTTGAGAGAGAGAGAAACAGCATGAGAGGGGATAGGGTCAGAGGGAGAAGCAGGCTCCCCGCTGAACTGGGAGCCCTATGTAGGACTCGATCCCAGGACTCCGGGATCATGCCTGAGCCGAAGGCAGTCGCTTAACCAACTGAGCCACCCAGGTGCCCTATTATTTGACTTTAAAGAAAAGAAATCCTGTCATTTGCAACAACATAGATGGAAACTGGAGGACATTATGCTAAGTGAAACACACCAGATACAGAAAGACAAAAAATTCATGATCTCACTTATATGTGAAATTAAAAAAACAAATAGTTACATTCATAATAACAGAGAGTACCATGGTAGTTACCTGGGGCTGGAGGGTGGAGTAGGATGATTTGATGATAGTTGCCAGTTAACTATTGAATACTTTATTTGAAAAAATTATCTGGTGCTAAATACCTTCATTTGATAGACTTTGACTTCAGGCACTTGGTTATTCAGATATAATAGTATCTGTAGAGCTACTATTACTTTTGTCATCATTCTATTGATGCAATTGTGATAAACACATTCTTTATTTAAAATAAAATAAATATTTCATTTTATTATTTTTAAAGATTGTATTTATTTATTTTTAGAGAGAGTGTGTGTACGTGCACAACGGTGGCAGCAGATGAAGAGGGAAAGGGAGAGGGGAGAGAATCCCAAGCAGACTCCACGCTGAGCGTGGAGCCCACATGGCACTCAATCTCAGGACCCGAAGATCTCAATCTGAGCTAAAACCAACAGCCGAACGCCCAACTGACTGAGCCACCCAGTCTCACCAACACTCCCCTTCCTATATTCTTACAATTTTCAAATGAAATTAATTGTGATCTATAGCTAAGCTGACACTGAATATCATTAAATGCTACAATGTTGCTGACTTAAAATAGGTAATTATTTTTCCATGATGTAAGAATTTCAGGTTTTTTCTTAATATTCCTTAGCCAGTCTTTGTCTATGAAATAGTCTCGCCAAAAAGTGTCCACAAAAATGAAAGTTTTCCTTAAAGTCCATTATCATGTCTGTTTTTTTTTTTTTTTTAAGTTAGAGACTTTGAGAGAGAAATGAGGGGAAAAAAAAGAATAGTTCTACTTAAAAATGGAAGTCAATTAGCTTTAAGCTTTGAACCACCTTGCTATTTCAAATCCTGCATCTGCATCAACATTATGCCATCTAGTAATTGCACAATATATGTCAGATAAAAGGAGAGTGATCCAAATTCAATATATCTTAAATCATTTTTCCTCCAAAGGAGAGGAATATTAGAGGTCACAGGAACAGCTTACTAAGGTGGCATTTGAAGCTGCTATCTATATACATTGAATACTTTTTAAATATTCCTGAAAAAGCAAAGGAAAAGTGTTTTGTGTTACAAATATAATAATAAAAACTAGATAATTATATGTATATCTTTTTTCTCAATAGTTGAAATCCAATTTTTTTTTCTGAAAATGAACTGGTCAGATGGTCATAATGAGACCATAAGAACATTTATAACATTACTAATTTATTATTATAGTCTAATACTTTTATTCTTATCAACTTCTGAAATATATAAATTGCATATATCAGCTTGAGAAAGATAGAGATTGGGAAAGAATCTATTTTATCTCATAGTTTTTATGGTTCAGGATTTCAGAGGTGGGTTAGCTGAGTGGTTCTGGTTGGCGGTCTTTTTTGAGGTCGCGTTGAGATATTGGCTTACACAGGAATATCTATGTCTAAGATGGCCCACTCCTGTGGTGTTTGACTACAGGAGGTTCCAGTTCTTTCCCACATGGGACTCTTCATGAATACTTGAGCAACTTCAGGTTGTAGTCGTTGATTCCCGCAGATTAAGAAATCCAGTAAAGGGAAACCTAATTTGCAATGCTTTCATTGCCTTGCCTCAATCACACAAACATATTCCAATAACCTGTTGGTAACCCAGGTCAGCACTATTCAATATGGGAGAGAATTTCAACAAGGTTGAAACATTCGGGGCTATCTTGGAGCCTGGTTTTTACACATACAAAGGTTTTTGGAGTTGGCGGGGAGCAACTTTCCTAAGGAGGAAAAAGCACATAGAAAAGCTATGAAACAGGAACGAATTTGGCATTTTCAAAGTAGATTAAAAAAAAAACCCAAAAAACAACAAAAAAAAAACAGGCCAGTGAGCACTGAAGAGCAAGGTGTAGGAAAGGGAGGCAGAAGCCAGATCATGTAGCACCTTTGTACACATGTTTAAAAATTTGGTGCTTATCCTAAGTGAAATGGAGATTCACTGAGGTGATTTGATTAAGAGGGGGATAGTATGAGTTGACTTTTTCAAAGATTACTTTGGTGGTTGGGTAGATATTAGATCATAGGGAATGAGAGAGAAGGCAGAAAGACCAAATACAGTCACTAATACTATTTGCTATAAGAAATCTGAAATGAAATTAGTCTTTCCCTGAAGAAGTAAAATTTGAGTAGTTCATTAAAGACACTCAATTCTAAAAGCTAATATGTCCCCTATACTTTTAGAATTCTCACTGAATTTCATCCTTGAATACAATATCAAGAAATTCTTTATGTTTAACTCTCTTTTTCAGGAGACATACTATTTCATATCTTTAGATTTCAATATAACAGTGACAGTGCTTTCTTGATTTAAAAATTGCCAAGTAATTTTCCACTTATTATCTCTCATTTGAATATGATTCTATTAACACAGCTTTTCTAACTTTTCCAATGCTTATATATGTTGATTATATTTATTTTCTTTGCTCACATGGCTCTTCTTTGCATTAATATTAAATATATTCAAAATCAGTACCTGCTTCTAAAGGTTTTTTTTTGTATTTGTATTATTTTTTTTAATTTAAATTAAGTTAGCCAACATATATAGTACATCATTAGTCTCAGATGTAGGGTTCAACAATTTATCCGTTGCATATTATACCCAGTGCTCATCACATCAATTGCCCTCCTTAATGCGTATGACCCAATTACCTCATACCCCGTATCCCCACCCACCTTCCCTTCAGCAGCCCTCAGTTTGTTACCTATAGTTAGGAGTCTTTCATGGTTTTTCTGCCTCTCTGATGACTTCCCATTCAGTTTTCCTTCCCATCCCTTATGATCCTCTTGGCTGTTTCCTGTATTCCACATATGAGTGAAATCATATGATAATTATCTTTCTCTGATTGTCTCATTTCACTTAGCATAAAATCCTCCAAAAGGGCACCTGCTTCTAAAGTTTTATCAAGTTTTTCTTGAATTGTTTCTACACTCAGGGTCTCCACTAAGTTATGCTTAGATCCTATGACAACATTTTTCATAAAACTAAATCACTAAATTTATATAAATCCAGTCTTTGAAAATCAAGAGGTAGGAATGAAAAATATGTAGCAATAGAGAAATATTAGAACAATTTGACATTAAGAAAGGAAATAAAATATGATACTCTTTTTTAAAAATTTGTAAAAACTTTTTAAAAAAAACTTTAAAAAACAGCTTGCCTTGTATCATTATATTTCGGAGATTTTGATAAGAATGTTACAGAGAATTTTATTGAATACAATATATGGTAAAAATACAGCAATTGAACGGTTGGGAAGAACCATTGCCTTTTCTGTGTTAAATGATGGTATAATAGCATGTAAACCACAAAAAAAAAAAAAATATTCCTTATACAATGTATTTTCAAGGTGGGTATTATCAAACCTCTGTAGTTTCTGATTGTGATCTATATATTAAAAAAATTTTCATGTTCATTCTATCAATTATAGTCCACATCAAAATGCATGATTGTATTCCCAGAATACCAGAGTCACAGTCTCAAAGCTTAGCAAGGCAATTCTAATTTCTTTCAGGCAATGAAGTGAATTTAGATAAGTGTTGTTGTTGTTGTTGTTTTTTTCAAAGTTGAAGTGATTTTTTTATTAGGCTTTTAATTTCAATTCCAGTATAGTAAGCACACAGTATTACAGTAGTTTCAGGTGTACAATATAGTAAATCAACAATGCTGTACATTACTCAGTGCTCATCTTGAGTGTACTATTTAATCCCCATCACCTGTCCCCCCCCCCCCCCCCCGGGTAACCATCAGTTTGGTCTCTATATTTAAGACTCTGTTTCTTGGTTTCTCTCTATATATTTTCCTTTGCATATTTATTCTGTTTCTTAAATTCCACAAATGAGTGAAATCGTATGGTATTTGTCTTTCTCTGACTTATTTCGCTCAGCATTATACTGTCTAGCTCCATCCATGTTTTGCAAATGGAAAGATTTCATTCTTTTTTTATGGCTGACTGATATTCCATTATATATACCATATTTTCCTTATCTACATGTCTATTGATAGACACTTGGGTTGCTTCCATAATTTGGCTATTGTAAATAATGCTGCAATAAACATAGGTGTGCATGTATCCCTTTGAATTAGTGTTTTTGTATTTTTTGCATAAATACCCAGTAGTGTGATCACTAGCTCATAGGGTAGTACTATTTTTTAATTTTTGAGGAGCCTCCATATTGTTTTCCATAGTAGCTGCACCAGTTTGCATTCCCACCAACAGTGCAAGATGGTTCCTTTTTCTACACAACCTTACCAACACTTGCTGTTTCTTGTGTTTTTTATTTTAGCCCTTCCCTGACAGGTGTGAGGTGATATCTCATTGTAGTTTTGATTTGCCTTTTCCTGAGGATGAGTGATATTGAGCTTATTTTCATGTGTCTGTTAGCCATCTGGATGTCTTCTTTGGGGAAATGTCTGTTCATGTCATCTGCCCATTTTTTAACTGGCTTATTTGTTTTTGGAGTGCTGAAGAGTTATTTATGTATTTGGATTCTAACCCTTTATTGGATATGTCATTTGCAAATATCTTCTCTCTTTCAGTAGGTTACCTTTCAGTTCTGTTGATTGTTTCCTTCACTGTGCAGAAGATTTTATTTTGATGTAGTCTCCAAGAGTTTATTTTTGCTTTTATTTCTCTTGCCACTGAAAACATATCTAGAAGTATGTTGGTATGTCCAATGTCAGAGAAATTACTGCTTGCACTCTCTCCTAGGATTTTTATGGTTTCATGTCTCACATTTAGGTCTTTAATCCATTTTGAGCTCATTTTGTGTGTGGGTGTAAGACAGTGGTCCTGTTTTCATTTGTTTTCATGTAGCTGTTCAGTGTTCCCAGCACCATTTATGGAAGAGATTGTCTTTTTCCCATTGGATATTCTTTCCTGTTTTGTGGAGGATTAATTGACCATATAATTGTGGGTTTATTTCAGGGTTTTCTATTGTGTTCTATTGATCTATGTGTCTATTTTCATACCAGTACCATACTGTTTTGATCACTAAAGTTTTGTAATATAAGTTGAAGTCTGGAATTATGCTTTTCTTTTTCAAGGTTGCTTTTGCTATCTGGGGTCTTCTGTGGTTCCATACAAATTTTAGGATTGTTTGCTCAAGTTCTATGAAAAATGCTGCTGGTATCTGCTATTATTTTGATAAGGATTGGATTAAATATCTAGATTGCTTTGGGTAGAATATTTTAACAGTATTTATTCTTCTAACCCATGAGCATGGGATGTCTTTCCATTTCTTTGTGTCATCTTGAATTTCTTTCATCAGTGCTTTATAAGTTTTCAGAGTACACATCTTTCACTTCTTTGGTTAATTTTCCCCCTAAAGTCAGGAACAAGACAAGTATGTTCAATCTCACCACTTTTATTAAACATAGTACTGGAAGTCCTAGCCACAGCAATTAGACAACAAAAAGGAATAAAATGTGTCCAAATTGGTAAGAAAGAACGTTAAATATTTTCTTAACAAATGATAAAAAATGGAAAATATTAAACTCATAGATATGCCTTCCTATTAACCATTCTAGATTTTTGTTTGTCAGTGAAAAATATAAATAAGTTAAAAGCACCTACTGGTTTGTTCCACATCACTGAGGCAGAATTAAAACACCATGCCTTGGGAAAGAGAAGAGAAGCACATAAACATAAAAATTCAAAGTATTTTAGTAGTCATATTTCAAGCATGTGTGTGTTTGTTTGTATATGTATGTGCATGTCATACATACAAGAATATATGCGTATGTATAAACATGAATGTACGTATATGAATATATACTTATATGTATACATTTATATTTGTCATTAATTTATTCATACACACAGCCCAAATTATTTAGTTATTCTACCTAAATGACATTTTTGTTACTTTACCAATGCTAATGGATTATAATGTAAATAATAAGCACAAATCACACCAGCAGATTTAAAATTTTGTAATAGTCATATTAAAATATAAAAAGCAAAAGGTGAAATTAAGAATTAAGCATAATCATATAGTTTATTTAATCCAGTATATCAAAATATTATTTTAATATGTAATCACTATAAAAATTATCATGATATATTTAACATTATTTTTTCAAACCAAGTCTTGCAAATAAGTGTGTATTTTAAACCTACAGCATATCTCAATTAGGATTAGCAATATTTCAAATATTCACTACTTACAGGTGGCCCTTTGATACTATATTGGACCACAGGTCTATAATGATTTAAGGAAAAATTTAATCCACTCTTACTCTAAATTGTTCCTTTAACAGTATTATCTTCAATAAGTGCCATATCTTCTAAGAAAGTATAAAAGAAATTCCATGTATGACTTCTCAGCTGCCTTTATCAAATGAATGTATTGACTTCAATTTAAAGAAAAAAAAAGATAATATGATATATTCTGTAAAGATATAGATATATCAGAGCTAGTGTTCAGCAAATGAAAGCAGTCTTTTATGAGGAATGTATAAATCACTCATATACTCTAAAAATAGATTGAAAATATTTCAGGTACTTTATTTTGCTCAAAAGATTGACACAGCAGGTTTAAATGTATACAGTTAAGGAAAAAAGAAACAGGGGAAAAGGAGGCAGAAAACCCATGAGACTTGAGAGCCCTGAATGACTGAATCCGAGAGCCTCAAGTGTTTGAACAAGGAGACTTTAAAGAGAGGTTTGAGCTTGAGGGAGTGTGAATGCCACGAGCTATTAAAGCTACAAAGATTGCATTTTAAAGCTGTTTATTCCTGAAAGTGAGTGGGGAAATCTCCTGGCCAAAGGCAAACAGAATTGAATGAGCTTCTGGTGTGTCTTGGGATTAGTGGTATGTGTTTTACATTATTTTTTCATGGTGGAAGATGAAAATATGAGGGGGAAAAATACAGCAGTTTGGCTCAGAGATCTAAAAGGGAGCAGCAGGTTTAGAAAGGTCAAGTCTCGCATTGGGAGTTTGTTTTGATGCAACTTGGGTCTGAATTGTTGTTTTGATTAATGAGCAATCTTTAACGTACAGAATTGGGAGCCAACTGGAGGAAAAGTTTATTTCACAAAATTGCCTCCTTTGCATAATTCCTGGAAAAGTTTCAAGTACTGTTGCAGCATATTCAGGGTTTTGGTGCTTCTGTATTATTAATACTTTATAACTGGTTAAGGGTAGTATTAAAAAAAAACATTGTATTATCTTATTTGGTTCAGGAGTAGTGGCTAAAAAACAAACAAACAAACAAAAATTCAAAGTGAGAAAGCCAGCAATTCTTCTTTCACTTATCTCTCCAGAAACCCTTATCCAGAGCATCCCTTCTTAGTGGCATCCTCTGCCAGGGTCCATTTTGTATCTAAATTTGTTCTATGGGTTACCTCCTCAGAAGTAGGCACATTTTACAATAGCAAAGGAAGAAAGACTAAATGATCTTTTTAATGAAATATAGAACTTTTTGAAATCTGAGTATGAGGAAATTATTTTGAATACTGGGATTTCTCCCATTATCCCTCAGATTATGTCAAATATGCAAATTACCCCTTCACAACTCAAGTTCAGGATTGACTCTCCAAACTTGGGTAAGTTAGTAGATGGTAGCAGGAAAATAGAGCAGCAATGCCAATGTCAATGACAGGGCAGGGAAGTGAACTCAAACATGCTTTTTACATGGACATAATTAGATTATAATGTGCTAAACTATAGACTCTGTTGTTCTAAGTAGTCGAAGTCAATATGCATTTACACAGTAGTTTCTTCCAGTGAACACAGCCATCATTTTTCCTGCCACCTCCTCCCAAGCATAGTAAGATATATATAATACATCTAAGTCTGGTCCTAAGGCAACTTGGTTACATTCTCCATCATGAAAATAATTTCCAGTGCTGCATTCAAAATGCTCATTTCTAATTCTCCTCAATCTATGAAATAGCATGATCTTTTGAAAGCTATCATTGTTCATATATTTTTTCTGGCTGTGGTCATGTAGGCATTCTATCTTCCTCTCTCTGTATGGTCCTGATGAGGACACCCCATCTGCCTCATTGATCCTAAAGTTTTTAGACCTATTCTAACTTTTAAAAATTTTATTTAAATTACTTTTCATTTAAAGCTCAAAGTACAACTTAATTTGGCTTTTGTATCAAGATTAAACTTTAGGGGCACCTTGGTGTCTCAGTTGGTTAAGCGCCTGCCTTCAGCTTGGGTCATGATCTGGGGGTCCTAGAATTGAGCCCTGCATCAGGCTCCCTGCTCAGTGGGGAGTCTGCTTCTCCCCCTGCCTGCCGCTCCCCCTGTTTGTGCTCTCTCACTGTCTCTCTGTCAAATAAATGAATAAAATCTTAAAAAAAAAAAAAAGATTAAACTTTAAATACATGAAGAAAAACAACAGTAAAGCACGTTCAATGTTTGGTTGCTTCTACAAAGAAAGTTTTAAATGGTACACCTCAACCAAGCTTATATTTTGTATCTGTTATGAAACCCACAAATATCTGAATAATTGTGCAAAAAATAAACATAATGCATGAATTTACCTGACTATAAGTGGGTGCTTTCGTTTAAAGTTCTTTGGTTTGTATATCAGTATAATATAGAAACCAAATGTGGGAAAACACCTATCATGGAGATTTTTTAATATAAACATGTATTTATTGTGTGAAGTAAAAAAAAATGTTATATGTATATATACAGTAACTTTGGTAGAAAGATTTAGAATATAAAGTTTATACAATAAGAGTTTTTAACAGAGAACCAAGTACTTTAGGACAGTACTTTTTGACATCTCCAAAGAGTAACCAAACCAGTTTTTCTTGTTAATGCTATCAACTGTGTGTAGTACCAAGCTACTCCGTTTTCAATCACAATTTGGATACTGAATCACTTGGCACATTCTTCAACAATCTGTTCCCTTGCCACTCTACCCAAAAGAAAGCTAATTCTAGTTGATCAACTTATAATTGGGAAAGTAAATCTTGTTGCATTGGTTTCATAATTATTTTATAAATAAATGTCAATGTTTTAGTTTATTTATCCAGGTAATAAATACTAGTCTTCAGAAATGAAATTGCCAGTGAAGAGAAAGAGGAAAATAAGGACCAAATGACTGAAGGGGTTGAAAAACAATGGCCAAAAAGGTAAATTTAAAAGTAAATAGAACAACAGCCATTTTTCTTGATGATTAGGTAAAACTAAGGGATAAGTTGCTGTAAGATTTGGCAAGTGTAGAAATGGGTAAGCCAAGACATCCAAGTACTTAATATGTAAAAATTGGAATATTAGTTCTCTAAGTAATTTTGAGATCTTGAGAGCAATTGTGTAACAGAGAAAAAACTTGCAAAATTCCAACACACCTCAGGCATTAACATGATTTATTTATGTAAAGGGACTAAGAAAGAGAACTCTTCCTAAGTCAATTAAGGGCACATTGTTTATGGAATGAATTAGCAGTGTTAACATTGTTATTCTTTATCATTTCTCAGATATAATAATGCTTGCTGACCTTTGAACAAATTGAAATGCCAGGATAATTTTAATTGCCTCAGATCCACATTGCAAGCCCATGATGGATCAAGTAAAAAATGGCCATTTTTGTGGTCTAATTTTATGAAGAATACTTACAATCTGAAAGTGAATACTAATTATATTTCCATTAGATTTATAACATTAAAAATTAAAATATCACACACAGTTGGGAGTTGGTAAATGAGTATTTGATAACAGTTCTGCAGGAAAAAAAATAGACAGTTATACATACACAGTAAATAAATATGTCTTTCATGAAAATTCAGTTGGTGTTAGTATTCAATAGCATGCATATTTCGAAATTCATTATTTCTTATAATATTACAGACAATACATTTCTCCAAGAAAGCAGTGATTATTCACTTTTTCTGGGCTTTTCAGTCCAGTAATGGGTTATTATAACAATGGACTTAATATTTGCACTCATGATAGTAATTTTTTGCTTATTTTTTGCTCTAGCATAGTTCCATGTATAAAATTATAATTTCTTTAACTTAATTGTTTTGCAAAATGTGCAATTATAAGATGAATCAAAGTTGTCAAAGCCAGGGAATCTTGGGCTCAGGCTTACCACTAACTTCCTAAGCACATTAGTTTCTTCACCTCTAAGAACTGTAACTTAACTCTTCATGGATAAAACATGAGGGAGAAACAAGATAGGGAGAAGTTGATCTTACCTGTTCACTGTGGGCCAGGGACTATGCCAATTCATATAATTTTCTCCATATTTCTTAGAGTTAGTTATTAATAATTTGGCATGAGTTATTACACTAGTCTTTTAATAAATGAAAGTCATGCCTACTCATGTAAATTCACTACCTATAATAAAACAAGATTTGCTGATCCACAGTCATTAGGCTACATATATATATTTAACTATCCTGGAATGATAATAAAACAAAATAATGATAGTAAAAATAAAGCAATAACTACTTGTTATAATTAATAAAGATCCTCACATTTTCCATAGATCACTCATATATATCATCTTTTTTTTTCATAGTTCCATATATTATATATACTAATTTTTCTTCATTTTACAAATTAAAAATAATACTATGAAGTGAAATTCTCCAAAACTACACTGGAATGACTAGCAGAATGAGGGTTTACATCTAGGACTTACATCTCTAAATATTGTGTTTTCTATACTTTAAAATGCTGGGCTTATGTTGGAACTTCACTGAGACATCCCACATGCAGATCCCAAAATGATGAAGTGTGCTTTGGTAAAGCCATTTAGCTAAGATTAGAATGCAATTTTACAGATATGAAGAGAATGTTTATCTCTCTCCATGCAAAGATAACTCCCCACCACATGATTTTTAGTTTGTTTGTTTGACTTTATTCCTAGCACGTTCTCTTTAACATGGTTAAATTGCTCAGCACCCCTCCTAAATACCTAACATCAGAAAACCCTCATGGGGTAATCCTTTTTAAAACTGCATATCTCATATCCAATGCCATGTTTGTGAAAATGTCTTTCTGTAATTCTACTCTTTAAATAATGACAAAAATACATAAATCTCACCATGTATTTACGTGTTTAAACAAACATATAATTTGCTCTTCTAGACACATAATGCAATACATAACATTCCAGAAGTGATATATTGTTACTATTTTTGAATACTGTTTTTACTAAGGAGCATAGAGATACAATACATTACCTAGGTGAAATAATCTAACTTTACAAGCTTCTAATAACTATTCTGGTATATTTGTCAATGCTTTCCTTGGAAAAATCTCTGTATGTCTTCCTGTTAGAATAAAATTCAAATATTTTGACAAGCAGTCAAACCTGAGTACATTTTCAGTACATATGGAGAATAAATGACCCAAAAACATAAATCAAAGGAATAGCATATGAGATTTTCTGAAGGTACAAAAATTTCTCTGGGAGGAGAAACCTAAAATTAGATTTTTAGTGAGCTCAGAGTAGACTGGAAACCAGTTAAAAGTCAAGAACATATTAATGATCTAACAAGTCATACCAATAAAATAACCCTACTATTACTTTCACAAAATATATAGGAGAAATAGATTTTCTTCTTGTAAAAACATCTCACAAATATTTAGGTATCTAGATTCTCCAAAGAAGATACATGATAAGTAGTTTGGTATGATTTATGGTAAAGATCAAATTCCCATATAGATTAATTTCACCTAAATTTTTTAAAGCCTGAGACTAGAAATCTTAAATCCTTTTGTACCTGATTTTCATCTCCGTAAGTAGCAGATTGATTGGGTCTCTATCAGTTCCAGCAATTTTCATTCCTACCTTTATTAATAGGTTGTTCCTTCAGATCAGTGCAGTGAGAAAAAATAAGTGGAGTAGCTCAAATAGATCTAGGCATCCTATCACTGCCTGTTCTTTGCACATACTTCACTTATATTCTCTTTTAGATCTGAATGAGTAGTTACACGAATTCCAGGTAGCCTCAATTATAAATTGCACTAAATCTGGCCAACCCACATATAGCTCTTTACGGATTCTTTTTATAGAATCTTTTTATTTTCTAATTTAAATTAAATTAGAAAATTTAATCTAATTTCCAATTTAAATTAAAAGCACTGTTGAGATTTTGGTTATTGATTAAAAACTGGTTACATATTCATCAAATGCCTACAATGTGACAGCCCTTATGCTTGATGCTGGGGAAATAAAGGTCAACAACAATAATAGCAAAACTCCTATTCTCACAGAGCATAGAACTGGTAGTAGAAACAGATAATTAAACAATCAAGTAAAGTAAAATCATCAATCTGATCAATGCTATGGAGATTAATGATTATATGAGAGCCGATGATAAGGGATTTGACCTAATCATGCAAGCCTTAGAAGGGGCCCGAGGGAGGTTGATGGGGTTGAGATCTAAGGATAATAGAAAATAGTAAGTGGGAGAGAAGAGTGTTTTTGGGAGAAGTTTTTGGAAGCCATAGGGCCTGGCCTGGTACTTGCAATGAGGTAAATGAGATTGGTGTGACTGATTTTGCTAGAGTTGGAAGGTGCACACTAGAAAATGAGTGTGGAGATTAGGTCATGTCCTTATTGGCCATGCTAACACTAATTTGACATTGGAACAGATGCCTAAATATGCATTTGAAAAGATTACATTGGCTTCAATATTTGAAATATTTGTTTATGTGTGTCAGTGGATATCAGGTAGAGAAGGGAGACTCGGGGATACCAGTCATTAAATATGGAAGCACCTAAGTGAGAGGCAAAGTAGCTAGAAATAACAGGCAACTATGGAGAAGTGGATGGACTTACAATATTGTTAAGAAGAAAAATGGTAAGGCCTAGAGATAAGATAAATTTAGCAGGAAAAAGGGGAGATATAAAATGTCATTCTCGGTATTTTCTGAGATTCCAGGGCAAGATGGATCTTGCACAACTAGAAGGATGATTCTTTGCTGAATTAGAGAACATCAGGCCATAGTTTAGTTTTGGGAAGAATATGAGAACTTAAGCTTGTCACATTTAGTGTGGGATGGCTGCGAGATATCCAATTGAAGATGTTTTATAGATACTTGATTTCGTAAGAGAGGACTGAACCAGAGTAATATACTTGAGTGTCAACAGTGTGATATAGAATAGTAGAAGCTTTGCTTTCCATGGAAGCTTATGTTTATAAAATGTGTTTTTAAATTTGGCAAAATAAGGTGATGGAGCAATATGAAAATATTGCCAAGTTCATGTTTTGCAATTTTATTTTAAACTGCAATAACTGTATGACACCTTGGAAAATAAAATTAACTTAGGGCTTTAAAAATTATTACAGGGTTGGTTTTATGGGGGCTTAGATCAGATAAAACTAGAGAACAAATTCTTCTTTGGCTTACAACTCAATGCATATAACTGACAGGCTAACAGGCTCCACTAAGAGAGAACTTGCAAATTGCTAAAAGAAGCCAGTTTAATTATGTGCAAACTTGTTCAGTGTATATGTGGTGTCCACGTGATTTATCTAACAGACACACAACTATATAACACTCTAATGTTCCAGAAAGTATTGCACTTGATTTACTTGTTTTAACTTGGTTAATCCTCAAAAATCCCTATGAGAAAGGTTTTACTTACCATTTTGCTGATGAGGAAAATGAATAATAAAGGAGCTAAATGTCCTTTTATAGCTCTTCCAGCTACCAAAGGAAGTGGTTAGGACTCAAACACTGTTGGCCTCCCTCCAGTATCCCCACTCTTATGTAAATGGTACTTTTGTTTCAGTTATTCACTGGCCCACCCTCCCTATCCTAAGATTTCCCTACCTTTTATCATATTTCCTTATCCCATTGTCATGACTTGCATTGATTTCCTCTGGGAAGAAGATTCTTCCCCACCTCATTAGATCAGGGTTGGTTGGCCATTTGACTTGCTCTAGGCAATGGAATATAAACAGAAGGTACAGATACCTATCTAAGCACAAGATTTAAGAATCATTAACTGTTTTTACCATCTTTCTTCCTTCCAGCTTCAACAACAGTGTGTGACCGATAGGCATACTCTTTCAATCTGGTTCCCAGAATAGGTCACATGAGTAGAGACACAAACAACCTACTGTTACTAACATCAACAGTGAAGGAAAAATAAATCTGTGGTTGTAAGGCATTTACTATGAATAGAGGTCATTTAAATTTAATGTAATGTTTCTTCTTAAGGGAGTGATAATGAATAAAAGATTGAGAAATACTTTTGTAAGACAATGGGATTTTGGAGTTGTCTGTCTCTATAGCTGTACCTAATAAAGCTTGATTATTACCAACTTTGAAGTACTGTGTAATGACTCTTCACAAAAACTCTTTATTTATAAGCAAGTAAATAATGTATTCAAAATAGTAATTTTTTTTTTTTTTTTTTTTTTTTAGAGAGGGAGGGAGAGAGAGAGGGTGGGCAGAGGGAGAGGGAGAGAGAGAATCCTAAGCAGGATTTTGGAGTTTTCTGTCTTGATTGCTGTACCTAATAAAACTTGATTATTACTAACTTTGAAGTACTGTGTAGTGATTCTTCACAAAAAAACTCTATTTATAGGGGCACCTGGGTGGCTCAGTCAATTAAGCCACTGCCTTGGGCTCAGGTGATGATCCTGGAGGCCCAGGATCAAGTCCCATATTGGGCAACCTGCTCTGCGGGAAGTCTGTTTTTCCCTCTGACACTCCCCTTCTCATGCTCTCTCTCTCAAATAAATAAATAAAATCTTTAACAAAACAAAACAAAACAAAACCCTCTATTTATAAGCAAGTAAATGATGTGCTCAAGATATTAAATTTTTGTTGTTGGTGGTGGTTTTTTGGTGTTTTGTTTTGTTTTGTTTTTGTTTTAAAGTGGGAGGGAGGGAAAGAGAGAGAGGAGAAGAGAGAGAGGAAGAGAGAGATCCTAAGCAAGCTCGGAAGCCTACTCACAGCTTGATCTCACAATCCCAAGATCATAACCTGAGCCAAAATCAAGACTTGGATGCCCAACCAACTGAGCCACCCAGGCATCCCAAGGTATTAAATATTTTAATGCCATAGAATGAGATGACCACAAATATCCTTTTGAAAGTATGCACTGCTTTAGCAACTGCATTTTCTCATTAAAACTAGAAATTGGAGATGTGGCATTAAAATGTAAAATATATTTTGTATTAATCTTTATTTATATTCATAATACTTGGTACAATTTTCCAAAAGGCTTTTCGGATTTTGTCTTTCAATTCTGTCACCTATCTTTTTTGTTTGTTTGTTTATTTTCATTCTAATAAATGGTCCATTTTGACTGTATGTAAATCCTTGCTCTTCTATATTTTGACTTTCAGAGAGATTTATGTTTATTGAATGTATTACGTTTATTGAATTTTTATTGATTTTTATTAATATAAGTGTTTACTTCCATAGACATTTGTTGAATTCTTACTATGGGACAAGCAGTGTTTGTTTATTCTCAAGATCCTGTTTCCCAGAACTTTTAACAATTGTTAGAATATCATTTTTCTTTTTCAGATATCCTACGGGCAGTTTTGCTTTATTTTAAAAAATCAAATTCCTTGGATTTTGCCACTATCTAATATCACCACTATTATCAACAACAGAAACAAAATTGATGAATTACTTCAAATTTGAATACTGAATCTAATAAATAAATAAACCATAGATAATACATAAATAAATAAACCTAATAAATAAACCATAGATAATACAATTCACAAACAAGAATAATTAAGATTTATATAAGCATGTATTAAATTAAACCAGTTAAAGTTTGTTTGGTAAAGAAACATTACCATATAAGCATTAATAATCTTTAAACCTGGAGTCTATAAAAAGTTCATTTTTAGTACTTGGAGGAAAACATCCAGTTTTATTCATTATTTTATGATCAACACCTTGTTCAATGACTGATAAATTTTACACAAACAAAAAATCCAGTTACAGTCATGAAGTAACAAATGACTGGCTGGTGTTTCCAACAGAGTAAGTACATCCCTAGGAAATTTATCCTTTAACTATTTATCCCTTTCATTCACACTAAACTGTGAAAAAAATTCCTTTATTAAACGTGTTTTGTTCATGAATAACTTTACCTAACCATCCTTTAAGTGGAAGAAAAAAAATTCCATGCTGTTAGAATATTCCGGTGAATTAATTTTGTTTTAATTTGTCATCTGTTCTATAGTCCCTTTTATGATCATGGCTCATATATTTTTCTTATATTTCTTGAAAAGCATTAGAGGAGCACTATCTTGGGAGAACTGTAATTTTGGCATATTTTTGAGATCAGTAAAAATCTTGCATGCTAACAGCTATCGTTAGTCCCCTGTTACTTTGAATTCTCCACATATCCTTTCTTTCTTGTAAAGAAAATCCATAAGGAGAGTGGTCACTTCTTCGTTCTTTGTTTTTACAGCAGATAAGAACATTATTTTACACAACCTTATGAATGCGCTAGGCCTTTGCATACTTAAGAAAAATATAAATAAAAACAACTCTAAGCTTAAAGAAAAACGTAAGAAAAAGAAATCTAATTTACTTTTCTTCTATCTCTGTTTTCTTTCTTCATTTATTTTCTACAGCAAATCCATTCCTCAACAATTGATAACACTTGAATTAACAACGTCTCTCTAATCAAGTTGAGAAAATAATAGAATGTTAGGTTGTTGTTTTCTTTTTTTTTATTTACCATTCCTAGAATCATCAGCATTCTCTTCCTGAGTAAAGCAAGCAAGTCATTAATTAGTATAAACAGTGGTTACCCTGAAAATCAACAAGCTTCCAATACACAATCAAAGCCAGGCACTACGTAGAATGAAACCTATAATCAGGACAGATCAGTTGTGCATGGCAAGTAAAAGATTAAGTATAGGAGAAATTTGTCAGGCCACAACAATCTAAGATTGTAGAGCATAAACTATTGTTTTAAACAAACCAATCCAGTTAAGGCAGTAAAATCAAAGCTACTATATTATTTAAGTGATAAACAATCTGTAGAGTAGTGTAGTTAAAGAGCACTCGACCATTTTCCAAGATGTCCACACATCCTGTGCATCCACCCCAGGGTGTTTTATAACAGCAGGAAACATATTTGAGAAATGGTTCATCCCTTTACTTTGCAGCACTCCCCAATATAAAGCAGTACTTAAAACTATGTGTTTCTGTTCTGAAGCTTATTGTCTCCTATATTTTCCTTCCACAATTTGATTTTACTTGCATGGTAGATTTGTTTTATATTGAAACAGATCTGAAAAATTATAGAGGACCAAAAGCATCAGGTTTATGAACTGTCTTGGATGAATCTACCCTTGCTTCTTTTGAATAAAAATAACAAGAGAACAGAAGATTCAATTCAATTCAATAAAACCTGTTATGTTTATTAACCCTCTCACCGTTCATATTTCTTCTACAGTCCATAAGCACATTATGACATCCAGTCTATTTATATAGCAATCTTTTAAATAATTTTGCATCATTATCTACAAGCATCATAACAGTCAATACTAATTAAATTGGGAAAATGCCATATGACCTGTATATTTAAAAAATATATATTAACACTTGTCATGGAATATGAGATAAAACGACAAAGAGGCTAGTATCGATGGACCTGGAAAATGTAGTTAAAATGCAAAAACCTGCACTAAATATTTTAGTAGTGCTTGAACAAAGTACAAGGGGAAATAGGGAAGAAATATTTAAGTTTCTTTAACTCCCTGCTAAGTGTCAATAGTGCTCTGGCCTATTGCTGTTTCCTTGTCATGACCATCAGCACCGATTTTACACTTGGTGACCATCTTATGCTCCTCATTCTCGAGAAACCCAATGGCTTCCATCTGTCTTTCATTCTTAGGAGATATTTCTGGGAACATGAAGTAAAAATTGCAATGGCCGACTCCTCTAGCATTTTCCTCCCTTACTTCCTAGATTACTTGGGTGGATGCAATCAGACCACTCCATGGGAGTTGTTCTCTTAAAAGTCACCATCCCATGCATGGTGGTGCAACTGTTATAATTTTTAAAAATTCTATTATGCATCTTTCTGTGTTGATAAGATTTAATCTCTTAAATTTCCTCTTGCTTTAATTTCTCTTATGCTATGTAATTCTTGTTCTCTTCCTGATCCATCAAAGGCTTCACAACTATTCTCCCCTTAGCCCTCAAATAAACATTTACCACATTTTAATCGTTTCACCTCTTTTTCAGTATTAGTGTCCTTAAATATTCCATCCATTGAATTTACAGATTACCAAATCTATATTTTACTTCTATTGTTAAGTTTCAGATAATCTATTCTACCCCTGTCTCATACATACCAGAGTTCCTGAGACCTCTTCATTCCATCCTCTGGAATCCATAATCAGTCTTCACCAAAATTCTCTGTATCTTCAACTGCTTCTCTAAGTATTTCTTTAACTTTTTTTTTATCAGACAGAAATCTCTTTCATGGCCTCCTCCTGCTGGGCCTGGAGCTAGAAACGTCATGGCTCCTCCTTAACCCCCGTCAAATAATTCCCTCTCCTGCCTTTCTAAATGCTCAGTTTTAAATCTCGTTATGAGATTATATGATCACATTACTTCAATTCAGTTGTCATTTACTGACACTAGATTGGTTTTCTTTGTTTATGACAATTTCAACCTCCACTATACTCTCCCAAATATAACTGGTTTTGATTATGATTATTGTAAAATGCACTTAGACAATGTTTCCAATACTCTGGAGTCTCTTGATTTTTCTCTGAGAGCTATCTTAATCTCAAAATTATGTCAGCTGTTCACTGCTCTGGTCATTCATTTTTTTTTCCCCATCGATTTTGTTGTTAGTGGTGATGTTTGTTTGTTTTAAAATGACCCATTCTGCAAGTCTTTTATGATCTTAATTACAGGGATTCATTGTCCACCAATTCCTATATTTCTAGCCCATTTCTTCTAGAACATTGATTCCAATAATTCTTTTTTTTTTTTTTAAGATTTTATTTATTTATTTGACAGAGAGAGACACAGCGAGAGAGGGAACACAAGCAGGGGGAGTGGGAGAGGGAGAAGCAGGCTTCCCGCGGAGCAGGGAGCCCGATGCGGGGCTCGATCCCAGGATCCTGGGATCATGACCTGAGCCGAAGGCAGACGCTTAACGACTGAGCCACCCAGGTGCCCCGATTCCAGTAATTCTGTAATGCCATCAGGACCTCCAGTTTCTTGCTCCTATCATCTTTTCCTTGTCCCTCAGCCTCTAGATGCTCTTACTCCATTCCCTGCTCAGAATAAACATTCCCTGACTCCCATTCCTTGACTTGTTTTATTTTATTGTCTTGGAAAAACCACTTTATTTCTTTTGAACCTGCAAACATGCCAGCAGGGCTAGAGGAGAAAACACAATCATGCTAACTAGACTCACAATAAATTCACAGCCATGAAACTTAAGGGGGTGCTGGATGCTCTTAGAAAAACTTAACTTTGCCTTAACCTCTTCACTATTTCACTCTGCTCAACTGCTTCACACCTTTCTTCTTTTTTCAAGGCTTCTCCCATTTCCATTTGCCGCTAATTATCTTGATTCCTATTTCTCTGAAAAAGTTGAGCAATTAATAGAAAACTCCATAAATTTCCACCGCCACAGACACACACATGTACGCATGACTGTTCCATATACTCTGTTCTCCTGTTTGTTACCATAGATAAACTATCCATATTCATGCTTAAATCCAACCTCCCTGTTTGGACACTAAATTCCACCCCCTCTTGCCTGATTTTTTCACATTTATCCAGCAATTCTACCCCTCTTCCCTATATCATCAAATTTCCCCCCTCTACTAGCCATCCCAGATAATTATTTTCACTGTTACACATGTGAGTTTTAAAAAGTTAGGTGACATTATAAGACTAGTCTCCCCACATTTTCATTCCTATTTTCATGTTTTTATTCTTTTCTCATTTTTGTAAAAATATAACTTTTGCCCAGTCTATCAAATCTACTCTCTATGATGGCTTCCCTCACAATTATAATCCAAACTGATCTCTTTTATTCTGAAATATTACAGTACTTATAATGTGCACATCAAAACTTAGCACAAATATAGAAGACAGGTAATAGTCAGAGGAGATTATTTCTACCTCAACCTGGATGCTGGTAGCTGATAAGGACTCTTACTATATTCTCTCAAGACGTTTCCTTATCCCAAAACATGTTCAAGAGTGGAGAAAAACAACCATGCAACAGATTGTTTGGGTTATCCTAATTGGGTATCAATTCACAGTCTTAGCTCAAAACTTCCTCTTATTGTTTATGAACAGATTGGTTAGAAACAAATATTTCACTGCAATACTATTTCAGAAGCACCCAATTTTTTCATGAAGAAACTGTGTCTCATGAAAGTCCACTATAGTTGCCTTCCTTCTTCCCTAAACACTTAGGCACACATTATTCACTAATCTCTTCCAACCATACAAATGCATGAAAAAAATAAGACAGGGTATATTTTTTGCTTAGATCTATTGTCTAACATTCTTTACTGCCTTGTAATATTTTTGGGTGTTTATTGCTTGTAACCCCCATAAAAATCTTTTTTTTTGTTTTAATTTTTCAATGTTTATTCCAAACTTATGCTCATCGCTCCACACTTAAAGGATATTTGTCTGTTGATAGGAGAAGCAACAGTCCAAACAGACATCATTTTTTAAAAAGAGATCATAAAATTCCCTACTATAATGAGTCAAGAAACAGAAAAGTATGACCACTACATCAAAATAATTTTCCAGTAATTTATAATTGAAAACTCAGACTTTCTATTTCCACAAGTTTCCTCTCTGTCTCCAGTTTTAGTCTGATATCTAAAGCACAGTGGAGAAAACAGTCCTCTGATCATTTCAGAAACCATAATCACTTGCAGAGGAACTGATCCCTGAACTCAGGTCTTAGCAGGTAAAGAGAAAAGCAATCAGTTCATTTTTAAAGGCTAGAAAATAATCGTAATTTTTATGTGCTTTTCCCCTTTTACTGCAATTTCATATATAATATGCTAGTAATTTCAGTGGGAAGGGTGCACAGGAGTGGAAGATTTTATTTTTATTTTTTTTTTATTTTCCCATAATGTTGCTTCTATTACTAACCTCTGATGTTATTAAATCCCACCGTGATATTTTTCTTGTAATAAAGCCTATGAAAAGCACAATTTTTCAGAAATTTCATTAAGACCAGCCCATGAACTACTTCCTGACTTATTCCTGCATAGACAGTGTTCCTCTCTCTTCCTGCCTCCTGGCGCTCACCCTCCATTATGTCTGAGGAAAGAAATCAGATTTGCAATTTTCTGAGCAGTGAGAAGGGGATTTGTATGTTTTAAGAGCCAAAAATCCTAAGTATTATTTACACAACCTTGAATTAATATAGGTTGCAGAAGATAAGATTTTAAAGTGTTTTTTTTTTTTTAATGAATGTGGGGAGTAATTAACAATTTTTTAGATTGAAAAGGATAGATCTGTCATGACTGCCATGAAGTAGAAAAGAATTTATGTGTGTTGCTTTTTAAAGACCATTTTAAAAAAATAAATAGTAAGGATCACTTTAGGTTTTGCTTTATATAGGAAATACATCTCCAATATTAAAATATTATGTTTTCTTTCTTCTAAACTAGCCCTCCCTCATTTTTCTATTATTTGAAGTCAGAATCTTTTTAAGTCTGGGTCAAGGATATCCAAAGTTCCTACTTACATACTTCAAAATGACAATTTTTCTTTTCTTTTGATTATGGTTTGTTTCCTGAGGGAACTTTTGCGACTGCTCCCAACATCTGGTTTCCCCTTGGTTACTGATTTAACCTCACCAGGTGTCACTCAAGACAGCTCACAGACCTGCTGGTTTCCTTGACTCACTGGATAGAAGAGGGTCTGTGAGTCCCTGACCTTCTTACAAGTGTGCTTTCTCCATTCATTTTTGAAATGACAAAACTGTAGAAACAGAGAACCCAGTAGTAGTTGGCAGGGATAAAGGGGGTGAGAGGGAACTGGGTGTGGTTCTAAAATGACAACACAAGGAGTCCTTGAGGTAATGAAACTGTTGCATATCTTGAATGTGGTGGTGGTCACATACACATGTGATAAAATTATGTAGAACGAAACACATACATGAACACACAAATAAAGGTAAAACTGAGGAAATCTGTATAAGATGGGTAGATTATACCAATGTCAATCTTCTAGATGTGATATTGTATACATATTAAGATATTAACGCAGTATCATATTCGAGGAAATCAGATAATGGCTACAAAGGATCTCTCTGTGTTATATCTTAAAACTGCATGAAAAATTATAAACTCCCCACGGATGCCTGGGTGGCTCATTCGGTTAAGTTTCTGCCTTCAGCTCAGGTCATGATCCTGGGGTCCTGGGATGGAGTCCTGCATAGGGCTCCTTGCTCCATGGGGAGCCTGCTTCTTCCTCTGCCTGAAACTCCCCCTGCTTGTGCTCTCTCTCTCTGACAAATAAATAAATAAAATCTTAAAAAAAAAAGAAAAGAAAAATTATAAACACCTCAAAATGAAAATTTTAATTAAAAAATAAATAAATTTGACAAAGTTGTATGGTACATTGTTTCAAGAATGAGATACAGAATAGTCACTCACAAATTTAGGATAAAAACTACAGAGCTACTGTAGTTGATAACAGTGTTATTTAGGAAATCAGACTACAATTTCCATTCTGATATCTCATGTAAATTTAGAGAAAATCATGGAGCAGAAATATACATCTTCTGATTTGTAAACTTGGGAAATTTTGGAATGTAAAGGGAAATATTAATAATATAGATGCTATCATTAATTAAAGTGAAACAATAAAAATAATATTCACTATACTTATCAGAATTGAAATAATAGCAGCATCACCAGAAAACATAAATAATTCAACATGCAGTCAAATCCTATTCTTATCAGATATATGGAAAAGTGGAGATATACAGAAATTTGAAAGCTCACATTGGTTTTGAAAGCATGCTATAAATAAGGCATTTAAATGTCATTCAGCCCTTACTATTCTAGTATTTTGTTCCTAAAATAAGGGCATACTTTTGATGTTCCCCTTCAGTTATTTCTAGATTTACCTTTTCAAATCTAGTGAGCACTTGACATAGCTCCTGGCTCCTTGAAATTAACTATATTTAAATTATAGCTTTAGCTTTCCTAGCTACCAATAATTTTTTAAAAATCAAACTTTGTTATTTTAAACTTAACACATCATATGATTTTATATTTCATTGAAAATAAGTCATAATGCATTAAATTTCTCATAATGAGTATAATATCTCACAAAGAATGACAAATAGTCATATGTTCTTCACTTGGTAACAACCTCAAAAAATGCTTGGATTGAATATTTTCTAAAACAATATAATTAAATTTAAAAAATCTTTCCAATCTTATTCACCATCATGGTAAAACAAAACAAAACACCCCCATGAATGTGATATCTACATTTGTCTTTCATAATTTTTATTTTCTTCATCCAAATCAGAAAGTGAGCAATTTAATTTTAAAATGCCTCCACATGTTTGACTAACACATAGAAACAAATAGATGGTAAGCATATGTTCATTGAGTGTTTTTTTTTTTCACTAGAATTAAAAACTACTCTAGGCCGAACTTACATGAATGCATCTATAGGGACTCAAAAGGAGAAAAACACTATGAGTAACTCCAAAGACAACAAAATACCCTAATTTTGAACCAGGTGACCCCAGCACGTGTCACAGAAATATATAAGATATAATGGATAACATGTTTCTGAAGCTCAAAATATTTCATTTAAATTCTCCTAATGTTTTGTTTACCCAAATAAACCAAAATGACCAAATACTTGTGATTTTTCTATTAAACTAATGACTAAGAAACTTAATTTAACTACTCTGAGTATTTGTTCATATGCTAGGGATGTCCTACAAGGTACCATGAACTGGGTGGTGTTGGTTTAGCATACATTTATTTTCTCACAATTCTGGAGGCTATAGTCTAAGATCATGATGTCAGGAGGTTGGTTTCTTCTGAGGCCTCTCTCCTTGGCTCATGGATGGCTTCTGGCAGTCTTCTTTTTGTGTCTTTATATGGTTGTCTCTCTGTACACATTTGTGTCCAGATTTTCTCTTCTTATGAGGACACCAATCATATTGGATTGGAGTCCACCCTAATTGCCTCATTTTAACTTAATTCCCTCTTTAAAAATTCTATCTTTGAATACAGTCACATTCTGAGGTACTGGGGGCTAGAACATCACCATATGAATTTTACAGGAATATTATTTAGTCTGTAAGTGTCCAACACCATTCTGGTTTGATTCCTACAAAAAAATTTCAACAGCTGTTATATTCATGACACATTCTCCATTTACCTAAGATTCCAATTTGTCATACTTAATTTCCCATTTATGCATTCATTACCACTTCTTGGTAAACAACTCATAAAAAAGTTGGTGCCTTGGGAAAGGGATATGTCACATTTACTCTATATGTTATAGCCTCTAACTTCTTATATGGTTCAGTTTCATGTCTTTAGGATTTTATCATAAATAAAAAGCTACAGGGGATGTAATATTATAGGTATTATGGAATATTGTATTTTTTACATTTAAACATTAAAGAGCATATAAATTGCTCCTCTACATGACATTTTATGATTGCTTAATTTATCTGAGTAAAAGAAAAACTGTGTTGTCAAATAGGACCAATCTTATGATGAATTTTATGAGCTATGTAGATTCCAACAAGAGATAGAATAAATTGTTTAATTGGCTTCTGATAAGCTGTTTCAGAAAGAATACTAAATATGGCTTCACTTTTAATATAAGTAATTTGGCAAAGGGGACAATGTAATTAAAACAAAAAACAAAAAGGTGTACAACAACAAACAAAGGTGTATAACAGAGCTGATAAAGGCAGAGTGTGAAGCAAGCTACCAATTTAGAAGGACCTGAGAACAATCTAATTTCAAAGTGAATTCAGAGCAGATCTAAGAAAAGCAAAAACATTTTTCTTTATTGGTTTCTTTTTGCCACTGTAACAAATTTCCACAAATTTAGTGGCTTAAAGAATGCAAATTTATTCTCTTTTGTTCTGAAGGTCAGAAGTCCAAAATGAGTCTTAAGAGACCAAAATCAAGGCGTCAGCAGGGCTGGTTCTTTCTGGAGGCTCCAGGGGAAGATTCATCCCCTGCAAGCTCTTAGAGGCAGCTGATACTCCTTAACTGGTGGCCACATCACTCCAATCTGCTAACTTTCTTATGTGGACTTCTTTGTCTTCTTTAGTAAAATAATCCTATGTCTCCCTCTTATAAGGACACCTGTGATTATATTTAGGGCTTACATGGCTAATTCAGAAGAATCTTCTGGAAACCTGGAACTTCATCACATCTACAAATTCCCTTTTGCCACATAAGACAACACTGGCAGGTTCCAGGGATGAGGACCAGGATATTTGTGGTGGCCATTGTTACCAAAATCCATGGTAATGAGTGGGACTTCATGGAATACTTAAAATTCATCAATCTATAGTCTATTTATTTATTTATTATTTTTAAAAGATTTTATTTATTTCAGAAAGAGAGATAGATGGAGATAGTGAGAGATAGTACAAGCAGGGAGGAAAGGGAGAAGCAAGCTCCCCACCCGGCAGGGAGCCCCATGCGGGACTCGATCCCAGGACCCCAGGATCACAATCCAAGCCAAGGCATATGCTTAACCAACTGAGCCACTCAGGCACCCCTCTACAGGCTCTCTCTCTCTTTTTTTTTTTTTCAATATTTTATTTATTTATTTGACAGAGAGAGACACAGCGAGAGAGGGAACACAAGCAGGGGGAGTGGGAAAGGGAGAAGCAGGCTTCCCGCAAAGCAGGGAGCCTGATGAGGGGCTCGATCCCAGGACCCTGGGACCACGACCTGAGCCGAAGGCAGATGATTAAAGACTGAGCCACCCAGGTGCCCCTACAGTCTCTTTAATGAAGTATTTTGGGAGCAGAGTTAACATGTCAAATTAAGGACCTATCAAAGTATATATAGGAAGACCTAGGCTTCCTATGGAGCATGAAGCAGGGATGCACATATGGCTATTTCTCACCCAGCTTAGTCCTTTTTCACACTTTAAGAATCTAATGTCTATACATAGAGCTATATCCCTTGTTGGTTATTCATGAGCATGTTTAAAATTCTCATAGATCCCAAATTATAAATAGAATTCATTGCACTTGAAAATCTTTTTACAATTAAATTTGCTTTCGTGTGCTCAGTGCTTTCCTGTGGGTTACCTTATTAGGTATGTGTCTAGCGATATTATCTTATATACTTAGATGCATCACTTTATTTATTTTGTATACCTTCATCTTGTTAGTACAACTAGACTGGAAACCGCTTAAGGAATAGGACCAAGTATTCCACTTCATATGTATTCTGAAGCTACAGTATCATATATCCATTCTTAAAGACAATCCCAAGAAAAATTCCTTTCCCCTACAGGGATGAGAGAATTGTCTCAGATATTTGAATTTAATACCTGTGTTTCAGTAACACATGAAATTCACTTACCCTCTTTTTATGATGCTAACTGAGGGCATCATACCTTTGAAGAATATTTCAGGTTAGTATTTTTTTTTTTAAGATTTTATTTATTTATTTGAGACAGAGAGAATGAGAGACAGAGAGCATGAGAGGGAGGAGGGTCAGAGGGAGAAGCAGACTCCCTGCCGAGCAGGGAGCCTCAGGTTAGTATTACCAACTATTCTTCTGAGGACACTTACTCATGTGTAGCCAAATTTTTATAATCCAAGACAACATAAAAACATAAGGACAATGTAATGATGGTTTATGAAACAAAATACATTTAATGCAAAACTTTTTTTTTTTGTTTTAATTTTATGTTCATCCAATTATGATATTAGTATAAAACAGTAATTCATATCAGCTAATGTCAGTTCTGACTGGTCAGTTCCTGGTACCATACCCATAAATATAGTGAATGCCATTCCCAGCTTTGATTCAGTTTGGGGGGGCAGGCCTTAAAAGTACTTTGTTTTCTATAAAAGGAAAGTAATATTAGATTTAGTTGTTTTATGTAGTTTTTAATATACCTATACTTATCAAAACAGACATTTGAAAAACTTAGGTCAGTTCTCTCTCTAAATATCTGTCTATCTACCATCTATCTATCTCTTCATTACTTAATTTGCATTATTACTTATTAAAAAATTATAGTTCAGGAAATCCAAAAATCTGTTAATAAATAGATTATTTCAGTACTTCATGGACAGATCCACTAACAAAGAGCTAAACTGAGATTTTAGTTCACTAGATACATTAGTTTTTGTTTTTTTTAATGTTACCAATGAAGGACTTTTTTTGAGGGTGATTTTACCAGAAAACAAAATGTTATTATTATTATTATTATTTTAAGATTTTATTTATTTATTTGAGAGAGAGACAGAGATAGCATGAGCAAGGGGAGAAGCAGACAGAAAGGGAGAAACAGACCCCTGCTGAGCAGGGAGCCCAGTGTGGGGCTCAATCCCAGGACGCTGAGATCATGACCTGAACTGAAGGCAGACGCTTAGCCTACTGAGCCACCTAGGCACCCCAAACAAAATGTTATTAATATAATTTTTAATTGTATGTTGCCTTAGATAGTAAATGAGAAAAAAATATTTCAGCTCAATTTCTTTTTAGTGCATAGCTCCATTTCTAAAGTCTCTAATGCACTGCATTTGAAATAAGAAATAAGCCATGGAACAAGATTAAAATAAACTTATAAAATCAAAAGAAACTCAATCTAAAATACTAAATACTCCACATAGATTTATAAACACAGTACTTTAAAGGTGATAGTAAATGTGTGAAATGTGACAGACAGACAGTGAGGTAGGATGAGTAGTGTGTTAAGTGCAGCCTTCAGATCCTTACAAGAATAGCTACGCTAGGGTAATTTGGTATGTTGAAATATAAACTTTAGATACTCAGATCTTAAAGTTAGTAAAAATCTCAAAGGCCATCTAGCCAAATCCCATACCTATAGAAATACCTCCTGACATCTCTGAGCCCAATTCATCTTTTTCTGCTTAGAATTTGCATGATCAGAAAGCTTTCTACCCCAGCCTGTAGAATGAAAAGCATCAATTGTTGAGATGTTCTCCTGAAATGAAACACGGTTCTTCATCTATTAGTTTTACCTCTTGCTCTTGCTTTATCTCTGAAGCCAGAAAAACTGCCTAACCTCTTTTCAAAGCATAACAAGAATTCAGATACCTTAAAAATCACTAGGTCTCTTTTCAGTTTTCTCTGTTCAATGGGATAATGTCCACTTTATCTCCGTTTCAGTCATGAACTTTCATCTTTCACCTTGAGGTACGCTAGAACTGAGAGAAATCTTTATTTTTTATATTAATCTTATTTATTTTTTAATTGAAGAAAATACTACACACAAAATATGTCCAGATCTTAAATATACAGTTTGATGAATTTGACTTGTATGCCCACCAACTGAGGCAAGATACGGAACATGTGCTTTGCTTCCAAAGGTTTCTTTATACCACTTTCCAGTTGTTTCTCACCCCAAGAAGCAACCAGTGATCTGCTCTTTATCACATGAAGTAAAGAGATGACAGTTTAGCATCCCTCAGGAAGTGAGGAAAAACTCCAAAAATTTGACGTTTTTAAGGATATGTATATAGGGAAAATAAGTTCCATATAAGATATCTAAAAGATGTTTTCAGGGAGGAAAAAAGCAAACAAAAATCATCTCCTATGGGTATTTCTACAGAGAAAGCGGTATGTATGCAACAAGTGATTTTTCCTGAGATAGATTTGTAATTGGTAATCCACCACACCATCATCAAGAAAAGGAGTTTGACAGGAATGCCCGCTTATGCTTTCCTTTTAAAATCATAATCATTTTCCTTAATCATAAGATGAATGGGACCTCTTCCACAGTCTTTGTGCCTTGCCTTTGTATATTTGTCCCTGTATCAATATTAATATATTTACCCTACGGGGTAACTAAATTGAGGGAAGATTTCACTCTGTACATTGCACTTGCAAGATGAAATGCTTGTGTTTTGTTTTCTGTCTGTTTTGTCTTTTTTCAGATGATTCAGTCCAGAGGCTCAGCCATGATGGTGATGTAAGCACAAGGGAAATATATCTCTTCATAACTATTTCCTTGAATAAAGTATGTCTGATAAACTAAAAGTATAGTGGATTTTATTCTCTAAATCTCTCAAATCCACCGACTGTACCAACTTCATGCCCGTCCAAACCTCATTTGAAACATTACAACAGTCTCCTGGCAAACAATATTCCCGATGTAGGATGGCATTTCTCTAATCTCAACATGCCACTTCTGTGTTTAAAATCCTCTAGTGACATCCCTCTGCTAAAATGGTAAAGATTACATTATTAAATCTTTGCTTCCTCTGACTGTACAAACTCTATCATTCTCTCCATTCTAACCCTTTGACCAAATTTCAGTGTCTCCTACCATAGAGCTTTTGCACATGCTGTTCCTTCTTCCTTTCCCATGTAACCTAGTTAACGTCCGTGCTTCCTTCAGATAAGAGCTTAATAATTAATACTTCCAAGGTTTCTTTAAGTCAAATATCCTTATTTTAAGCTTGTCTCTAGAACCCTCTCTGTTGTAGCAATTGATATTGTTGATATTTTATTGTTCTCATTTAATCACTTGACAAGCATTCATCTCCCCCACCTGCAGAAGGAGTCCGCACGTATGACTCATTTATCCCCAGTACATGGCACAGGATCTAGTAGGTAGTAGAGGGTTAATAAATGTTTAATGAATTACTTACTAAGCCTGTTCATAATGAAGAGGAGGCCAGAAATCAGCCAGTAGCTATGGTGGTTTCTGATATATAGATCAAGAGAAGGGTGATTATATAATCAATTCACAGGATTTGATTGTACCAGCTAAGTTTTAGTTGGAACAGCTCAAGAGTGCAGTATCTTTCAATTGCTTCACTCAGAAGTCAGTTTATTAACTAACATTTAGAAATTCGCTTTCACTAACAATTGAAATTAAAATATTCAAGATATTTTACTGTATTAAATACAAATTATTGATTTTCATAACCATACTATTACCTGAACTGAAATAATATATATAAGTGAATATCATCAACCACTCAAGGGTTTTTAAAGAATAGTATAAAATAAGCATGGATAAACTTATAGAGTCAAAATCATACTATATACACTAATCTCAGAATATGTACATTTCCAGGCATAAAATTTGAATACTGTATTAACCATAGTTTTCCTGTTAAGATCATAGAATGGAGACTTCCTAAGAATTCACTCTTAACTGTATTTTTAGAATATAAAAGTGTTAAAGACCATAGTTTAACAAGCCTTTGTAAACAGGTCCCAATATGGAAAGAAACCATATGCCCCAAGAAAGAGAAGTTTTAAAAATTGGTAGGTCAATTTCCACCAAAAGTAGTAATGTGCTGTTTTTCCCAGATACAGAGCTCTAGGAATAGGGCAGACTAACTCAGGTAAAGAGAAGAAAGGGCTGTCCTGAAAGGAACCAAGTCATTCCCCTAATACTCTGCTACCTCTTTCCCTTTCTCTGTGCTTCTAAGGGTCTTCTGCCTCTATAATTCAAGATTCAAGAAAGCCAAGGGAATCCAGCACTCAGCTAATGTAGACTAGATATAAGATATGACTGTTCCTCCAAGAATACAGGGACCTAGATTACCAAAATACGGCTCTAAGGGGTTGCCATGACAAATTTCTAAGTGTTGTACCCACTGTCCCCACCACCCCGGCAAACAAAACAAAACAAAACAAAACAAAAAAAACCTCAGTCATTTCATGTAGCTAAGAAACTCTTAGCAGATAAGGAATTTAGTGACATTTTAAAAGTGCTTCCCAGCCTCAGAGAAAACATTCAGTTTTGTTATATAGAAGGTTTAAGCATCTTTATATTACTCTACCATACATAGTGTGTGGAAGGAATAGTAGTGTTGATGTGGGAAAAGAAGGCAGAAGGAAATGTAGATACAATTAAATGTCCTTTTAACCTGCAGGTCATTGACTAATACTTGAGGCAGGCAGAGTAGAACATTGCTCCAGGATGCTCCCAACCGTCTTAATGTTAATGCCTTGCTAGAGGGAAAAACAACCTTAGTTTGACAAGAGCAAGGCCTCCAGGATCCTGTGAGTCTTCTTTAGCATATGAAAATCCTATTGGAACTTCCCTCACTTTTACTTCCCCCAACCCAAAAGTATATAATCAGTAGCTCCTCACAATCACGAGGCAGCAACTCTCCCCACCCACGGGTTCTGTCCCTGTACTTTAATAAAATCACCTTTTTGCTGCAAGGACATCTCAAGAATTCTGTCTTGGCCATCAGCTCCGGGCCTCACCAATATTTCAAAACCACATCAGTGTTACCTGATTCTGTAGAATACCAAGAAAAGTGGGAATTAAAAAAATTTAAAAAATTAAAATATCTAAGCTCTTTGTAGCAATAACGGTTTGCAGTCTTCATATTAAAAGACTGATATGAGAATCTCTGTTCTCAAAGAATTTGTAATCTTGTACAAGAAACTGAACTTGTACACTGAAAAGTACAACAAAGGAGTATAGACATTGCATAAAAGATCTTCAGGCAAAGAACTATTAGAAATTCATGTTCGTGTGTAGAACATGAACATTTTGTCTAGTGTTTTATCTAGATTTGTATTACTCAGATTTTTGGTGGGACTTCCCTATCATCTAAGATTTATTTTCAAGTTTTGCTTAATAAAAAAAAAAATAATAAAAGTTTTGCTTTACTAAAATATCATTGAATTCTGTCTCTGATATTTCACAAAATTTTCAGACAGCTCAGTTCTCTTCTGATGAATGATTGATCTCAGTTGGGTTTTACTATCAGCGGAGGAATCCACATATCATCTCATGTGCACATATCACTGGGATGGAGAACTTAGACCCCAGAGGGTGAGTAGCTACTTGAGATAGAAATAAATGGATTAGTTGTTTGTGTTTTAAATTACTTCTAATAGTTAAAAACATTGAGAAATGTATTGGCCATTAAAATGTTGATTATGTTCATGTAATTTATTTTAAGATATATGGAAATAACACTCAAGAAACACCAAATGATTTCTTTATGTTTTATGGACACAAAATGATATCAACATTTTAAGTCAACCAAACACTTTAATTTGTCTCAATTCTGCCTTTAGAGACTTTTCAAATAACAAAGGCCAGGTCAAACATTAAAATCTGTCTCTAGTCAATGACACTCCCGATGTATGAGTCATGCTCTGGCAAGAAACAAATCTACTCAGAAGTGTTTAAGAGAATGTAATTCAATAACTGGAAGAAATGTGGGCAGGACCCAGGGAACCAGTTGGGGAGTTGTTACAGTTTACCCTCCTCAGGCCTAAAGGAGGGAAGGGAGGAGATGATGTTATCAGGAGCTGGTGAGAGCTAGAATCATGGGGAAGACCACCCATCTAGACTGTAGACATAGAAAGAAGCAGCTATTCCAGGATCCAAGTTGTGAAACAGAAAAGGCAAAAGGGAAGACATGCCTTGACTTATTTCTCCTCCTATCCTCGGAAACCTTGCAAATGTCTTCTTTCAAAGCCAGAGGCCAAGGGGGCCTGGTGTTGCAACCTGCAAGGTTCCAAATCCTAGAGCACAGGGCAAAGAGAAAGAACAGAGAAAGAGAATGAAATCAGGGAAAGGAGGGCCAAATTTAGAATAACCAGCTTTTTTTCTCACAAAAATTCACACTCACATAATGAACTTATGCATGCTAGAATTTATTAACCTTTGTCCAGCTTCTCTCCCTTTAGAGATTATATCTCTTTTACTCTACCCCAACCACTTTCATTAATTTTACTATGCAAAGCATATAGCTGTCTCCTCTGATTGCTCATTTTGGTCTTCCCTCTTTTCTTCATTATCCAAGACTTAGTAATATGTTCTGCTATGGATCTACTCCAGGCTATATTCTTCAGCAGTAAACAATTAGGAGTCACTTGGGCATTTCTAACACTCCCTTCTTGCTTCTATTAATGCTCTATAGTGAAAGGTAATAGCAATATAGGTATTTTGTTCCCAGTGAGATGAATTATGCTGTCCTCTAAACCTACCCCCCTATCCCACCACATACACAGTGGTGGAAGTAGTTAATATCAATTTTGTTTCAAATAGCATTTCTCCACCCCTGCCTCCTTCATTACTGCTGGTGTTAGAAATTAACCAAATCAGGGCACCTGGGTGGCACAGTCGGTTAAGCGTCCAACTCTTGATTTCGGCTCAGGTCATGATCTCAGAGTGGTGAGACCAAGCCCTGTGTCAGGCTCCGTGCTCAGTGGGAGACTGCTTGAAAGTCTCTCTCTCTCTCTCTCCTTCTGCCCCTCACCATTCATGTTCTCTTTATCTCTCTCTCTTTCAAATAAAATAAATAAATCTTAAAAAAAAAAAAAAAGAAAGAAATTTACCAAATCTGAGAATAGCTTGAGAGATGAGCCTATCAGAGAGGTGATAGAAATTAGGCTATTTCTGTAAAATATAATAAAAACCGAGCTGTATATATGAGCTACAACTTTGTATTGTTAATTTAAGAATACCAAAATTTTAATAAAAAGTATGTGCCTGCTGTATGTAATTGCTTATCAACTGAATAAATAAAGTCTAGTTTCACCTCTTGACAAGGCTTACTATTAGAAGTTAAGTAAGAAAAATCTTTATTCTAGCTTAGAGAAGGTCAGAGAGAAGCAAATAAAAATGTCAGATTTTTTTTTCAGCCAATAAACATCTTAGTGAGTAAAAATGGTGAAAAGCGGAGACATGATAATTAGCAATATGATGGTGCAAAGAAAGTGGTTAAGAAAGGACTAAGGAAGTAGTAAGTTTCATGTGTTCTCTGGGTATCATACCACTATTTTCTTTGGTGTTAGTTTGGGTAATGAAAACTGCTAGAAAAAGCAGACCTAATGACTCATAATGCTCAAACACGATGGAAGTTTATTTCTCACTCTCCTGTTTAAATTAGATTTTCTGGTTCATGAGTGAATTAGTTCCATGATCCAGGGAACTAGGGTTTTCCATCTTGTAGTTTTCCATCACTTTCCGCCCTTTGTCATCTGGATCTTGCTAGTGGAAGGAATGAGAGATGTTTTGCAGTAGCTATTCTAAATAATGTCAGTGATAAAATATTCTTCCCTGGCGGGATGGAGCTCAACTACCACCCTGCTCTTGGTAACCAACTGGGGGGCATATCCATTTCTTAAAAACCTTCACAGAACAGTAACATATAGGACTTTGATTCACATTTCATTGGCTAGAACTCAATCACGTGGCTAATCTAACTGCAAGAAAAACTAGGAAATAGGGTAGCTATATACCTAAGAAGAAGAAAAAATGGATTTTCTGGTAATTTCTATTGTATAGGGGTTATGGGGAAGAGAACTTAAATATGTAACTCTTTCTAAACATGTATTTGCAATTTTTGTTTTTAAGGTTCAAGTTTGCTCTGGAGTTAAATTCTAGGATAAAAGATAAGCTCATCACTTCTATGTTTGATGACTTTAAACATACACGTTTAATCAGTGTAGATTGGATTCAAGTAACTTGTCTTGCCTGTAAATTTGGGTAATTGCACAGGAACAAATTTTTGTCCTTGTTTTATTTTCAGACATACTCATCTATTAATATGTAATAGTGTTAAGAGCTACAGTTATAAAAAGAAAAAAAAATAAATTTCTTCCTACCTCCTTAGAAAACTTGTTTTTATGTACTTATTGCTTCTGAAAACTCAAATATCATTTTAGCAATATTTATAGCCAATCTACAATCCGTTGAAGTTTTATTTCTTCCACTACAGCAACATTCCTCATGCTTCTACTAAACGTCAGACATGGTCCTACTTGTTGATAATATAGTGATAAAAGACAGATTTGTTTTCTTTGCCTCACACAATGTTTGCATTCTAGTATGGTAAGATGATAGCCATCAGTTGAATGCTTACTATATTTTCACTTAATCTTCAAAAATAGAGTAGGTATTATCTCCATTTTATAAATGAAGTCATTTAAATTCAGAGAGAAATAACTTGTTCAGTGTCTCAGAATGTATAAAAAGATGGAACAAAACTCCAAAGTGAGTGTTGGTACCCCCCCAAACTCTATATCACATACGGCAGTGATATTTTTCATAGATAACTAACATGGTGTTATAAAATGATCTGTTCCTCCAACATCAATGGAAGTAAGTATATTTCAAGATGTAGTTTTCCATACTTAATTTTAAATTATTTCCCATTCTAATTTTCAAATAAATTACATTTTATAACAGGTATCTCCTCTCCAGTTTTGAATAAAACTGTTTCCCTCATAGGTAGATTTTTAAATTTCTTTTTTTGTTCTAAGTGAAGAGAGTATTTGCTGATTTTTTTTTTTTAAACAATGAATAAACAGTGCCATCTTCTGTTGATGTTATATTCAACAATTGGGAATAAAATATTGAAAGATTGTGTTAATATAAATCAGCAAAAAGAAGCAAATAATTTGGAGATTTTACTATCTTGGCATAATGTATTACATCTTTGAACACTTGCAAAGAGGCTCATTATTTGAAAGGCCTCTTGGGGCAAAGACATGTTTAAAACAGTTCTGGATGATTAATTATCCAAGACCTTTGAATATCCAGTCAAACAATGGAGGGAAGAGAAACGATGCACAAGGAGACAAGTGACAGTGATAGAAACAGGTGGCAAGTGTTGGTAACAATTTGGTGTTAGTAGAGTTGTGGGAATAAAAATTAAGAATTCCCCATTTTTATGCTATTAATTAACCCCCCTCATTCATCTATCTCTTTACAGATGTCTATTTGATTGTGAAAAATCCTCCCATTAGTTATTGGCCAGAAGAAAAAGTGGAAAAATAGGAATGGGTTTTTTAATAAGCTTTTAAAGTTCAGTGTTAATGAATATTTTTTATCTGCACGTGGTTCATAGATTTCAAACTCAAGGTAAAAGAAGTAACTCACATAAATAAGAGTTATTTTTATTAATTAGTTAGGAAAACATATTTCTTAAACATCTTGATATTTGGAAAAATACATCTTAAAGTCCAATTCACTCCATCTATTGTTGCTTTCTCAAAGGAGAAAAACAAAAACAAAAGAAATTTATCTCCTCCCCCTACCAATAAAGCCTATATATCTGGTCATAACTGTATGAGGACATTTGAGTCACTTTTAAAGTATTTTAAAAATAATATATCTAGGGCGCCTGGGTAGCTCAGTTGGTTAAGCGACTGCCTTCGGCTCAGGTCATGATCCTGGAGTCCCAGGATCGAGTCCCGCATCGGGCTCCCTGCTCGGCAGGGAGTCTGCTTCTCCCTCTGACCCTCCCCCCTCTCATGCTCTCTCTATCTCATTCTCTCTTCAAATAAATAAATAAAATCTTTAAAAAAAATATATATATATATCTAGATGAGATTTAAGTTTTATGACAGGTAACATTTTCAGTAAAACATCAGCAATCATATTTTAAACCCAGGCCAGGAATTTTTCTTCTAAGGAATTTGAAATAATTGAAGGCAAATCAATGAGAATTAGTGACTTGAAGTGTTCTTATCCATAAGACTCCAAAGGGATAAAAACAAGAACATAAATTAAAGGCAGTTTCATTCCATATTTCAAAAAATCTTGACTCATGTGAGGTTGCTTCCTAAGTATGATTATTTTGCATATTCAGAGGCAAATCACTGGCAGGAACAGGTTAATATGTGTGAGTGAAATTCAAAGTGGCAATATGTGACCAGCAACCTTCACATACTTCCGAGGAAAGACAACCCTTTGTTTTTTGACTAAATTATTTACAGTGTATTTTAGTATAATTCTATCTCTTTAAGACTTATTCTAATGATTTAAGGTGGGTTTTGTTATCCATCCTCTCCTAGATTAATCCCCATTCTGCTGATGAATCTCTCTAAAGGTTCTCCAAATCCCTCAAACATTCTAATTCGTTTAAATTGCTGATTTTGTGTGATAGTAGAGCAATCAATGCTGGGCAAAGATTGTTGGAGTTGCATGAAATTAACAAGGTAACAGTATTAGGACTCCAAGAGTTCTAGATATTTGAGGCCTGAAAGATTACTAGGTTTGAAGATAAGAATCTTCTATTTTGAGTGCTTCATGTGAGGGCCTTCAGTCTGTTTCTGATGTGTGCTAATATCCATGCTCTATTCTCCAGTATCTCAGGGTATTACATGTTGATTTGAAAATATTAAACACACTATAGAAAATCCTAGATTTCATATTTAGATTGTTCCACTCAAAAAGCCAACAGTGTACAAAAGGGTTTATGAAGACAAGAAATATTAGACTTAGGGACATTGGAAAATAGGTATCTGCAATCATGTGTACAATTTTTTAGGCTAAATATTTTATGTAACCTTATAAAATAGAAAATTTTGTCAGTCAAAAATGGTCACATATAGCAATTTCAAATGATTGAAGTAAATTAATGGAAGGAGATATCACTCTAGTCTTTACCTAAAACAGTTCAATGTACAATTAGGAGATTTGAGAAAGATAGCCTAGGTTAATAAAATAAAATATAAGAATAATTTGTACAAGCCAGGAGCAATCATTTATGCAAGAAAACTTTGAGCTAAATTCAGGTATTGGTGGAGGTCAGGGGTGGGAGGTATTCCAGATACGGAGAGAACATCATAACCATCTTCTCTCGAATATTTATACAGTTGATATCAAAAGACAAGGTGTGGTCAAGGCTCTATAAGTCCCATGACAGCCTTAATATATCCATATTGGTGAAAAAAGTAAAATAAAATTATCCATATTTCCAGTAAAACTTCACAAGTAGTAATTTAGTAATGAATAGTATAGTAATATCAAGTTAACATAAAATATGGAAGTGAAAATAAAAAGACTAGTGTAGTGTCTTAAAAATCCTATTGTTCAACAATTTAATAAGAGGTATTTGGTAGAAAAAATTGGCGTCAGGTTATTAATGCTATAAGGAGAATATTTACATTTGCAGGAAAATAATCAAAGTGGGAGTATACTATGCATTTAGTGAGGCCACTTTTTAAGATCTGTTCTTTGAGTGTAAAGGAACCATGTCAAAATATTTTCCCTACACTAACTGGGAAAGGATAGGCATCCTAACTGGCACAGAAAATCATTTGGGAACAGGAATGTTATTATATGACAAAAAATAATTACGATGATAAAAGTAATTCAAAATCATTGATAAGTAAAGAGGATTACTATATTTAAAATAAAAAAAAAAGTAACAAAGAGCAAGATTTATAGTAATGAGTATTTCAATTTTCTAAAGGCTTCTCAGAGATTTGAAGTCTTCTAGGTAGTATAAAAAAACTTTAAACTTATAGGTTATGAAAATCATTAAAAGGCTATTTTTGTTGTTGTGAGTTTGTGACCCAGAGGATGCCTTGATCACATCTTGCAGCTTTAGAAAATAACACTGATATCAGCTTGACAGATGGAGTGATCTCTGATAGCAGAAGCAATTTCAATAAGTCCAGTCAAGAAATTATGAATACCTGTTCCAATAATATTTTGGTCAATGGAGTGGAAGTAATAGATGCAAGTGACATGATAGAATATTTTTTGGACTTGGTCCTGTGTTAATAAGGGAAGAATTGGAGATGATGCTGAGATTTCTAACTGGGATGGTTGAGCAGGTGGTGGTACTGTTAACCTAGAGAAAGGAAAGGAAATGAAAAGCTGTTTATTAGTTTCCTATAGCCATGGTAACAAATTGCATATACTTAGTGTCTTAAAACAACACAATTTATTATCTTATAGTTCTGGAAGTAAGATGTCCAAAATGGGTTTTACTGGGCTAAAATCAAGGTATTGGCAGAACTTCATTCTTTCTGGAGGCTCTAGGGGAGAATTTGTTTCCTTGCCGTTTCCAGCTTCTATAGTCTGTCTGTATTCCTTGGCCTCCATAGTCACTTTCTATCTTCAAAGCCACTAATGGCAGATGGAGTCTTTCTCATGATGCCATCTCTCTAATTCTGAATCTTGTGTCCCCCTCTTCCACCATTTAAGGACCCCTCTGATTATACTGGGTTAGCCCAGACAACCCAGAAAAATCTATTTTAAGATAAACTGATTAGCACCCTTAACTACATTTGCAAACTTAATTCTTCCTTGGGATAGAACATGACATATCCAGAAGTTCTAGGGATTAGAATGTGGACATTGTTGCTGAGGGTATATATATATATTTTTTATTGCTGAATGATATTCCATTATATATATATATATATATATATATTATTGCAGAATAATATTCCATTTTATATATACATATGTATCTCAGATACATGTACATGTATATATATATCTCAGATCTTCTTTATCCATTTATCTATTAATGGACAACTGGGCTGCTTCCATAGTTTGGCTATTGTAATTAAAGCTGCAATAAACATAGGGGAGCATGTATCCCTTTGAATTAGTGTTTTTGTATTTTTTGCATAAATGCCCATTAGTACGATAACTAGATCATAAGGTAGTTCTATTTTTAAAGTTTTGAGGAGACTTGGGGCGCCTGGGTGGCTCAGTTGGTTAAGCGACTGCCTTCAGCTCAGGTCATGATCCTGGAGTCCCTGGATCGAGTCCCGCATCGGGCTCCCTGCTCGGCAGGTAGTCTGCTTCTCCCTCTGACCCTCCTCCCTCTCATGTGCTCTCTCTCATTCTCTCTCTCTCAAATAAATAAATAAAATCTTAAAAAAAAAAAAGGAGCCTTTATACTGCTTTAAACAGGGATACACCAATTTGCTTTGCACTGATGAAAGAAATTCAAGACAATGCAAAGAAATTGAAAGACATTCCATGATCATGGATTAGAAGAACAAATATTGTTAAAATGTCTATACTACCCTAAGCAATCTTGCATTCCTATACACTAATAATGAAGCAGCATATGTGAAATTAAGAAAACAATACCATTTATAATTGCACCAAAAACAGTAATATATCTAGAAATAAACTTACCCAAAGAAGTGAAAGAACTATATTCTGAAAACCAGAAATCTCTATTCTTCTAAAGAACTATGTGAATAAGACAGACTCACCTGAATCTTAGGGTCAACAGTGCTATATAATGTGGGTTAATATACATTAATCATGCAAGTAAAATTCATCAGAATTAGAGTTCAAAGATTATACAGATGGAGGAGTGGACATCTTAGACATTTAGAGAACACCTTAGACTTCTGCCTACCCCCCTAGTCATTATTATTGCTCCTGACTTATTTTCTTGTAACTCTCTCTAAACTTTAGACTTAAAATCTTGATTCTTATCTCCACTTTGACCCATGGTTTTCTCCCTTAAGACAATGTTGGTATCTTCTTTCTAAATCTATCAGCCACATCTGTGAGTAAGACATCCTCCTGTTTTCCATTGTGTCACCCACATAGCACAGAATACTTGGCCAACCCTCTCCCTCTCCCAGGACATGGAAAGATAGCCTGTTACAGAGAGGAGCTTGGGTTATAGCCCAAGTTTGGTGTTGGCATAGTGTTATTGGGACTTTTATTAAAAACAAAGGAATGAAAGGGATCTGAGATTTTCTTTGGACCATGTATAGAGAAAAAAGGAGAAAAAAGTGAAGGGAAAGGGGGTCAGATTGAGAGGGGCAAGAAGAGGGAGGTAAGAGAAGCAGATATAACAGATCTTAAACATTATTTTAGGTTAAAAATTTTATATTGCTTATAGAATTTTCTTCTCTGAAACTAAAACATAAAATAAAAAAAATCAAACACACATGTATCTGCTAGTATAGTAAAATACTGGCACTCTCCTTCTTTAGAGGATACTGTCATGATTTCAGAGTTAGATTACTTGGACAGAGTTACTCAATGAGGCATTTCTCAAAAGGGGACAAGGGTGGGTGGGACAGCGCAGAGGCATTTGTTCTGAGAAAGATGATGAATATATCTGTGTGCAAATTATTTATAGACCAAATATGGAGATGGAAATGAGTAAACAAGTGACATAGAGTTGAAAAAAAAAAATGAATGAATTAAGAGTCTGCCTTCTACTGCCCATGACAGAAACTTGCCAAGGTGCAGGAGTTTTTGTTTTTGTTTTTTTTTTTTTTTTTTAGGAATGCAGACAACCTATTTTTTTTCTTAATAAGAGAACTTATTAGAGTCAGACTGAATAACAGTTTCAATTTGCCACCCCCCAAAAAAATTACATATAATGTGGAGAATACAGTTGCCTTTAGCTACTTGTGAATGGGATTCTTCTGGATTTTCCGCCATGTGCATATTTAGTAGAATGGTGCCAGGCCAAAATAAATGGTAGGTACAAAACTGCTTTACTGATTTAGGCGAGGAAAAATGCAAATAATACAAATAAGAACAAATAACTTTTAAAACTCTTAATTAATTGGACTTTTTAAAAAACTTAAACATTTGAAGAGTGCCTCGGTGGCTCATTTGGTTAAGCTTGGACTCTTGGTTTGGCTCAGGTCGTGATCTCAAGGTTGTGAGATAGAGTGCCTCTCCCCACCCATTGGGCTCCATGCTCAGGGGGAGTCTGCTTAAGTTTCTCTCTCCCTCTCCCCCCCATCAAATAAATAAATCAATCTTTAAAAAAACCCAAATATTTGATTTTATAAGTGGCATAAATCTCTTGATTGATATAGTCATTCATTAAGCTATATTTGTGAAAAGAGTGTGTTATTTTATTCTATAATTTGTGAACAGGAAAAGAGCGGAGACAAGTAATGAGAAAATGGAAAGAAATGTAGAAACTTAGTGTCCTGTTGAAACAAAAGCAAAGCCTAATTTTCTGCTGACAGTACAAACCTTTTTATGTCACAGTGAACAGCTCGGTAGCTTGGGCAGCTTTATTATTTAATGGATTTGGCGAAGGAAAGGGGGCCTGGGTGGTTTTGTTATGAGATAAGCAAATAAGAGGCAATGATGAGAAAGAAAGATTTGATTATATGGGTCATAAAAGTGCTCATTACCACCCTCTCACATTTTTATAAATGTGTCTCACTTTCCAGAGGGACTGCCTGAAATGAAACAGTGGCTCTTCAGAAACAAGGAGGATTTTATTACTCAGGCAGAAGCCCCGTAAAGGCTGCCATGAGATTTGCTTGGGTCTGTTAGGAAGGGGCCTTCATCACAGAGGTCTGCAAAGCCCCGTATAAGGTGCCCCAGGGAGCTTGAGGAGACAATTTACTCCTCATAATATCTCCGAAAAAGAGATTTCTAAAATCTTGAAAGAGAAAATTATCTTGTTTAAATAGCTTTTAATTAACTGCAAGAATCCGTGAGTCCTTTTTGAGTGGAGTAGGAAGGGGATATTTGAGCCACAGAGGGATTTGGGCGTATATGGCAGCCTCCTGGGGAGATTGTTTTCCTAGACTTACTTTCTGAACTGAAGGATCATTTTTTAAATCTCCATGGGGGGTCTTTCCTCAGTCACCAAGAAGTGGCATTTGTTAGAGCTATAGGAATTTATTTTGTACTGTTTATGTGCAGTCATGTATGTTAGAAAAATATATGCATTAGTTGCTCTGTGAGGTGTGACTTAACAAAGCTTCCGGGGTCTTATCTATGCACTTGTAGCAGTATTTCAAACAGAGGAAAGAAACAAAGGAAGACCAGTTATCTTGCTCTATTACGTATTATTCTACAGCCCCTAAACCTGATTAACTAGCTGTCCACTGTATTGGAAGGAAGAACTGTTTCAAAAGAGAAATCATGTAGACATTGACAGATGGGATAAATAAGTCGTGCAAAACCGGTAGACATGATTGTGTCGTCTCTAGTAAAGAAAACTGTGGCTCGGGATTACATCGATATACAATTTTTCTTTCATTTTTATTTCAGTCAGACCCTCCGTCATCAACCAAAACGCACAGAGCTTTCACAGCAAGCTTCGGTGGCATATTGACCTTCAGCTGTTCCTACCGTGGTACATGCGTCGTGTACTCACAAAGCTACCAGCCAGTTTTGCTTAGGAAATTGACTTTTGCTTGTGATGAAAGCCCATGAAAGCAAGTTGAAAACAAAAAGCGTTTTCTTCTTACCTCCTAAGGAAAATAAGCAGATTATTTGAAGCTTTTATTTTATTTGTAAATCCCATCACACCGGTGGTCCTTACGGAGCAATATGCAACTAAAATCATGGCCTAAGTCCTGTGTTACCAATTTAAGAAGGAAATTACAATCCTTTATTTATGAATTGTCCCATTCTCATATGAACCACATTTAATATAGTACGGGTTTTTAATTTATAAATTTATAATGCTTGCTTTATTCTTGATTTAAAAAAATTCTGTTACAAAAATTCACAGTTTGCACATCTTTGATAATGAAAATATTTTGATATTCTGAAATTAGGTTTAGACAAAATTTTCGTCAGCATTGGAAGTGTTGAAATTTCTATAAAATAAAATTAAAACACGTGTTTTTATAGAATTGTTTAAGGAAAGAAATATACATTCTAATGTTCATATCATCAAAGCCACTTGCAATAAGTTAGTCTTTAGGTATTAAAGTAAGAAAAATAAAGTATTTTTGCTTCAAAATGAAAAATAAAAAAAATTTACTTTGCATTAGAAATTAGAGGCCCCAATCATAAAAATAAATTTCTCTGACTTTAATATTCCAAAACTAAACATGTGTTGAGGTCAACCTTGACATTTTTAGAGATGCTAAAAACAGGAGCAGGTATTTACTGGGTGCCCACTCTAGGCATCTGTGTTAATCCAAGTCCTTTGAGAAGCAGATAATAATATGGGGATTAAATGTCTAAGGGTTTTATTAGGGAAATAACTGTGTGAAAAAAGTAAGGAAGATTCTGTGAAGTAGGGAGAACTCTCAGACCCCAAGTCTCATCCCCAAGTGAAGCAAACCTGAGGCCAACTAAGAAGAGAGGAAGAGAAAGTCAGATGGAAACATCCTAGACTGTCATGCAGTTTAACTGATATTTGGCAAATACATCAAAAAAAATTTGAGCCAAGGTCAGCTGACAATGGAATCCCATGTTTTTTAGGAAGTCTGCCTTAATTTCCCTGACACATTCAGTGATTAACAAAGAGCAACCTATGGGAGAAAATGTCTTGGCACACATTGCAGGATTGATTTTCAAAGCAGACGAGCTAGGGTTTTATGTCATTTATGCTTTCTGTAGCCAGGGGTCTGAGAAGATCATTCTCATTGGTTGTCAGGAGAATATTTTTGGTGTGTATGGAAAAACAAATTGGAGTCAAAAACAGAATATGTTGCCTCTCTATAGACACCTACACTCAACTCTAAAATCTGCTCTGATGTTTCCCACTAAAAAAAATAAATAAATAATAAATAAATAATTTTTTTGAGTTTTATTCTGAGCAATTACCATCCTATTGATCTACTCTCCTTCCAAATGTATTCCTGTAGGAGCGTTGACAATACTGACTCCATCTTTGAATCTACATTTTGTTTGTGTTCACTTGATCTCTCTTGGGGCATTGTATTCCGGGCCTCTTGGAGATTAATACACAAACCTTAGAAATGCCCACCAAGGCTGGAATGGTTTGTTTTGGCTTTCCATGTATCTGTTAGTGATAACACAGTCTTTTCCCTTCCTGGGGCACAGGTGGTGCCACAAGATATAAAGTTTAGCTGTTAATTAGGTGCATGCAAATGCTTTGATGTGCATGGGAACACCTTGATCTCACTAAAATATTCTTCTGTGTGTCCCCTTGCTCTCCAAATTCTGTGGACTAAAGTCCAGACTCTGTAGAAAATAACTGTGCAGCTGCTGTGGATCTTTTTCTGTCTGATCCCCCCTGGAAGTAAGGTATCCAGAATGAAACTCTGTGTAAATTGTATAGAGTCACTTGCTTCATTTTCTGGGGTCAAAGTGCTTTCTCAGTTTGGGGGATACTCTCCTGTCCTTGGCACCACTTTCTAACAATCCCATATTCCAATCTTTATGCCAAGAAATATATCTTCCCCTTTGCACTCTCAGTGAAAGCAGAATGTTCCCTAAATTTTGGCATGGTTTTTGGACCAGTAAGATGTAGTAGATATTTTCAGACTCCATTCTTCTTTGAATGGTCTACATTCTCTTAAGGGAAATGACATTTTGGATTGTTTATAACTCAGTTGCTTTAATTGAATAACAAAGAGTCCTGGCCTCTATAAGTGGGAGAAAAGAACGTTTCGCATGATGATTTGACTCTCTATACAGTCTCACTGCTTTACGTGTGTGAGAGACATCTGTAAATCAAATGTTTGTAAGTTGCACACACAGGAAGCCTTATGTTACCATACGCTTATCATTCTTATGGCTGTACTTTCACCATCCCTCTGTTAGTTCATGCTTTCTACAGTAGAGAAGATTATACATAGAACAAGGTGTTTGTTTGGGTGGGGAGGAGTCTTTAAGGGGGATTGGGAAACAGGACAGAATCGTGTGTCTTCACGTTGCTGAATATCCAGCAGATCAGTGAGAGAGGAGTGGACAGAAACTGGAAAAGTCAGAGTAGAGAAGGAATGACACAAAGGAAAAAAGTATTCAGTATCAAAGAAAAGTTCCAAAATGGACATTAAAACATCTGAATTCTAATCTACCTTGAATATTTACTAGCTGCGTGGTGGTAAACAAAAACTAAACTAGTTAATACTTCTGTTAAATAGGGTGCCTGGGTGGCTCAGTCGTTAAGCGTCTGCCTTCAGCTCAGGTCATGGTCCCGGGATCCTGGGATCGAGCCCCGCATCGGGCTCCCTGCTCCTTGGGAGCCTGCTTCTCCCTCTCCCACACCCCCTGCTTCTGTCCCCTCTCTCGCTGTGTCTCTCTCTGTCGAATAAATGAATACAATCTTAAAAAAAAAAAAAAATTCTGTTAAGTAATTCAGAAAAATAATTGTAGCATACAATGAACAAGTACTTGTAAAATACCTGAAAACTGTAAGCTCTATACAAATTAAACAAACGTATTATAAATTTTCACATTATAATAAGTATTTATACATATTTTTATTGTCTACAAATTTATATTCCCACAAACTATACAACTTAATTATTTGGTTAACAATATAAATACTTTCGGGGCGGCTGGGTGGCTCAGTCGTTAAGCGTCTGCCTTCGGCTCAGGTCATGATCCCAGGGTCCTGGGATTGAGCCCCGCATCTGGCTCCCCACTCTGCGGGAAGCCTGCTTCTCCCTCTCCCACTCCCCCTGCTTGTGTTCCCTATCTCGCTGTCTCTCTCTCTGTCAAATAAATAAATAAAATCTTAAAAACATATATATATATATAAATACTTTAGTTTGGGTAAACTCATTCCCTCATATGTATTATAGAAATGTAACTCCAAATTATCAGTTCATGCAACAAACAGTTTGTTTCAGGTACACTTAGAATCAAGGTTAAAGTAATATTGCCAAGGCTGTGCCTCCGTTTCTCTGTTCAGCTTATCTACTTATTATTTGATTTATAAAATAATATTTATAGCTAATGATCAAAAATGACAGTATTCCCCATCATTCACAGCAAGAACATTCACAGGGTAATTCTCATTGGTCAACCTGAGTCTTAGTGCTCGTTTTGAATAGCCTTCCAACAGGGATGCAGTGTTATAATTGGCCTTACCTGGCTTAAATGCTCAACTTCGTTGTCATGGAGAACATAATACAAAGGATGACCATCCTGTAGGGCCACAGTTGAGATAAATTTCAAAGAACCAGTGAAAGAAGACTGAGGAATCTATAGTGTACTCTTAATTGTTGAAATAAGGAGATAAATACTAATCTATCATATCTATAGTGTTGGACTTAGAGAAGAAGAGAATCGGAAATTTGGTTTGGTAGAGAAAATTCTGATAGCTAGAAACCTGTATAAACACTGGGACTCTGGGAGGAAAGAGAATAGAAAGGAATTTGAAAAGACTTCAAGCATAGGAGGACACAAGCACATCTTACATTGAAATTGTGCCTCTAATTTCAGTGCTAATTGATATCTGAAGTTTCACTGAAAATGTCTTTATTAATTAGGGATGCTGTAAAATTCAACCTAGTTTGCCCAATTCAGGCAGTCCCAACCCTTCCAGGTCAGGTGGTATATTTCTTATCAAATTCCACTCCTATGTGGGAGGATATAAACAGGAACAAAAAAAAGTCAAGAAGAAATCCTATGTTCTATCTCTCCTACTGTTCCCCTTATATTTTCCAAAGTATTTTTCTTTTAAATCTCTATTTATGATATATTTAAAACTGCATGGGATTTCTTAATGCTCAGTTTTCTTGAAATATGTGAGCCAATAAAAATAATGACTACCCTTAGTGCTTTCTAAAGTGTGATGGTAGATAGAACCACTTTCTTTTGACAAAGTCTTATATTTTGTCCCTTCTTTTCCTTGCATAGCTTGGTGTTCATTTCTATAGTGATGAATGTACTATATACCTTAAGGCAGTTTTAACTCTAATCAAGGAAGTGGGAGTGATCTAAGCAGGAAATTACAGTAAATCTTAAGTACATGTTGGTCCTTTCAGCATGCTCATTCATTTACTCAGGGAACTAAGTGCTCATTTTGTTGTATTTTCCAAATTTGTTCTTTTAAGGCAACTAAATTATAATAATCTTACACACATTTCCTTTCTAATGTACTCATTACTTTAGCTGGAAATGGAATACTTAACAACCCAGTCTAAGGAGAGTCATACATTCTAACTGTAAGTAATTATCAAAGTTTGAAAGAGAAATACTTCATCTACTTACCATTTCATTTGCCAATTAATTACTGTAGATTTTGAGTAGTGTCAGACCACAGGGAAAAGCGGTATTTGCTAAATAAAAGAAATTTTATTTTTAGCTTTTACTTTTTTTTTTTTTTTTTTCCTGAGATTCTGGGTTTTTCTTTGGCAGCAGGGGCGGGGGAAGAGAAATGTTAATGTTAGGGCAGAGTGGCACCAGTCTCTATTTGGATTTGCTGTCAAAGACAGTTTAAGACATTAACGAATTGGAAGATGGATTAATTATTTTAGTTAGGTATATGTTGAGGAAAGGATGAATGAATGAATCAATGGATGAATGGGGCAAACCATCTGTCCTCCTGCCCCAGGGTCCAGGGTCCTGTCAGCTATTCTCCATGAGGCTGTTTGTGCCCTTTTTATCAAATGGCAGATTTACATCCTCCACTCCAGACCCTCTAACCCTCTATCTCTGGCCTAGCTCTCATCACAACAAATGGACTCTGCTCATCTCACTCTGGCCTGTACCTCAAGGGAGCACAAAAGACAGATGCTGGATGTTTTCATATGGGAGTTTGGTGTCCTTAATCCTTAATAACATTTACCTAAGGAAGGTGCCTGATTCATTGAATTTGTTTATAAAGTTCATTAAGCTGTGATCACCAAAGAAATTTAATTAATCTTTTTCATGAATCTTTATCATGGATGGTGTAATTAACATGTAAATATACAAATCTCAGTTGTTTGTGCTATGTGTATGAAAAATGGGTATAAATAATCCAAGCTGCAGATAAAAGCAAAATTTGAATTATTTTATAATCTGGTCATTTTCCAGAAGATATATATATATATTTTTTAAAGATTTTATGTATTTATTTGACAGAGAGAGACACAGCGAGAGAGGGAACACAAGCAGGGGGAGTAGAAGAGGGAGAAGCAGGCTTCCCGCTGAGCAGGGAGCCCTATGCGGGGCTCGATCCCAGGACCCTGGGATCATGACCTGAGCCGAAGGCAGACGCTTAACGACTGAGCCACCCAGGCCCCCCAGAAGATATATTTCTTATTACAGTCTTCTTGGGCTAGTTTGCCATAAAGAGTGCTGCATTCTGACCTGATTTTAAGGAAGTGGACTGATTTTGTACAAATAAAGTATTAGCTAAAGAGCACAAAATATTCTTCAGCTATGATTTAATATTTAGTCCTTCTTGCTATATACCTAAATAAAGAGATATAAAAGATGATTTTAGCAATATTAAATAAAAAGGTTATAGCAGAAAATTGCTATGGGGTATGTAATTATGGGTAGACAGTATTTTTTTTTTTAAAGATTTTATTTATTTATTTGAGAGAGAGAATGAGATAGAGAGAGAGCATGAGAGGGAGGAGGGTCAGAGGGAGAAGCAGACTCCCTGCCGAGCAGGGAGCCCGATGTGGGACTCGATCCCAGGACTCCAGGATCATGACCTGAGCCGAAGGCAGTCGCTCAACCGACTGAGCCACCCAGGCGCCCTGGGTAGACAGTATTAAAAACAGCTTATGTTCTAACTGATGTTATACAGTTGTAGAATAGTCTACATTTTATGGAATGTTATACAGTAATATACAGTCTGCAAGTATATCTGATGCCAGAGGAAAGCTATATCAATATAAAGAACAAACCTGAATAAGTTGACTACTTATGATGGTATCTCATCGTTATCATTACCCCAAACAGGAGCACAAGACAGTTATTATGCTTAACTCCCTACATACACTACTGTATTTCACATTTAATATTATTGATAACTCTTTGAGTTTTTTCCAATCACATTCTAAATATGAGAAAACAAGAATCAAAGAGATTAAGTAACTTATCTCAAGACACACAGCTAGACAATGGCATGCATCAGGAATGGACTACTGGTCTCTCTCTTATTCTAATTTCTTGTTATCAATTACTGTTATACATTTTACAACTTCTCTTAGCCACTCCCTTGACAGCCAAGACATTCACTTGATTTTGCTGCTGTATTTCATATAACCCTGTTTTCCTCCTTGCATAGTTGGCCTCCATGGAAATTCCCCGACACCTACTTCTACAGTGTACTATTTCTCTCAATTGTATATGAAACGGAGCTTCTGAATTCCTCACTGTCAACTTAGCTGAAACAGATTACAGATTCTTGGCACATAAGTTTTACCTTTTCTATTTTTTCCAGAGTGTTATTCTTATTCTTACCACAAAAATAAATGATTTTTTTTAAATTTCTTACCTTTGGCAAATTATCATCACTGAAATCCAACGTGTTGGAAGATTTAGAAATAAAATACTGCCTGAGACTTTGAGATATGGAAGTCAGGTAGATTTGCCCTACACAGTACCCATTCTCTAAGGGCCCTGCCACTTCCAGATCACTTAGATCCTGTTACTAAAATATATGAACTGAAAGGGAGGTAAAAATCAGGAAAAAACTGGTTCAAGATGTACGAAGGACAAATCTCATTAGAAGGATTTACAATCCAATTATATAAGTTCTAAGAGACTGGGCAAATCATTGAAGCTATTCATATTATTTTACTAGAGCAGAATTTCACTGTATCGAATAAAGGAATTATTAGCTAGACCTTGAAAGTACTGTTAGAGATCTTTGTTCTAATATGATTTGATTTGTTTATAACGTGTTTCCTAAAGCTAGTTACAATTGTCATAGTTTGTTATAATAATGTTGCCCTTTTTCCTTTAAATTTAAATCTTAAACTAGACCTTTGAATAAATATAGTAGGATTGATGTTAATACTTTTGTTGATTGAAAATAACATACATTTTTATTTTTAATTGTCTTAATAACATTTTCTAAATATTACACTGCAATTACTTGTCATTTTACTGAATAAAGCATTAAATAATGAACATTCAAATTATAACATTTGGGGGTGCCTGGGTGGCTCAGTCGTTAAGTGTCTACCTTTGGCTCAGGTCATGATCCCAGGGTCCTGGGATTGAGCCCCACATCGGGCTCCGGTTCAGCAGGAAATCTTCTTCTCCCTCTCCCATTTCCCCTGCTTGTGTTCCCTCTCTCACTGTCTCTCTCTCTCTGTCAAATAAATAAATAGAATCTTTAAAAAAAATTATGGTATTTAATTTCAAAACATCAATCAAGCTTCTTTTTTTAATTTTCTTCTGGCTAAAACGTACATTAAGGTAGGGAAGAAAATGGAGAAAGCAAGATGGGAAAAAAAAAACTTTGGAGATTACAAATAGTGTTCTTCATTTTAAACTTCAAAGTTTCTCTTGCATTTGAACTAATAGTTCTTCTTTTAGTAAAAACAAAGGGGGTGGAGGAGTTGATGAGGAGGGTGGTTAAATCTTTTAAGAACCTGTATAGACATGTCTCTTGAGAAATTAGAGCATATTATATATGGAAATGCTTCACTGCTAATTAAAACTGCTGCATAGTTCTGAAATAAAACCTAGATAAGGTGTCTGAAGCTCTGATTTCTATTCCCAGTCAAATTCTGACTCACAGTGCAAAGTCTGGGATTCTCCTTAATCCCTTCTTATGATTCCTCTCTCTAATTTCGCCTACAAAGAATTAACTCTCTTAATTCTATATGTTTGTAATAGCAATGATGATCAGTTTCATAGGAACATGGATTCATTCATTCAGAAATGTCTTTAAGTAAGTGCCCGTGAGATTCCAGTTGTCCTTCTAAGTGCTGAAGCTAGTGTAAAGCAGTGAGCATGAGAGTCAAGATCTCCATTCTCAGGTGAGCTTATAAGGAGGCAGGGAGACAAACAATAAATGAGTAAAAAAAAAATAAATGTGTCTGATAATTTCAGGTTGTGATAAGGGTTGGAAATAATCCAGGGTTCTGAAACGGAGTAACTGGGAATTGTTGTATTTCACTGTCAAGAAAAGTTTTTCTGAGAGAAGTCGACAGTTAAGAAAAGACATGAATTTTAGAAAGGATCCAGCAGTGTCCTAAATGGAGGACAAAGTCAAACAAAGGAGGAAGATAGGGGTATGCTTAGAATGTTCAAGAAAAACATCCCTGTCACTTCAAGCCTGGTCAACAAAAATTCTAATGCATTATCCTCTGTGTTCTATCTCTGGTTCAGATATAAGTAAGCAATGAAGACTTTGAAAGTTGCTTGTTGAAACTGGTGGAGCTAGGACTTCAAAAGATTTGACCTATTTAATCACCACTGGGAGTGAGCTACAAGATAACCAGGAAGATTGGTTTTTAGATTGCATGTGAGCCAAAACAAACATTTACTGTTTTACAAAACTGCAATCTTGAGATGTATCTATCTGCAACATGAGCCAGAATTACCTAAGTAGTACAGTTGAGAATTTGGGTTTTGTTTTAAGTGTCATCAGCATGTGCTAACAGATTTCAAGCAGGGACAGTGATGTGATTTTGTTTATGTTCTCAAATTACCACTCTGTCTGCTGTTTGGAGAATGGTTTGTGAAGGACCAAGGGCAAGAAACCAGTTAAGAGTAGAATAATCAAAAGCTGACAGTTGCTTGGACTGAGGTGGTGGTCATAGAGATGGAAAAAAGTGAACATAGTGCAAATATATTTGAAGATAAATACAAAAGACCTGGAAGATAGACAGAATGTGGAGGTGATGTACTGAAAGTAAAAAGGGTCTCTTTGACTCTAATTTTTATGTTTTGAGCAATCAGATGAATGTTGGTATTAATTTTTGAATGGGAAGACAGTAGAATCCAGTCAAAACATATTTTATTTTATTTTATTTTATTTTATTTTATTTTATTTTATTTTATTTTATTATGTTAGTCACCGTACAATACATCATTAGTTTTTTTATGTAGTGATAAACAATTCATTGTTTTCGTATAACACCCAGTGCTCCATGTGTTTTGAGGGACTTTTGTGACACTGAAGGCCAGGAATTTAGAGCGGATCAATACATCTCTAATCGTGCTTCACCCATACACATTTCTGGGTTTAGGGTGGGTGTGAGGAGATAATCATTGAGAGAAAAACTACTAAAGTTTATGTGAAATGAGACCTAAGCTTTTCTTATTTTAGTAAATATGGTAAGATCCAAAAATACCTGTATACACTACCTTTAATGTGTACAATAGAAAATTAAAAAGGATAATTGTTTAAGAAGTGACTAAAATAGGTACTGGTTAAGATAAGTGCAAGTCTCACTTCCAAGCCTAGCCTCCAAGCTCCACTAGTTTTCTATCTGTAAGTTGTTATTATTATCTCTAATTAAGTTTATTCATCTGCAAATAGAACAGAGTATAACTAATATGTTTCAATAAGCTTGTTTTGATCCTCAACATAAAATCTAAGAGAAAGCACTACGTAAATTATAAAATATTATGAAAATGTAGGTTAAAATTTCTATGACTAACACTTTCAACATAAATTGAAGTTGTCAAAGTAACTTCCAAACTTTAAGAATAATATATTGTAACTTTTTGCTAAAACGACATTTTGGCCATGAAGAAATTGTGTGGAAAACAGAATAAATGAACATTGGAAATAAACGTCAAGCTAATTTCTAAAGAAGAAAAATTAACCATAGTATTTCCCAAATGAATTCCCTTGGATGCAGAAATTCCAGAATTATTATCTTTTGGAATGTTGGAAAAAAGTTTCAAGAAGATAATTAATCGTAGGCCTAGTTATCAGTTTTACCAAAGAACAATAATTCACATCTTATAATTAATATGAAGAAAATATATAACCTACGAATTAGGAGGGGAAAAACAAGAGAAAGTATACAATCTATTTTGAAACTACTGGAAGAAAAATTACGCTTGATTTAATTTTCAAAAATGACCTAATACTATTGACATAATTAGGAACGTGAAGAGTGACACATGCTGGGCAGGAACAATTTAAATACAAATTTTTCTCACTGTTTGGTACAGAGTCAAACATACACAGTATAGGAAAATGAATGTGGCTGTTGTGACAGAACAAGGTCAGACTGGAATCCAAAACAGATTTCAAAATGCAACACTTGTATACTACAGAAATGACTTTATTGCAATAAGTATATATATTTTTTTTTTGCAGAAAAAATGTCAGAAGTGTACAGTTTGATTTCAAGGCATATTTTATATATCTCAAAGTTCAACTAGGGAGAGTACACCTGCCGGAGAGTGAGGAGAAATGAACAAAAGCAAACAAAACAAAATAATTGACCCATCTTAGCATCTAAAATGGGCCCTAAAGCCCTGTTCTGATATTAGCATCATGGAGTAATCCTCTGTCCTTGAGTGTGACTAGACCTAGTGACTCACTGCTAACAAATAAAATACATCAAAAGTGATGAGATGTCACTTCCAAGATTAGATTAAAATAATCCTCACTTCTGTCTGTCTCTCTCAGCCCCTGCCTCTGGTAGAAGCAAGCTATTACGTTGTCAGAGGCCGTTTGGAGAGCCCATGTGGCAAAGAATTGATGTCTTCCTTCAGCCACCAATCCGCATAGATCTGAGATGAGCTGGGAGAACATGAGTGAGCTCAGAAGCACATCCCCCTCCAGCTGAGTGGAAATGGCTGCATTCATTCTTCCACAACTAGAATGTAGCCTTCAGAGATCTTAAATCACAGGCAACCAACAAAACTATATCTGGGATACTGACTCACAGGAACCCATAGAAACAAGGAATAATTGTTGTTTTCAGCCATTACATTTTGGAGTAACTGATTACCTTCCAATAGATAACTAATACAGGCCTTTACAGCTAAAATTTGGGAAAATATTTAGCATTATGCCACTTAAAACTCTCTAATTTAATGTAAAATTTTGTGGTTTTTTTATTTTCTTCACAAAACAGTGCTTCAGAAAAGTCATATGTATCTATAAAATCTATCCTATACCATTATGCTTTTTTTCTTCATCAAAATATGAAAGCTAAAGCAACTCTTTCTGTCCAAGAAGAAAAGAAAGTTTTATCATTGCCCTAGAGAAAAGTTGGTAAGCAACGAGTGGTAATATTCCATGACTGCAGTCATCCCTGTAAGATTTTTAAATTACTTTTTGAGAGGAATATTTTTCTAAACCTTTCAGTTTCACACTGCATAAAGGTGTGAACATAAGACAGTTTCTGAAACTAAAGCACCGACATGTGAATATTAGCAGAGCTTTTAAATGTAAAGGGGAAAAGTTGTGACTGTCGGATAATGGCAGCAGTGTGATGTCCTTGCAAATCGTAAAGCAGCATTTTGATCTAAATTTAGGGAAGCTGGCAGTGGATCAGACATTATACGAGGAATTGAGAAAACAATTGTTTTAGCCACACATATGAGCAAGGATAGTGTTGGCAGGATTACCTTGCAAGCAAAGCTATCAAAAAACAGAGAAGGAAACAAACAGTTCCTGACATTTGTACCATTCAGAGGTAAAATGCTACCCGAAAGTAACTCCAAATAAATATTTCTAATTCAGTGATGATTTTTAGATAAGTTTGTTCTTAAAAGAAACGCTGAGTTTCTTCCATGTTCTTTGGGTACTAGCCCTTCCATCCGGCTTACTTCCTTGGACCCAGACCTCAGAGGACATTCTAATATAAACCCTGATGTGAGGATAAGATTTAGAAAGGGTTTCTGTACATGACAATTCCAGTGGTCTAATGTGAGACTCTGAAGGATGGCCATGTACCCACATTCATTGATTCCCCATCTATATCTATTCCTGGCATCTCTCAGTACATACATATATACATAAACTTTTATGAGAAGATGAGTAATTAAGAGGTGTGGGCTAGCTTTTCCCTCTTGGCTGCTATTTTTGAAAGACAAAAGCAGATAGATGATTACTGCATTGATATAATAAAATAGAATGCCCAAGAACAGGACCACAACTATGTCTGTATTAAGCACATGATAAATATGGTCTTTAACATGAAGAAGGTTATTATTCAATAAACAGATGAATACCTGGGTAAGTACTGAGAGGTGGAATTTTACAGTAAAGAAAACATGCTCCATTCAAACAGCTTAATTTTGAGACTTGTCTTTGCAACTGGCTGGTTCTCGGTCTTTGGGGAAATTTTTTCAACTCTTTTCTTCTTAGTCATCTCATCTATAAAATGAAGATGATAACACTAACTACCCAAAAAGTTGTTGAAAATATTTTATCATGTTAGTATACATAAACTGTTTAGAGGAATGGTTGGTTCATACTAAGTACTCAACCAATTTTTTTTTTTTTAAGATTTTATTTATTTATTTGACAGAGAGAGAGAGACAGTGAGAGAGAGAACACAAGCAGGGGGAGTGGGAGAGGGAGAAGCAGGCTCCCCGCTGAGCAGGGAGCCCGATGCGGGGCTCGATCCCAGGACCCTGGGACCATGACCTGAGCCGAAGGCAGATGCTCAACGACTGAGCCACCCAGGCACCCCAGTACTCAACCAATTTTATATATTAAGTGTGTTAACAGAATAAATTTAGAACACTATTTCATAGAAATGGATTTATGTTATTCTAAATGAAAATACAAAGTTTTTTTTTTTTAAAGATTTTATTTATTTGAGAGAGAGAATGAGAGAGAGCGAGCACATGGGGGGCGGGTCAGAGGGAGAAGCAGGCTCCCTGCTGAGCAGGGACCCCAATGCGGGACTCAATCCAGGGACTCCAGGATCATGACCTGAGCCGAAGGCAGTCGCTTAACCAACTGAGCCACCCAGGCACCCGAAAATACAAAGTTTTATGTTGTCTTAAGATGAATGCACTGGATAGCTATTGCTGCATATCAAATCATCTAACACCTAGTGGTTTAAAATACAAGTTACTTGTCATCACTCATGTGTCTGCAGGTTATGGTTAGGGCTTCAACTTTTCTAGGCTCAACTTTGAGCAGCTGTAGGTAGCCTAGAAGTCCACCAATAAAGGCCAGACACAGCACACCTTGCTCTGTTCCACATGGTTCTCATCCTCCCCCTGGGACCAGCACACTAGCTTGGGTATGTTCTTCTCATGGCAATGACAGAGGCAAAACTGAGCAAGGAAAATCCTGAAAGACCTCCTAAGTCTTAGGCTGGTACTGGCACATTCTTCAGTTCTCCCTAAATCTTTTGGTTAGAACAGGTCACATGACTGAACATGAAACACAAGGGTAGGGAAATATAACCCGCCATGTTGGTGGGAAAAACTGCAAAGTCACACAGCAAAAGGTGGGAATACAGGGAACAGTGTGTTATTAGGGTCAAAAATGCAACCAATAAGAGAAAGGTCCTTGCAAGGACATTATGAAATAAAGAGTAATATTGGGGCATCTGAGTGGCTCAGCTGGTTAAGCAGCTGCTTTTGGCTTAGGTCATGATCTCAGTGTCCTGGGATCGAGCCCCACATGGGGCTCCATGCTCAGCAGGGAGTCTGTTTTGCCCTCTCCTTCTGCCCCCCCCCATCTTGTTCTCTCTCTCAAATAAATAAATGAAATCTTTAAAAAAAAAGTAATATTAATTCAATGTCTGAGCATAAGTTAAGTCAAGAAAATAAAATTATTTACTGCAAAATTCAAACAAAGTTGCTATATTGCAATTTAAAAAGATAAAATAGTCCAATGGAAAATATGGAAAAGAAGATGAAAATATGGAGAAACAGACACTCACAGATTTTTCTAGATGGAGCCTAACTAGGTGAAACTTTCTTGTAATCATTCCTTCACTGTAATTCAAAGGTCACTGAAATTATATATATTATGCCTATTATTCCTACAACAAATCATATTCTAAAACTCTTGCCTAAGGGAGATCACAGATGTACACAAATATTGATGTATAATATCATGAATCAAAATAAAATTCCTAGTAATAAAAATCTTAGAAAAAGGTATTATTTTATTTAAATGGATTATCGTGAAATATATCACAAGTAACCAGTCATGTTGTAGTAGAAAATTCTTCACAATATTTTGTTAAGTTGACATTTTTCAAAGTAAATCAAAATTAGTGATATTAAAGATAAACATTACTCTTAGATAATTATAATACACATAAGTCCATTAAAGGCTCTGAGGGGCACCTGGCTGGCTCAGTTGGTAGAGCATGTGACTCTTAGGGCTGTAAGTTTAAGCCCCACCTTGGGTGTAGACATTACTTACAAACAAAACCTTTAATAAATGAATAAATAAATGCTCTGAAACGTGATGCAGTGAAAAAAAAAAAAAAGCAAAACACAACTTCCTAAGGATATTTGGCATCATATTCACCAAATTAATTCAACAGCTAGATAGAGAAGCTTCATATAGAAGTTAATATTTAAACTCTGGAGTTGAACAACCCAAACTCAGCCCATCACAAATGACAATCATCTTTTTTACAATTTAAAGGTTTTTGTTTTTTTTAATATTGTACAGTGAATATGCACTTACATGATCAGAAAGTAGTAATTATAAAAGTACATATATTTGGAACATATATCTTTCTAAATGGACTCTATAAATAAAATAGGACCATGAAAAACAATGTTAGCTGTTCCTAAAATTCAAACTATCTTATGCTGGAGTGGGGGGTGGGGTGGGAGGGATGGGGTGACTGGGTGATAGACACTGGGGAGGGTATGTGCTCTGGTAAGCACTGGGAATTGTGCAAGACTGTTGAATCTCAGCTCTGTACCTATGAAACAAATAATGCAATGTATGTTAAGAAAAAAAAAAGAAGATAGCAGGAGGGGAAGAATAAAGGGGGGGAAATCGGAGGGGGAGATGAACCATGAGAGACAATGGACTCTGAAAAACAAACTGAGGTTTCTAGAGGGGAAGGAGGTGGGAGGATGGGTTAGCCTGGTGATGGGTATTGAGGAGGGCACATTCTGCATGGAGCACTGGGTGTTATGCACAAACAATGAATCATGGAACACTACATCTAAAACTAATGATGTGATGTATGGGGATTAACATAACAATAAAAAAATTTTTAAAAAAAGTAATAATAAAAAATGCCCCTACTGGGACGCCTGGGTGGCTCAGTCGGTTAGGCGTCTGCCTTCAGCTCAGGTCATGATCCCAGGGTCCAGGGATTGAGCCCTATGTCAGGCTCCCTGCAGAGAAGGTTTCTCCCTCTGCTTCTGCCTTCCTCCCTCTCTCTCTGTCTCTCATGAATAAATAAATAAAATCTTTTAAAAAAAATGCCCCCACTGAACAATTCTTATTTAGAAGTTAAGCTCTTAAGTAGAACTCTTTAATTTCACCTTTATAAGAGTGTTCTTGAATGGCTCAGTTCGTTAAACATCTGCCTTTGGCTCGGGTCATGATCCCAGAGTCCTGGGATCAAGTCCCAAGTCGGGCTCCCTGTTCAGTGGGGAGTCTGCTTCTCCCTCTACCCCTCCCCCTTGCTCATGGTCCCTCTCTCATGCTCTCTCTCTCTCTCAAATAAATAAAATTAAAAAAAAAACTCTGTCTTTAGATTTCTTCAATGCTATATTTGTTTCTCGAATTTATCCAGAGCTGACAATCTCCAATTTACCTGAATTACTCCTCAGTAGTAGTCAAGAGTTCGAGTTTACGTTGTATATTTGTCATGTTAGGGCATTTAAAATGCAATATTCTGACGTTTTTCTATGTGAAAAAAGTACAGCAACAGAAATTTTACAGGAATTCAACAAAGAAAATGAGGATGTTAGCCAGCTTTGTTTAAAACTTCAAGAGTTCAAGAGCTTTCTTGATGTTATTGTACTCCCATGCTATGTAACTTCATAAGCGTTTAGTAAGCCTTTACGTGGACAAAGTGGTGAAGACAAAGCCAATAGCCAGAACTGTGATGCAGAGCACAGGAAGGCCAAATGTGAGAGAGAAGAGAGATACAGAAAGCTTGTGATATACTGTGCTCAGTGGGAAAATGTGTTTTTCTTGTTTTGATGTTTTTCAGTTCAACAAGGCTTATTCTGGAATAATTTAAAATGGCAAATCGATATAGAGAAATAACATTTTATTTTATTTTTATGTTTGAATTTTATATCAGAGATTATTCCTTTATTCACTAAAAGTATTTGAATGTCAACTATGTGGTCAACATTGCAAAAAGCTTTTGAAGGGGAGTGACTCTCACTTTTAAGTTGTAGACACAAGAAGTGGCTGACTGCAGTATTTATTCCCTAATGCTTCAAGGATAAGAATGAATATTTTGGAATGTAAACCATCATGAAGCTAAGATATTTCCTCAGTAAGAAGGACGCATGAACCTGTTTTTAGACAGATAAAGATTTGGCTCCTGGCTCCTGAGCATAGAGAGGAAAGGGGTTAAAACAATGGCCATATGCAGGACAGAAGCCTTATTTACCCACTTCTCTGTAATTGCAAGAGCACAGCTTGAGACTGAGAGAGCTTGAACCAAAATATTCATCTTAGCACCTGGAAGACCAGAGAGCCAACTAAGTTGCTACCAAAACCCGGAAGCTTTGAGTTCAGAAGCGTCGTAGGGTTGGCATGTTCAGCAAGACAGGACGATCTTATTTCTGTGACAATGCTGAATCATGAAATTGGATATTTAAAAGATTTTTTTTTGTAGGACTCTCAGTGTACATATCCAAGCTACAGATTACATTCTTATTAATTTTTCTCCTAATAAGTTTGAAAATTTACACAAGTAAGGGGCTTTTGGATGTCTAATGAAGATTTTCTGAGATGTGGCTATTGTGACTATAGGAAGGAGAGTGTTTGTGTTTCTCAATAACCTATTTGCGGACTGACAATGCCATGTTTTAGGGGTTCTATTCTTAGTGGGGATAATTCCCAGTATTTCTCTTTCTCTTTGATTTCCCTGGAATCTGGCTTACTTTAAAAGAAATGTCATTTTAAGTTTTATTAGCTATATTAGGTAGAGTGTAGTAGTCGTTTTTCAGGACATACAAGATTCTTGGCATTTATAAATTTTAAATGTCTTTACCTATAATGAGGTAACATATTTTCCTAATTATTAAATTCAGTGTTTCTGGGCAGAAGTGAACTTAAAATAAGGGAAACATTCATTCATTCACTAGTACATTTTCCTGGCTCTGTTATGACACTCTTCTCCCTTTAATATGCCCAGTAAGGTCAAGTTGGTCAGAAACCATGTATGGATGCTTCTAAATTTACTGGTGAAGACACCATGAGAATAACAGATAACCAGGATGTTTTTGTTTGCCTCATCCCATGTCTTGAATTTCTCTTTCTACTCTGCTCTAAATTGCATATTCCTTAACTTCATTCCATAACTCTATCAAGCACTGAGATGAGTAATTTGTGTTCATTGCTTTGGATTTACTTTGATGTTGAGGGTTATTCAACCTGGCTTGAATAGACCAGTCACTGTTTGCATAATCTTGGCTTAACCCTTTTTGGCTTCTTATTTCTGTGCCTGGCCAGTATCTCTTACTGGAGAGCCTCCTGGCTAGACATTATCTGCCAAATCCACTTGCTTCGTCTTTCCCAGGTTTTTGAAATATTTGCTTTCTGACTATATTGAGCTTTCTTTCAAACTTACCCCTTAGCTGAGACAGTGCTTGTTATGAGAAAAATCAGTTTAACCAGGGTTCTATTCTTTCATGGCCCTGAGTGTACCTTAGAGATAGAATCCTTACTTAAGGTGCAAATTATTGCATATGGGATCATAGAGCTCAGGAATCCTAATGAACCCTATAGTTCCCCAAGTTTAATTGTTTTCTTCCAGATAACTGTAGATGTAAGTTCCTTGTTTCCAGCCATACAATGTATTACTACTAACAGTATGTCTAAAAAGCAAGACATGTGATTTCAGTCTAATTCTGTTTTTCTAAAATTATTCCACTGAAGAAATATGCTTTTACTTCGGTAGTCACGTTCATTTTCCCAAGTGATGAATATTAAATTGGGACTCAGAGGTATTTTTTATGTAGAGAGTTGTTCAGGGGAATCTTCCTTCTGCCCTACAGATATGTTTGTGATTATCAGTCTACTCATTTTTCACATGCTCCCAAATATTTTAGTTCTGGTGCCTGTAACATGGGTCAGGCTTAAGCAAAACGGGAAAGTCACAGAGTTATCTTTGCTGTCCTATCACTTTTGTGTGCCCAGGACCTTTTTGTTCTCTAGTGATTCTTTTTAAAATAAAACTATTTGGGGGCAAAATAATACATATCCTGATCTCCATCATGCATATATTGATAAATGAAATAAAGCAGTCTCTGATGGGGGTCAAATAGGAGAACAAGATCATATGTTCTTCTGTTGGACATAAGCAGTATCATAGAGTACCAGTGTCAGACAAAGAAAGGCACTATGTGTTGGTGACGATCAAGACAAAAGAACACAATTATAGCTGAGCAAGAATGAGAGCAGGAACACACACACACACACACACACACACACACACACACACACCCCTTCTAAACCACAAAAGTAACCAAATATCTCCCTCTCGTGGCCTACATGAAGAACTGTTCTTTATTTACCCATTGATGCTTTCTCCCTTGCTCCTAATTCCTTTCTTCCTAGGTAAAAAATAAGACGTGACACCATATAATTGCTTCTATTTTCTGACAGCACCAAATGAAGAATAAAACTACATTTATTTTCGGGCGCCTGGGTGGCTCAGTTGGTTAAGCGACTGCCTTCGGCTCAGGTCATGATCCTGGAGTCCCGGGATAGAGTCCCGCATCAGGCTCCCTGCTCAGCAGGGAGTCTGCTTCTCCCTCTGACCCTCCTCCCTCTCATGCTCTCTGTCTCTCATTCTCTCTCTCTCAAATAAATAAATAAAATCTTTAAAAAAAAAACTACATTTATTTTCAACCTCCCCAAAATATTCTATTACACGCTCAAATCCTATAACAAGACCCTCTCCACATCACTTGCTGATATGCCCCAGAATCCCCTGAAGTGTGGGTTCTTCCTCAGTGAAAAGAGTCAATATTTTGCACCACTACAGGTATGTTCAAAGTGACTTTGGAGAAGGGCAATGGCATTCTTATAGAGAAATTCAAAAAGTTATAGCTGCAAGAGTTATTTGTATTTAAAATCATAATTTTGCAAAGAACATTTTTCCAGTTCTGAGAGAAGATTTACATTAACTATAGAATAAAATAAATTGTGAGAAAAATAGTTAATTCAATACTCCTGAAATGAATTATATCCTATACTATCTACCAATTAGTCCACAGTCCTATCACGTGAGGATCCTGTCCAACCAGTACTTCTTTAAGTACACTCTGCATAAACCAGACTAGATTCTCAAGAGATATCTATCATCAATAATGGCGATTTAGTTCTCTATTCTAACAGTTATCAAGTACCTGTTAAGCATGAGGTATCTCTAGCAGATTGGATTCTGCAATAACAGATGTTGAGAAGAGATATTTGTTCATACCAACACTCGTAAAAGGAAAGTGAAGGAAGCAAGATTGGCCAGAAAAAGAAATTGAAGCATGTTGCAGGATGACAAAGTCTTGGCCAATTGGTGGATACCTCTGGATCCAATATTGTCCATTAGTGTGTCCTGCGTTGGCCCAGAATATTCATCATTTATACTCCACCTCTCTCAGTCACTAGATGCAGGTTACTCTATACCTGTCACCTCAGACAAGATGACTGAAACTGTGGCATTAACACACAAGTAAATTTAAAACTTACATTTTTTAACCTATTTCTTTGACAAGGAGCTCTTTATGTTGTAGGGATTTCTTCATCTTTGCAGAGCTGCAATAGTCTGATAGCGAACTACTTGGGTCTCCACTCACTTTTATTTATGTCAAGACAGCCATTGTTGATTTGTTAATTCCTTTCTTTGTCACTCTTAATCCTGTTGTGATTAAGCATCTCTTACATTTATGGGCAATTTTCATTCTGTTTTGTTGCCTCAGAATTAAATTGTCCTGGGTATTAAAATCCATGAGACAAATAACCAAAAGTAAGAGAGTAGAAAGTCCTCCGATGTCACCAACAAGGAAATAGGCAAGTAAAATGTGTGACAGGATTTTAACATTTACAAAGCACTAGGAAACTTCATATCACAATTTGCATAAGTATCTCAATGGCCAGAGGGAGAGGGAGAGAGAGAATCTTAAGCAGGCTCTATGTGCAGCATGGAGCCCCACATGGGGCTTGATCTCAAGATCCTGAGATCATGACCTGAGCTGAAATCAAGAGTTGGTCACTTAACCGACTAAGCCATGCAGGCACCCCCAAAATATCAGTTAGTTTCCATTCCCATAAACATCATCAAGGCTTATCCATTGTATCTTGACAAGATTATTGAAATAAATCTGTCTAGTCAAACTTCATCTAATTCACTCTACTCAACAAATCCAGATTTGTCAGGCTAAATACATAATCTATAAGTAAGATATTACTGTTCAAAAACCATCTGGGATTCCTTATTATTTAATGATAATTTCAAATCTCCTACCCTGCATTAAAGACATTCTAGTATTATTCATGGCATTTCTTACACCCAGAATGCCCTGCCTCCTGCATCACAAATCGGTGCTTCCCATCTGCTCACATGCAGTTGAAACCCCATCATATGAGCTCTGTCTCACCTAGCCAAGGATGATTTGTTTTATTCTGCATTTAAAAAAAAGAACTTTGTTTATACCTTTCTTAATTAGGTATCCAGTGCTTCCTTAGAGAATGAAGAACTATATACATATAGGCAGGGATAATACCATTCTTCACTCTTGCTTGGTCAGCCTCCCTCAAGTGGATTTTCCCTACATTTTGTCATTAACAGTAATTGCCCTGTTATTATGTCAGATTCACTAGGAACAGCCTAGAAAAGTGATGTATTGAGGGAGCAGTTTCAGGTAAGAGTAAGATCTGGGGGAAAAATAGAAAACACGGATGTTGTTTCAAGTAAAGATTAGATTTCATCTGATCTTACAGGGAGCTCTGGCGTAAAAATCACAACATAGAGTTCTTCCCACCCTATGGCAAGGAAGATAAACATTGGTAATCTCTGTCAGTTGATCATTGGCGTGAGGCTCCCTCTCCCTCCTGGAGCCAGGAATGTATAATCTCCAAGATGAGGCAATTCCAGTTGAGATATAGGTGGTCTCCAGACAAGATGGCAGCTCTGCATAATTTGCAGCTAGGATGTGTGTGTATAAACTAGCTGAGGCTATCTGATCAGGGCACCCAGTGTCTACTCCAATATATTTCTTGCACCATTCAAGTTAACCTTCTTCTCTCATTAAGTTGCAACTTATTTCTTTCATTAAGTTTACTTCATTCAGACTCTGTTTCTTCAGGATTTCATTTGATAACAATTTCCAGGAGAACTTACAAGAACAGTGTTAGTAAATTCCCTTCTGCTGTATTTGATCTTGAATTTATCGATGATACCCATCACCTCCCTCCTCCACCACTCATTCTAGATCACCCTCCTCTTGGCTAGCACTTCTTCTGGCATGAGTGCTTCAAAGTGCTCAAATAGCAATCATAGATTAAAGCTTAATGGAAATCTTATTGTGTCTCCTGGTGGAAATGTCTCCCCATGACAAGCAAAACTTGAGACCCACAGAACCTAAAATTATTGGAACAGGAAGCAACAATATTCCAAGTGAATCACTGAAAGTGATGATGGATCAAACACTTCCACCCTTACCATTTGGTTTCCAGAGCTTATGTGTTCTACGTCTTGGGGAGATGGCATGATGTGATGATCAGTTTTAAGGCATTATCTTCAAGTAAGTATCACAAAAGTGCCTTCAACATGTTATTTCATTTTTATGTCAGGCTGGAAGTTTGTAGATAAGCTCAAGAAAGATAACTCCACTCCTCCTATAGCTCAGGCCCAATGCAATCATCTTTGACTCCTGAATCTCCATCACATACTCCATTCATTTCATCGTCATATCCTATTCGTTTTGCATTCAAAATATGTTGAGTATGCTTTTTCTCACCACTTCTAATGTTAGCACCATAATTTAAGCCACAATAATCTTTCACTTCTAGGCCATAAAACTGAGTCTTCTGGGGCACCTGGGTGGCTCAGTCGTTAAGCATCTGCCTTCCGCTCAGGTCATGATCTCAGGGTCCTGGGATCAAGCCCCGCATCCGGCTCCCTGCTCTGCGGGAAGCCTGCTTCTCCCTCTCCCACTCACCCTGCTTGTGTTCCCTCTTCTGCTGTGTCTGTCTCTGTCAAATAAATAAATAAAATCTTAAAACAAACAAACAAACTGAGTTTTCTTTATTTTATCCTTCCTCACTTCCAACCGCACTCTTGATAACTGATTTGATCCTTTCAAAAACATTCTGGTCCATATCACTCTTGTGTTTAAACCCTGACAATGGCTCTCCATTTTACTCAGAATAAAATCCAAAATTCCTTGTGAAAATCCACCATGCATACTTTGTATCCAAACAACTTGCATTTCAATCACAGATCTGAATCTTATTATTTGTGTGAAATAAGCAAGCTAATAGACTTACTTGTGTCTCAGGGTAGTATCTAGAACTATATAGTGTATAGTGTATATGGTGTATAGTAATTTACTTATAGCAGTTCCTGTAGTTAAAGTAACACTACAGGGGGTGCCTGGGTGGCTCAGTTGGTTAAGCATCCAACTTTCAGTTTTGGCTCAAGTCATGATCTCAGGGCTGTGAGATCAAGCCCCGCGTTGGGCTCCAAAAGATTGTCTCCTTCCTTCTCCTTCTGCTGCTCCCCTCCACCTCTCTCTCCAACTTAAAAAAAAAAAAAAAAAAAAAAAAAAAAAAGCAGGAAATTTAAGTAATATTCTTGTTGTTTTTGTTCTTATTATTTCTGGTAATGTTTTCCCTATTTTTTTTTACTGATTATTAAAAAATATTTTTCATGTCATATAATTCTCTAAAACGTATCTAAAGGCTATGTAATATTCCTATTACATACCATTTGCATTTCTTTCATCTTAATTTCTATTCACTTAATCACTTACTCCAATCTAGGTATTACAGCAGCTTTTGGGCTCACTTTGGTGAAAAGAAGTTTATACGAGGTAGAAAGTGATAACACAAAATAAAAACCACATGCATAAAACGTATGATTGAATATGTCTATTGTTTTCTCTGACAATCTTACCATAAGATATATTTTTTTTTTCTCACTGACATCATGCCTAAATACTTAATGCCATTTTAAAATATTCTGATGAGAAGCTTCTGTAAATATGGGGAACACTGTGGAGAAAGTCTTATCTTTTCCTTCCTTTCATGAAATATGCTGGGCTTACAGGGAGAACTGGGTCCAAGGAGAGGTTAAATTCTAGTTCCTTCTATATAACTTTTACATGTGTCAAGGGTGCTATGTGCAGAAAGAATGCTATTGTCCCGTTACTTCTCAACTACAGCAGTCATGATTATAGAGGAAATTGCATGAACCTCACAAGACAACAGAGACAAATATATATGAATGATATCAATATCATATGTTCTACTGATCAGTTCATGACATGGAAACAGAAAGAGTGAATATTCCCCAGAATGAAACGTCAGTAAGTCATAGTAAAATGAACACAAATTTATTATTAATTCTTTAAGCTGAAATCTTAAAATACATTGCTTTCTAAATAATTTTATTTCTTAATTTAATGGTTACCTAATTTTCTGTAATATCAGAAAAAAGTTAAATTGAATTCTATTTTCATCACCACCTTCTCATCCATCCCAAGAGCTTACTTCTTTGGCATTTGACCACTGAAAAATACCATGTTAAATGATATATTCCAGGCATGTAGCTGTAGAAGTTAAAAAAAAAAAAGCAACTATAATATTCCAAAGGTATAAAATAGATGTTCTTTTTTTTAATTTCATAATTTGATCAAGAAGTTTTATTAATTTTCACTCAGGCACAGAGAATTTTGAGCTGTCACCCCTCATATAAATTGAAAAGTTGGGGAAAAATGTTTTCTATCTGCAATGGCATCATATTATATTTATTTTCTGTACATTTTCTTAGAAACATTATACATGTTAGCATAGACATTAATTATTTATCCTTTGAAAAGCGGGGAATTAGAGTCAAAAGGAAGATAGATCTTTTATATTCTCTTGACTAATGTAAATACTTTCTTCTGAATTTAGAGAAAAGAGTGTCATATAGTGAGCCAAGCAAGCTGTAAGATCTCTGCTTCAGAAAACTATATATAAAATAAATAAGTGGCCAAAGGACAATCTCTGGAAACTCATTTTTGTCACATTCTTGATATTTTTTTTTAGATTTTTTTTTTTTTATTTGAGAGAGAGAGAGAGAGAGAGCACATGAGAGGGGGGAGGGTCAGAGGGAGAAGCAGACTCCCCGCCGAGCAGGGAGCCCGATGCGGGACTCGATCCCGGGACTCCAGGACCATGACCTGAGCTGAAGGCAGTCGCTTAACCAACTGAGCCACCCAGGCACCCACATTCTTGATATTTTTGCTCTCTCATGTCACAGTCTTTTACTAGAACTGGAAACTGGAGTCAGCTAACTTACATTGTACCATCATAAGAAAAAAGGACTGGTCTCCACCAAGCTCTGCCATCCATTTGTATCTAATCTCCAGTGTGTGCACATACACACAAACACACACACACACACATTTTTTGTTTTTTAATCCTTCTAAAACTTTGCGGTTGGGAAACCGTGTTTCAAAGGAATAATCTCCTTCACATCTCTACCAATGTACATATTGTAGAATTCCTTATCCTTTTCCCTCTCATGAGACCAGAGTATTTTTTTTTTTAATTTTTGTTCAGGATAAAAGATAATTTAAACCCCACTCCCATGAGACCGAGAGAAGAATTTCTATTTTATTATGTCCTACTACTACTCCTTAAGGAAATGATGGACTTTTTAGCAATGGTTACCAGCTGGGATCCATGGTCCATGAAGAGTACTTCTTTCCCCACTCAGTTGTTCTGATGCAAGAAATGGAATTAAAGTGAAGGAACTGGGGGAAGAACAGCAAAGATAAAGACAATTTTAGTTTGGTGTGCATGTGAAATTTAAAAATATCAGTTACCATTTCTCCATTAAATAAAGTATTTCTGGAGTAACTGGGTATCCCTTTCCTGATTATTCCTTGCTCTTTGGAGTCTCACTCACACAGTACTTTTTTATTTTTTTCCCTGTTACATTTCAGGAGTTAGCTTCAAACTTTAATTCAAGCTTTACCTGACACATTGTACACATGTTATTTTAACAGAATAATAATAATAAAAAGTTTCATTTTCAGGGGGTAAAGATTGATATAATAGCTTTGAAAACATTCTAAACATCAAGAGGCTCTTGGGAAACTAATTTTTTTTTTCGATGAAAGGAATCTAAACAGAGGGAGCACAAAGCCAATAAAGGAGGTATGAGTTTTAAAACTAAGAGCCATCAAACTCTCAGAAGTGGCACAAAATTACATTTTTTAAATCTGTGATATATTTAGTTGACAAATTTTATTGTTTCAAATTGTAATATTTAAAAAATGCTAAATTCATAGGTAGAAAAATACTGGGATATGGAGAGGTGTATTACATCCAAGCATATCAAGGAACATGACAACTTTAAAGGAAGGCAGAGAACTCAGAAAATACGCTTATTCTGTAATCTAAATTAAAAGTGGCTATGGATTCTTCTATCACCCTAGTAATTTCTTGGCAATTCTCCCAGATAAGTATTTATATAGGTGATTGTTTTCATTTTGCTCATACTTTTCATTACATAAATTATTTTAAGCTATTAATTTTCCATTATGCACATGAATATGGTTCACTAAATATGCTGAGGTGTCAATACATTATCTATTTCTGAGAAAAATATAATATGCCACTGACTTTTGTGAAGAGGGCTTAAGTATGAATGCTCTATGGATATATATATGTGTGTGTGTGTGTGTGTGTATGTGTGTATATATATGCTATAAACTTGTAACAACACCCATAGCCTTGCATTCAACCTCCATGATAATTTGGCCCAACCACATTTGTAGTCTTGCCCTCTGTTGATCCTATTCACATAGTCAATGTTTTAAGCCAGTTGGATCCTTGCTCTTCCCTAACGTGCCTTCTGCACCTTCTATCCTTCTTGACTCTTTTTTTTTTTTTAATCTGCCATTCTCAATAGTTTTGGTCTCAGGTAACAAATACCCTCTTAAGAAATCATTGAGGTTCCCCCAAAGATTTTATGTAGGATGAATCTATTAGCACCATATTAAAAATTTTTATTTTTTTATTTTTATTTTTTATTTTTTATTATTAAATTCAATTAGCCAGCAGATAATACACCATTAGTTTTTGATGTAGTGTTCAATGATTCATTAGTTGCGTATAACACTGAGTGCTCATCAACACACGTGCCCTCCTTAATACCCATCACCTGGTTACCCCATCCCCCTACCTGCCCCTTCTGTAACCCTCAGTTCAGTTCCCAGAGTCTAGAGCCTCTCATGATTTGTCTCCCTCTCTGATTTCTTCCCATTCAGTTTTCCCTCCTTTCCCCTGTGTTCCTCTGCATTATTCCTTATGTTCCACATATGAGTGAAACCATATGATAATTATCTTTCTCTGCTTGACTTATTTCACTTAGCATAATCCCCTCCATTTCCATCCATGTGGATGCAAATGGTGGGTATAATATTCCATTGTATGTATGAACCACATCTTATTTATCCATTCATCTGTTGATGGGCATCTTGGGTCCTTTAACAGTTTGGCTATTGTGGACATTGCTGCTATGAACATTGGGGTGCATGTGCCTTTTCTTTTCAATATTTTTGTATCTTTGGGGTAAATACCTAGTAGTGCAGCTGCTAGGTCATAGGGTAGCTCTATTTTTAACATCTTGAGGAAATTCCACACTGTTTTCTAGAGTGGCTGTACCAGCTTGCATTCCCACCAACAGTGTAAGAGTGTTCCCCTTTCTCCACATCCTTGCCAACATTTGTTGTTTATTGCCTTGTCAATTTTTGCCATTCTAACTGGTGTAAAGTGGTATTTCATTGTAGTTTTGATTTGTATTTCCCTGATGGCTAGTGATGTTGAACATCTTTTCATGTGTCTGTTAGCCATTTGTATGTCTTTGGAGAAGTGTCTGCTCATGTCTTCTGCTCATTTCTTCACTAGATTATTTGTTTTTTGGGTGTTAAGTTTGAGAAGTTCTTTATAGATCTTGGATACCAGCCCTTTATCTGTAATGTCATTTGTAAAAATCTTCTCCCATTTCGTGGGTTGTCTCTTAGTTTTGTTGATTGTTTCCTTTGCTGTGCAAAAGCTTTTTATCTTGATGAAGTCCCAATAGTTCATTTTTGCTTTTGCTTCCTTGCCTTTAAAGACATGTCCTGAAAGAGGTTGCTGTGGCCAGTGTCGAAGAGGTTACTGCCTATGTTCTCCTCCAGGATTTTAATGGATTCTTGTCTCACATTGAGGTCTTTCATCAACTTTGAGTTATCTTTGGGTCTGGTGTAAGAGAATGGTCCAGTTTCATTCTTCTGCATGTGGCTGTCCAATTTCCCCAGCACTATTTATTGAAGAGACTGCCTTTTTTCCATTGGGTATTCTTTCCTGATTTGTCGAAGATTACTTGACCATAGAGTTGAGGGTCCATTTCTGGGGTCTCTATTCTGTTGCTTTGATCTATGTGTCTGTTTTTGTGCCAATACCATGCTGTCTTGATGATCACAGCTTTGTAATATAGCTTGAAGTCAGGCATTGTGATGCCCCCAGCTTTGGTTTTCTTTTTCAACAATCCCTTGGCAATTCAGGGTCTTTTCTGAAACACGACAGGGATGCTCACTCTCACCACTTTTGTTCAACATAGTACTAGAAGTCCTAGGCTCAGCAATCAGACAACAAAAAGAAAAGGAATTCAAATTGACAAAGAAGTCAAACACTATCTCTTCACAGATGACATGATACTTTATATGGAAAACCCAAAAATCTCTACCCCCAAATTACTAAAACTCATACAGTAATTCAGCAACATGGCAAGATACAAAATCAATGCACAGAAATCAGTTGCATTTCTATACACTAACAAAGCGACTGAAGAAAGAGAAATTAAGGAATTGATTCCATTTACAATAGCGCTCAAAAACATAAGATCCCTATGAATAAACCTAACCAAAGAGGTAAAGGATCTATACTCTAGAAACTACAGAACATTTATGAAAGAAATTGAGGAAGACACAAAGCAATGGAAAAACTTTCTATGCTCGTGTATTAGAAGAATAAACATTGTGAAAATGTCAATGCTGCCCAGAGCCATCTACACTTTCAACGCAATCCCTATCAAAATACCATTAACATTTTTCACAGAGCTGGGACAAACAATCCTAACATTTGTATGGAACCAGAAAAATGAAAATTTTTAAATTGTTATTTTTATTAGTACTTTAAAAATATAAAGCTAAATCTATTAAGTTTTTGCACAACTTACATTTATGCAAATAATTATATTTTCTAAAATAAAAAATTAGTGATCAGAAGAGCATAATTTTATGTTTTTGCAAGTCTATTTTATGTCTAGTTTTATGGGCCATAGTTAAATACTAATACCTTTTTTCTTAAAGATTTATTATTTATTTGAGAGAGAGAGCATATGTGTGTGTGGGGGGGCAGTGGGGAAGGAGCAGAGGGAGAGGGCGAGAGAGAATCCCAATTAACCAACTGCACCACCCAGGTGCCCCTAATATCTGCTTTTGCATTCAGTCTGTTGTAATATGTTGTTTTGGTGAAAGCATACAACAAAAACCAGGCATCACACAGAGAAGTATTAGAAAAGCCAGTATTTTCAAAATCTTTTCAGATAATTGTGAATATTCTATGATACTACACCAAAACTTCACAATCCATAATGTGAATCTGTGAAATCAATTACTATTGATTTTTTTTACTCTGTTATATTATAATCTATTGATTTCTCCTGTACTTTGAATGAGTTTTTTACCCATTCTGAATTTTCTGCCATCATGCCCTGGTCATTTGGAAAACATCGGCTCACTATGAAGACCCTACCAATGTTGGATTTTTTTTTTTATAAATATCTAACAAACTTACACTCATTAATATCATCACCAATCTTATGAAAATCAAGTGTTGAGAAGCTCTCAAATTCGTAGTGGCAGATACAAGTTTCCCAAAATTCTAACTGTGCTTGAAAGCATGGATTTTATTATTTGCAACAAATAGTGTCAATTTTCTTTGAAGTAACAGTGGGTATTCAATCTTAGAGAGCCTCAGAAATAAGTCTTTGGCCACTTTCTTTCTCTATTCTCACTCTTGAAGTAATATCACCTTAGTCCCATTGTTTTAAATACTATGTATATGCTAATAGTTTTTTTATTTTTTTAAGATTTTATTTATGTATTTGTCAGAGAGAGAGAGAGCACAAGTAGGAGTGGCAGGCAGAGGGAGAAGCAGGCTCCCCACCAAGCAAGGACCCCAATGTGGGACTCAGTGCCAGGACCCTGGGATCATGACCTGAGCCAAAGGCAGACCCTGGGATCATGACCTGAGCCAAAAGCAGACGCTTAACCAGCTAAGCCACCCATAAGTCCCTATGCTGATAGTTTTAAAATGCATATTTCCAGAGCATCACATTCATTTTTGAGGAAATACATGACAATTACCTAGACCATAGTTTCTGCATCTATCATTCTTCCAAACAAGAATGGTACTTCTTTAAAACAAAAAGTGTCTAGTTCAATTCACAACTCAATGACCATATAAGTTCTTTCATTCTGAAAAAAAGAAGCACAACTGTATCTTTTTTTTTTTTTTTAATTTATTTGACAGAGAGAGACACAGTGAGAGAGGGAACACAAGCAGGGGGAGTGAGAGAGGGAGAAGCAGGCTTCCCACGGAGCAGGGAGCCCGATGGGGGACTCAATCCCAGAACCCTGGGATCATGACCTGAGCTGAAGGCAGATGCTTAACGACTGAGCCACACAGGCACCCAACTTTATCTTTTTTTAAATGAGGTACGTTGCAATAATAGGGGACAAATTCTTTGACTTCTTTCCATATTATTTATTTTAATATTGTGCTTCATGGTTCTACTTATGTTACTCAGATATCTTCACAAATATTTTTCCATGGAGACTATCTTTGACATAATACTTATAGAATCCACCCATCAATCAAGGTAAAAATCTTGGCTCTCTCTACTATGCTGTTCTATGTAAATGATCTCTCCTTTATCTCAACCACTGAGACTTTCCTCAGGGCTCATGCGTATATTCAAGGATTCTAATTTCCTGTTTTCATACTGGAAAGTACCTTATTAACATCTAACTAGCTACTCACTACATGCATAAAATATATGCCCTGGCACTGTCAATTTACTATAAGGATTTTAGATAGAAAAAAATCATATCAAAGAATATGAAGAAAATATATCAATATATGTTTTAACTAGTTACCATGTTTGGCCATTAAATTTAGTTAATTACATTCTAGAAGACTGAATAAAAATGGAAACATGATAGATTATGTACTTATCATTATCTGATAAAAGGAGCTTATACTAATTATTTAAGGGAGCTCATTTTTTCCTGGTACTAAATGATAAAGACAATGTATCAACCTAAGGGACAGATTATTATTCAACTAAATTATTAAGACACACTATTATGGCATTATAAGGAGATCTAGCATATGGAAATTAAACTATGGAAATGAAGTCATATCACAGTAGGTTAGTTACTAAAAACTTAGTCCATTTGGGGACACAAAACAGTCTTTACAGTTTAAGAAAACTCACTTTGTAAGAGGTTATTTAATAAAAAAAAAAATGCGTGCATTTGATGTTGGGGAAAAGAAGTGTAATGCATAAAATAGCCTCCTTGAATAGTATAATGAAAATTCCCAGCATCAATTTTTGCTCTTTCACTATTTAAGCAAATTGTAACCCTTAATTTACTAGACCTTCATCATTTTTGTTTCAAAATTTAATTCAGGAAACATTTATAAGCATTAACTAGGTTCACAAGATACTTTGCTAAGACCTGAGGACACAGAGTTTACCCACTGTTCATTTTTATCAAAGTTATGAAGGTGGTCTTGGGTTGCCCTGTGTGATGACACTCCCACTGTAGTGAATCTGTCATCTTCTGAAAAAAGCAGTTCCGTTGAAAGACTCACTGTGCAGCATAATAGCCAAGTGGGGGATTTAAAAATATATTTCATTTATCAAAAAAGTAGTGAATGTTTTCAATACAGGTAGACACAGTCTAAGAGATGAAGCTGCACTGTATATTTCTTCCTCTTTTATTTTATTTCCAAGTAGGAAGTATATTTATTAAAATGCCAATTTGACATTCTAAATGTGACATTTACTACAGACTTCACATACCTTTTCTCTTTCTTGCATTCAAGTATGTATGAGATGTATCAAAATGAACTTTTCTAAACTCAGAACGGAGTCTCATCAGTATTTTCCCAGTGCTCAGGTGCACAGCTCAGTACATCATTCATTTCTCAGTCTCAAGAATCACTTCATCTAAACTAGTTGTTTTGGTGTGTAGACATCAGTCATCCTTAATACCCTGAAGACCACGTTGGGAAAATGAATAAAATGGAGGCTCTAATCCCTCTTTCTTTCAATCTCTATTTTGAGAATGGGGAGATCACTTGATACCACATTTCCATTTAAAACATCACAGAAAGATGTAGTATGAAAATAATATGTTTCTGATCTGCATATAGCACCAGCTGAATCCAAATTCCCATGAATTTCCTGCCACTGTATTGAGTGTTCTTTTCATCATGCAGCCAGTTTATTCTAATTCCCTTTTAGCACAGCTTCCAAAAGTACGAAATCTTCCATTTGGAGTTGAGCAACATGGAGCTTATCCATGGTTCTGGGCAACTGGATTTTGGTAACATTACTGCATTTCCTAAATTGGATGTCAATAAATTATCTTTAAGTGACTTTGAAGTGGTTGATTGGCTTGAACTCACTTAGAAATATGTCTTCTTCCATAATTGATGTTACTCTTATATTTTAAACGATCAGTCTGAGCACATGCATTTGGTAGAGATAATGACCTTGGTCTCTAGGGTTGGGTTTTAATGACATTCCACCAGTATGCCTAGGATAGATAAACTTATTTTTTCAAATTACACATGACAAATATATACCAAAGAATGGTAGGCAAAGAAAGAACCCTCCCATGACCACTAAAAAAAAAAAAATTACCTGAGCGACTTTCCAAGAAGAAAATTCCTTTTAATTTTATCATTTCAATCTAATTCTGTTGATTTGAGCTTTGCACATCCAGATGTCTAATGTGTCAATTCATTTAACTGGCCAAATGCCTTTAGAAATGAAGTTTTCTATCATCATGACCAAATCTGGAAAAAAATGCCTTTAATAATTCAAATTCACACATTCAGTGTAAAATATTTATCAATTGCTACTATATATCAGATACTGTGCTTCTTCTCTTCTAGGTATTCAAAGATAAATGAGTTTCCTAGCACCCAAGTTCTGTCATTTAACAGAGGAGTTAGACATATAAACTAATGAATAAAAGATATACAGTCTACAACAGATGTATACATTAGGAAGATGTTGAAGCCCTCAAGAAGTACCCCTCATACTTTAGAATGTATGGAATCCTTCCCAGTGGAGGCAGCATGAGCTTCAAAATGCATCATCCTTTATCCATTCATTTGCAATGGAAGTTATTAACCAATGCAGTTTCATTTTTTCCTTCTTGAATTACATTTCTTTGTAATGTTCTATTTCTGAGGCAGAGCCTTGAGGTTATTTTCCTCCAGATGGGAAGAGAAAAATAGCCAGACTCAAAATATGTGTCATTGGTCAACCTTGAGTCTCAAAGACATTCCTGACATTTCAGCAAGATGCCATTATTTAAAATCAAGTTTTATGTGGGGAGGAGGGAAGGGAGATTTACTTAAGCTAAATGTCAATAGCAAGCTCAGATAATAATTTACTGCATACCCAGGAAAGAAAGATGAAGAAGGATGATGAGGGCCAAAATACTGTGAAACATCCTAGTACTCAGGTACCCCTCCACCCACAGCTACAATTAAGATATGAGCTTCAAGAGGAAAGTCATTTGAAACATACAGATAAATGTGTGTAGGAAGCTGGGTCAAAGACAATAAGGAGAGATCAGCTCAAGTCATGCCTGATGGGGATTAAAAATAAAGAGCTTCCAGACTCTAATGTACAAGTAAGACACAGTAGAAAGAGTAGACACTGTTAGAGACACGTAGAAGAGCTTCAGGAAGTGCCCTGGGTTGAAAATCCTGGGGTTTTCAAAGGTAACTGAATATCCAAATGAAGGTTTCTAAGAAAATGTAAATTCTCAGAGGCCTGGGATCATTACAAAGTGGACATCATCAACAAGGCCTTGGCAACTAGGAGCAAATAGCTGAGACCACAGGCTTCAGATGTGGGAGCAAACATATTAGTTCACAATGTCATTTAGACAAACCTTATATCAGTCAGTACAAGAAATAAATCAGCCAGCCACTCCACTGAGAATGATGAGAGTCAAAGTTCACCTTTATAGTCCAGAAGATCACCTCTTCTCAAATGTCAATAAGGACTCAGACTCTTCATACACTTAGCCACCATAGTAGGGAGGAGATGGTAGAATGTGATGTGCATGGAATGAAGAAAATGAGTAATTTAAAAACCCTTTTCAAACCAGCCCTGATAGGGCATTGGACACTAAACATGTTGAGGACTTACTCTTTAAAAATGACTGAGAAATTCTTCAAATTCAGGCTGAACCTTGGCTGTCAACTAATGGAATAGCAGCTCTTAAGGAAATCAGATCAGACATAAGAAATAAAGAAGCCATACTCTTTTTTTATTTTTTTATTGTTTTAAAGATTTTATTTATGTATTTATTTGAGAGAAAGGAAGAGAGAAAGAGTGAGCAGGGGGAGGAGGAGAAGGGGAAGGAGGAGAAGGAAGACAGAATATCAATCAGACTCTGAGCTGAGTGCAGAGAAAGCCTAACATGGGGCTTGATCTTATGACCCTAAGATCATAACCTGAGCCCAAACCAAGAGTCCAACGCTTAACTAACTAAGCCACCCAGGCACCCCTCTACACTCTCTTTTATTGATCTGAACATGGTGTGAATGAATCTGTGATATCACCTTACATGTGTTAAATACATACAGGCTCAGTTCTAGCAACTAAATATACAATTGATGGACAAGATAAATAAAGCCCTGTTTCTCAAGAATCTCATATTGAAGTGAGAAATGTAGACAAGGCAAACATATATTAAAATAATATATGAGACCTCTCACATTAGAAGGAAAGTGTCTTATGGAAGAGCCTAACCAAATCTTTTGAGTAAGGAGTGAATAGGAAAGACTTCCAGAAAAATTCATTTCTGAGAGGAGACATGGAGGATGAGACAAAACATCATCAGTCAGACTGGCTTCAGAATTGTGAGTACATATGCAGATTGCTGTCTTTCATGTATTTCATGACATTTACCCAGTCTACAATGCTCTCAGGTATGGGCAGGGTCCTGAGCCCTCTCTCCAAATTAGGCAGTATTCCTTCATTCATCTGAACGATGCTTAGATGAAAGCAGATCAGACACATGGGATCAAATTGTCCAATTTATTATTCTGTTACAGAGGAAGATGTCAGCTAGCTGGAAGTCTTCCATAAGAGGACACAGGGTTCTCTCCTTGGACTTGTCCAGGTCAGTGTGTTCACCAATAATCACAAGGAAGATATAAAGGGCATGTTACTCAATTCACAATAAGGGGTAGTGAATACGGTAAAAGACAGAGTTAAGATCCAAAGATCTTTTTTATCAAGCCATTTTTATAGCCATAAGTAGTTCCTGACTTTGATACAGAAACATACAACTATACAAGTATAAATATTACAAGATAAATTTTATCAATAACATATGTCGGAAAAGAATAAGAACAATAATACAAGTTAAAGATTTAATCAATAGTATACTCAAGGGAAGTCAAGAGTGTGACTCTTGTTAGATTAATTTAATGGAATATTTTAGGCATTGTTAATAGAAATATACATTCTATAAAAAGACAAATACTGTATTATTTTACTCATGGGGAATTTAAGTAACATAACGAATGAACTAAGAAAAAGACTAAAAAAGATTTGTTTTATTTTATTTTTATAAAAAAAATAAATTCCAGTATAGTTAACATACAGTGTTATATTAGTTACAGGGGTACAATATAATGACTCAACAGAGAAGAGGTGGGCAGGGGGATGGGTGAAAGAGATAAAGGGGATTCAGAGTACACTTATCTTGAAGACCACTGAAAAATGTTAAGAATTGTTAAATCATTATATCGTATGCCTGAAACTATATAACACTGTATGTTAACTATACTGGAATTAAAATAAAAAAAATTAAAAATAATGAAAAAAGAAAAATAGAAATAATATCTTCAAGAAAAGAATCAAAAGCCCTTATAAGTTCTCTATTTTTCAGGTCACATTTGGGATACTGGATGGGTCTGAGCTCTATAATTCATTTATACAAATTATAAATTTTCTGTTCAGTCAATGAATGTTTCATGGGTTGCTTACTATATGTAAATGATCGTTTCATGGATTCAGGATAAATAGTCTGTTGGTCTTTAGGAGAAGAAGTTAATAGTCTTTATTTATATATATTCAGGGAAACGCAGCTAGATTGGAGTTGTACAAGAGCTCATCAGAGGACAAAGTCTATGAAATAGAAGTATGTAAGTAATTTGGTAATAATTTGGTATGGAATTTGGAAATAAGGCAGATTAAGACAGTGAAGAACAATAGGAAGGCATTTAAAGGCTTAAGCACTAGACTAACATATTTTTAAAAATCACTCTTTATAAATGTAATATTGTAAATTTTATAAATGTAATATTTTCCTTTATTTCATGTGGAAAGTTCTAATAGACCCATTTTCTTTGACATTTGAAAATTCATTCATTAAAGCATTGAACACACTTCTTTTTCTTATTTGCCCTCAGTTCCAAATTAACTAGTGGAGTTTGACTTTAATGCTGTAAGAGGAAGGAGCAAAGAAAATCTATCGATGACCTATTTGAGAATTATACAAAATATAAAAATCCAACAAATTCCAAAGGTTGTTTACTTTGTCAAGCATTAATAAATTGAGAAAACTTACTCGATGACTTTTATATCCTAGGTGAAATTTCCAGAACCACTTCACAAAGCAAAACTTCAAATTTTAAAAGATACTATATTGTTATTTTTTAATGTAAAATACCTGATTATACATTTCTGGTATTATTTTTCCAACATTATTTCAGCAAAATTAAATGCTAATAACTCTATGAGGTACTATGGGTACCAAATAATAAACCAGTCTCTACCTTTGAAAAGATCAGATCATATATTGGTGCCAGGAAACACTCATGACCTCAAATGATTACAATACAATGTGATGAATGGCAAGTGAAACTCTACAGAGGGTGTTAACATAGTATAGAGAGGGTTGATTATTTGTTCTGCTTGAAAGATTTGGGGAAACCACAAAGAGGGTAAGAGTTTCACATGAAAACATAAGAAGAAAAAGCCTCTGAAGAGATATAGAGATTATCTCTAGAGTAGAGTTTCAATCCAGGATCCAAAGCACACATTTCAAATTCTCATCAAAGGGACTTTATATTTAATCCAATTCAACAAACATATATATAATGCTTCTCAGGTTTGAGGCACTGTTCTAGAAATGTGATTAAACTGATTAAAACTATTTATATTATTTCTTAGGGCTATTTCCAACTATACCTGTTCTAGGTACTTTACAGGTATTGTACATTTAATCTCCACAAGAGTAAGATTAATAAAAGATTATTTTCATCAGTTTATTTTCCATAATGTCTAGGGATGGAAGGAAGATATATTTTTAATACTGTCTTAGTCAGTTAAGGCTGGTGACAAAAATACCATAGACTGTGTGACTTAGACAACAGACATTTATCTCTCACAGTTTTAGAGTCTGAGAAGTCCCAGATCAAGGCACTGGCAGATTCAGTGTCCGATTAGGCTGCCTCAGATGGCAGAGAGAGTACAAGCAGCTTTCTGGGCTCTCTTTTATAAGGGCACTAATCTCATTCATGGTGGCTCCACACTTAGGGCTTAATTTCTTCCCCAAATCCCCACATCTCAATACCATCATATTGGGGGTTATAATTTCAACATTTTAGTATGGGGGGACACGAACTGCATGAGTGTGGTATATTACAGATACCACGTAGTAAGTGCAATGATGAGTGAACATACAGGGTAACACCATAAAAACACCAAAGATAGGATTTTTGCCCAATCTCAGCAGGAAAATTACATTAGGGAGTTGTGGGAAATTTTTCATGTCAGCCTTTATAAAGGAGATGATACCCTAACTATTCTTTGATGGATAAAATACTGGAGAGAAGCTGAGGGTAAAAAAATAAGAGGAAGAGCTGATTCTTTAAAATGCATGAAATGACCCTAGCCGCAGAGAAGTAAAGCAACACACTTAAAGGCACACACAACTAATACATGCTAGAACAAAGTTATCTGAGAAAAGAAATAACTTTTTAATTTTATAATTGGGTCCTAACTAATAAAATTAATAAGTTGATGTTTATGAATAAAATGTTTTCATTTAATCAAGAAGAAATTGTTACTCACTGACTGGTATACTAAGCTCTGCCTCCTCCATGTGCAAAATCTATTGCCAACTATCTTCTGCTTTGAGTCCAGCAATGTATGTGCCATTCAAACTTAAATGTGGTAGTCATTTAGAACTTCACTATGGGGAAATTCTGTCCAGAGACTGACTTACTGCTTCTTGAGTAACAGGACCTGATTAGTTCCTTTTATCATTTAATGGGGGAATCAAACAAAAGAATAGATAAAAGTACCGTGGTAGATAAGAATGGTGGAGCCGTACTTGTTTAGCTCTCACCTGTGTTATTGGATTGCTCCAAAATCCCAGAGAAAGTGAACAGTGTAGATTGCATGGCCTCCTTCTGTGCATGAGGAAATGCAAGCACAGAGAGGGGTTGGAAGTTGCTCAAGAACGCTGACTCTCAATTCAGTACTCTAAAGAGCACACCCGGACTTGTGGTGAGATGATCTTGGACATTTCTTTTAGAAATCTAATTTATCTCACTTTATATTGATTTTGGGTTGAGAATACAAGACCACCTGGATAAGATATTTATGGTCTATCCCATACTAGCATTTCCATCACAAAAATCACTATTTGAAATGGAAACTTGGTTATTTCAGCTATTTATGATTGCTTTTATTATGAAATTAAATGGTTGATTGTTTTGGATTGTTTTTTCCAAAAATGACACACCAACTAGTTTAGTTAAGCTATAAATAATAGTCAGTGTGAAATGAGACAGCATTGTAGTCATTAAAAATAATGGGTTTTTACAACCAAAGAACAGAGACTACCTTCCTTTATTCTTTGAGGTAACACACTTTATATTAAGACACTTTTTTTGTGTGTTGTTTATCTTATTTATTTATACCGTTCCTTAAAAATAAACCATTCCTTCAGTAGAATTATCAGCTTCTCACTATGGAGAGATAGCAAGGAAGGAAAAACCTTAGCTGGGAGCTGAAATGGGGTGTGTAGAAAAATGCCTGAACTATTTCAAACTCAAATTAAAATCAATCTCTCTTAGGTCTTCCCATACCTTTCTTTTCCAGCCATGAGTCAAGGGAAATAGCAGGTAAGGAGTGCCTTTAAACTCTAGAAGGCATTCTCCACTCCCCATATCCTGTTATGAACCTGCAGACAATTTCACCAATTGTATACCCATTTTCTCCAACAGACATTCTTAAGTTCCTACAGTGTGCTCTTTCCTAGGTATTGGGAATATGAAGATGAATACAAGGGTCCTTGCCTTCAAATATTTCACAGATTAGTTTTCAGGGAAATAAATAATTATGATGTCAATTCTGTGAGAAGATAGGAGATCATGGAAGAGCACCTAACTCAGTTTAGGGATGAGCAAGAACTATTTCCTGGAGGATCTAATGTGCCTTGAATCTGGAACCCTAGGAGTAATCCAGGAGGAACTGGTGAAGGAAGTCTCTGTGAATAGTACAGAAACTACAAAGTCACAGATGCACATAAGATGGTTAAGTACTGTATCTCTGCATATTTGTTCCAGGCTCATCAAGGTCATCTCAACCAAATCAAGATTGTTTAGAGACCAAAATATGGCTAATGTTATATGTAGAAAGCAAGTGGCAAAGATGCAAAGGAAGAAAAAATGCATATGCTGGAAATCATTCATTGGTGTTTTTTGTTTTTGGTTTTGTTTTTTTTTGTTGTTGTTATTGTTGTGGATTTTTGCATAATTTTAATACTCCAGAGCAGAGTTTCAAAAAGGCAGGGGTTAGTGAGTGAAGGGTGATCTATATCTTTATAAAACTTGCTTAAAATTTCCATAATGCAAAAGAAGGGGAAATAATGATGGAAATTATCCTTATATAAAAGAACAATATTGCCTATACTAATACTTCATTTTTCAACTACCAGTGTTTTTTCTGCCTTTCCTCTTTATTTATGTAAAAAGAAATGCAGAGACTGCAGAAGTGAGGTAAGAAAACCTTGTTAAACTTTTTCAACAATCCCTGTTATAATGTTCAAAGCAATTACTTTTGCTGTCAGCAGGAATCAAATTTACTACCATCAGAGAGTGCAAAGAGTCAAATGTATTGCTAAGAATTACAACATAAGCTGCATGCAAATAACCCCATAAGTTCTAAGGGCTTGTCTTCCCCTATTTGCACAGCTGAGTCTTCAGTCATAAGTTGCTGAGGCTTCTTTGTTTTTAATTCCCAAAAAGCTGAAGTATATTTTTCCCATCAATTTCAGTGAAAAACAAAAATCCACTAATACCTACCATCTTAAGGGGAAATATTATTGGTGTGCTTTTACAAAAAGAAATATTTCTTTCTAAACAAATCACATAGTAAGAACATTGTGCTGTCAAAAATAATGGAAACTACACAATCTTTTTTTTCAGAGAAATATTTGGACTTGACCCTCACAGCGAAGCTTGAGTATAAACTTTAGTTTACTGCTCTCAAAGGACATGAAGACCTTTCATGAAAACTCTTGACATTGATACAGCTTATTTCTGGAGGAGAGTATTATATAATCCTGAAACAATGAGCTTCACTCCCTCCTCTAACAGTCATATCTATAACTGTAACCACTTAACTCCAACTCCAAAGTTTTATCCATGTCAAACCTCAGCCATTTTTTCACAGGCAATACTGGTAATAATGATACATCCACATAGTTTAACAAATTAAGCAGTTCTTTAATAGTTACTTAAAAAAAACAGTCAACATGAAATCAAAGAGGGAGACAAACCATAAGAGACTCTTAACTATAGGAAACAAACTGAGGGGTGCTGGGGGGGTGGTGGGTGGGGTGATGGGGTAACTGGGTGAGGGCATTAAGGAGGGCATGTACTGTAATGAGCACTGGGTGTTATATGCAACTGATGAATCACTGAACTCTACTTCTGAAACTAATAATACACTATATGTTAATTAATTGAATTTAAATAAAATATTTTTTAAAAAGAAGAAAATAATAAACAAAATAAAAAATAAAAAAAAAAGTCAACAATCCTCTATTCTACTCCCCCTAACCCCAGATACAACACTTTTAGCAGATTCTTCTTGTACTTATGTAATCAGTCTTTCATAAGTATCTCATATTTGGTCAGGAAAACAAAATCCAGTCTCCACTCCAAAGGCATATTTTTAAAAAAAATTTTTATGTTTTTATTTTTTTTGAGATTTTATTTATTTGAGAGAGAGAGAGTGTGGGAGCACAAGCCTGGGTTGGGGGGAGGGACAGAGGTAGAAGCAGACTCCCCACTGAGCAGGGAGCCTGACGCAGGGCTTGATCCCAAGACCCTGAGATCATGACCTGAGCCCAGGACAGACGCTTAACTGACTGAGCCACCCAGGTGCCCCCATAGGCATATTTTAATACAGGGAATCAGAGACTTGCATAATTGTTAGCCTAGGGATCGACAGTTTGGAAAATGGACCCAGAATGTCTTATCATGCAACATGGAAGTGAGTAGTTTTCAAGGGCTGTCCTGGAGTCACTACAAATTTCTAGCACCTCTGGAAAACTTCCATCTGACTACTTCAATCTGTAGGATGAGGACTGGTGATTTCCTAGTACCTCACTGGTAAGCTGACAGACTACGATGGTGCCTTGATATTAAGGCCTCTAATTTTTTTTTTTTTTTTTATATGGGGAAGGAAGTTCTAGAAAATATAGCTCTGGGATTTTTCTGTGAAAAACCGAGCTTAGAAGGCACTTATGAATATGTACAAGTTATGTGCTTATAAGTGTTTCTCTTCTTTTATATTCTTTCCTGAAGTTAATAATTGATACTTCTTAAAAGTTGCTTAAGTTTCTGTCATTATCATATGTAGAGTTCTTAAATACCCCTCAGTACTATTTTATACATGTCCAAATGCGTCGGATTACTTATCACTTTCAGTCCCTAATCATGGAAAGTCCTGTTGGCTCCCTCTTACTCTAGTCTGGAATAATTGTTCTCCTGGCCTCTGGGAAGCTTTCTTTCCCTTTTCTCTCATTCTGGATTCCCCATCTTCTTCTAGATCCTGCCTTCCACTTTGTTTGCTCTTCATTTTGATGACACAGACCCCCTAGTAGTTTTCTGAGCAAGAGTGCTGGAGAGGTTAGCTTTTTACTCCTCCCGTATCTCAAAATGCCTTTAATCTCCCCAGCTTTTGATTCACAGTATGGCTCTATACAGACTTACAAGTTAGAAATCCCTTCCCTTGAGACACTGAATGTGTTACTCTACTGTATTTAAACTCTTAATGTTACCTTTAGAAGGCACAGGCAGTTGTATTTTCTCATTATTTTGAATACATTCTGCTCAATTAGCAGCAGTGGTCTTATGTTCAAGTTGGTAGCAAACTCAAGAGACATAATAAACTTCATTTGATTTCACATTTATTCAATTTTTATTAAAATACAGTAAAAGTGGCACAACATCATGAAGAACTCATGACTTCTGGTGTAGTTTCTGATGTAGTGAAAATATTCTTTGAAATTATTCTCATGAACTTTGGTCTACATGAAAAATGAGAAATGAGCCTGAATAGTATCAACCAACTCAGCTCAGAGAAACCATCAATTATTAAGTCTCTTCAACTTTTATGTATATTTTAATCATGTATCCATGTATCTCCTCCAGGTTTATGTGACTAGTTACCATTTTCTAGAGCAACTACATCCATGGGTTATTAGTTACAGGTTAGTCAGTTTAAAAAAATCATCAACCAAGTATGGATGCTTTGTTTGGAACATAATAACTTCATCAAAATGCTCATCCATCCTAGTTTATTATTCCATTTTTTTTTTTTTAATTAGAGTTGCTAATTTAGGTAAGTAATCCTCAGGCAACTTTGAGGTCAAAGAACATAATACAGAGCAGCTTTAATGCTTTCATTGGACAAGTCATTCATCCACTTTCCTACCATTAAAAAAAAAATGTTCACTGGGGATCCTTGGTGGCTCAATCCATTGAACAACCAACTCTTGATTTTTGGCTGGGGTCATGATCTCAGGGTCATGAGATCAAGCACTGGGATGGGCTCCGTGCTCAGCAGGGAGTCTGATGGATATTCTCTCTCTACCTCTTCCTCTGTCCTCCCCCCTGCTCATGCTCTCTCTCTCTCACTAAGGTAGATAAATCTTTAAAAAATGTTCACATCTGTTATCTCCTTTTCTCTTATCTAGACCTGTTTATCTTCTGAGTTTATAGTTTTCTTTTATTCCCCTTCTTGTATTTGAGCATAACGATTAAAGATGCTTATAAAAGCTTTTAACCTACCATGTGTAACCAGAATTTCCCAAGATTCAACAACTTTTGATCACATTCATAGGAAAAAAAAAGACAGCATTAAAGAGAAAAGGCTATTCTAATAAAACTTCCCCAAATTAGAGAACATAGAAATCAAGGATATTTATGATTTAACACCAGTCCAACTCTTCTAAACAAAGCATAAGAAGAGGAATAACATTCCAACAGGTGTTTTAAACCCGTCTACATCCAGCAAATATCTCAAAGCCAATTCTCATTATGAAGTAAATCAAATACACTAAAGACTTGCTGGTTTTTAATATGATTCTTCTTTTTCAGGTCTCTTGAAAGACATAATGGGGCATTTGTAAGTTCCTTTTCACAAGTAATGATAATTGGATAATAAAAACAGTTGATTACAAATTAATTCAAGCTATTGTTGCAAATTAAATATAGTCTTTATTTTCCTACAACAGCATGTGTATACTCATTTGCATGTTGCAGTTTTAAGAAAACTCTAAAGTTAACATTTGCTGAAAATATTATCATTCAAACACAGTTGTTTTGGAAAAAAAGAACACAAAAACAGAATGTACAAAATTGCTTTTATCTTCCATTTGGGGTTCATGGCAGAAGTCACATGAAAGCTTTTAATTGTCAAAATGCATTAACTCACAATTACCATGATTCTGTAAACAAAAAAAATCATAGTAATGTAAAAATAAGTTTCAGTTTGCAATTTTATAACTGGATCATAACAAATGAAACCAATGGGTTAAAGTCTGTGACATTAAAACCTTCTACTTAATAAAAAATAGATTTCTTGCTCAAATATCCAAACTTGCAAGTGTATGAGCATGGTATAGAAATGACTAATCCCAGTCTTTAAATGAGATTTTAATAGTCAAACTCTGTGGCCAAACTTCTACCTCAATACAAAAATCATTCCCACAAATAGCTGTATTTGGAGAGTCTGGATTTAATAAGAAATCTAAAATTTAAATATCCCTGATGAGGATTCAAATCATTACATTTTAGAAAACCCCGAGCCCTGTGACTGCAAATTTAGCAAAACACCAGAAACCTGTTAAATAGATTATTATGCCAATGTTTTATTAGCTTAACAAATCTATTATTTAAAAGGACCCCACAGCCTTATAAAATACATTCTATTTGGTACACATGATGCAGCTATTTCAGGAAATTTGCATACTGGTGCTGACTTCCACCTGCACCTTAGGAATTGCCATTTTACTCCTGTATACAATTTCCATGAATCATTTAGTACAGCAAATTGAATTTATTATGTGGGCTGTTACCTGGAACTAGACAAACTACAAGGCAAAGGGCACAGTTCTCTAGACTGCCAAGTTTTTCCTGAGTTTTGATACTAATGGCAAATTCAAGAGTTTCCCTATCAAAGTTCAGAAATTCACTGGAAACACAAAGCTCACTGAAATCTAATATACTCACAGTCACATTTACTGAAGGAAAAAGAATATGAATGAGAACAGTTAAAGGAACAGAGACACATAGGGCAAAATCTGGGAGGGGGCCAAATGTGGAGTTTCGACTTGTCCTTTTCCTGTGTAGTCAAGATAGCATTACCTCCTCTTGACCGTGATGTAGGAGAATATGTACAGAATATTTCCAACCAGGGAAGCTCACTCAACTTTTTGTGTCCAGAGTTTTCATTGAGATTTCATTAAGTAGGCATGCTTGATTAATCAATCCCTCAAGTGGTTAAACTGGTTTGATGAATGACTGATTTTTATAACACAAAGCCTCTGCTCTCCAAACATAAGGTTGTTTTTTCAGGCATGGTCAACTTCTACCCTAAGACTATTGGGTGTGGCCTGACCCATCCCAAGCCACTGTTAGCATAAACTACCAGGTATTGTTTAGGGGACTCATAGTGAATAATAAAGGCACTTTCATTACTCAGGAAATTCCCTGTGTTTAGTGGTTACTCCTAAGACCCAGGACAAAGACCAGAACCTGTTTGGGCAGATCTAAGTGCCTTACTACACATTTTTTACTTTCATTCTCTTCTTTGACATAAGAGCTACAAGGAAATAACAGTAGTGTCAATGACAACACATTGCAATAACATCACAGTCATACTGGGATCTCTAATGTGACCATAAAGAATTTTTTAAACCTCCATTTAAATTTGCAGTTTTAACTTCTGATATTTTCCTCAGACATTTTTTTATGACCAGATGATATATGCCTGTGTATAAAATAAAACATATAGCCTCATCATCTATAAAAAATGTATTGCTATTTTATCAAGAGATAATTGATAACTCTGTGAAGGCTAAATATAAAGTTGGATTACCTAAAAAAGGAACTTTAAGAATTCAGAAAAAACAGCAAAAGAAATAAGATAAAATATTAAAGTCTTAATTGAGAAGTCATAGATTATGAATGTATATAAACAAAATATGGGATGCTACCAATGGTACACCTAGTATTAAGACCGAGTATAATGTGCACATTAATGTTCTCTATTGGAGCCCCTGGGTGACTCAGTCAGTTAAGGGTCCAACTCTGGTTTTTGGCTCAGGTCCTAATTTCAAGAGTGAGATCCAACTTTGCCTGGGGCTCTGCTCTCAAGGAGGGAGTCTGCTTGAAGATTCTCACCCTTGTCTTCTCCCCCCACTGCATGAGCATGTGAGCCTGCTCTCTCTCTCTCAAATATTAAACACATTTTTAAAAAGTGCTCTATTGAAGGTTGTATCTACCTCTATGCTTTGCTATATGAACAAAGAAGATTAAAAAGCTTAGAATACTATGGGATGGAACAGGAGAAAAAAATTAATTAGGATAAAGTGGAGACAAAAATCTGACATTTGCTGAATACTGCCTAGGTGTCAAGCAGTTTATGACTCTCACTTTATTTCATGTAATAAGAGACAATATTGTGTGACAGATAGAGCTTGGGTTGACAAACCAGACTGCCTGAATTCCAATCTTAATTTTCTTAGAGCAAGTTATTAATCTGTTGGCGGGTCCTTGTCTTTTGATTTTGACAGAAGCTAAAACCAATATCTACCTCATAAGGTGTTATGGATTGAATTGTGACCTCCAAAAGATTTGTAGATGTCCTAATTCTCGGTACCTATGAATGTAATCTTATTTGGAAATAGGGTCTTTGTAGATGTAATCAATGTAAGATCAAGTAGTTAGGATGGATTCTAATCCAATATATCTGTTATCTTTCTAAGAAGAGGAAAATGCCATGTGAAGAGACATTGGGAAAATGCTGTAAAATGACAAAGGCGCAGGTTGAAGTGATGCATCTCAAGCCATGGAATGCAAAGGATAATGACCATTACCTCTAATTAGGAAGAGGAAAGAAAAGATTCTACCCAGAATTTCAGAGCCAGCATGGCCTTGCTGAAACCTTGATTTCAAACTTCTAATCTCCAGAACAGAAACATTTCTTTTGTTTTAAGCCACCTAGTTTGAGGTACTTTGTTATGGGAGCCCTGGGGAACTAATACAGATTATTGCTGAATATATTAAAGGAGCAAAAATATTAAAAGAACTTAGAAGAAGATCTAAAACATAATAAGCACTATGTAAATATTTACCATATTTGATCCTTGCAAACTATAATAATTTTCAAAAAATCAATTGGAATCCAATTCAAAATAAATCAATTGGAATGTGATTCTGACCTAGTGACAATTAATTTAGAGATTTTCTTTTTTTTCTTGGGCATAGCCTGGAGTATTAGCCCAATGGGGTATTTTTCTGCCCATATACATTAAAAACTGAGGAAGGCAACTCTACACATTGTTCTTTATTGAGGGTTACAATATTAATAAGTTATCAAAAATCAGATGTTCCATTACATAAACAGTAACATGAACAAATTAGTAGAAACTTATATTTGAAAAGCTATATAAGAAAACATTAGGAAGGGAAAAAATCAAGAAAGAAAAGAAAATAAGTAAGTTTATATGTAAATTCCAATAACATTACCATTAAAAATGTTTTATTTTCTGTCACATCTATATACATGCTTCCAGATTAAAATTCACATCACCCATAACAAGCTAAAATTATTTGAGACATTTCTAAGTATCATGAAGAGATATTAAAGACCAAGATTACTTTCACCAATATTAATTGGAAAGTACTTTTTTTTTAATAAACCCAGCAAACCACTATAAAGTAGATTTAATAATTAATACCCCCCAAAATGAAAATAATCTTCAGATAGGTCTGAAGAAGAAAATGTATTACATTTTTTTTTTAGTATAGTTAGCCATTACACCGGAAGAGATCTATTTAACAAAGAACATCCACATTTGCCTATCATTTTATTAATGACCATGTGATGCCAGTTTTATACACAATAAACCGGGAACACAAGTTCATTTCCTTCCTTTATTACACTGATATTCTCTTTTACTTCTAAAACACCAGAGAATGCAATTAGACATCTCCACTTCTAAGGAAGTATTGATGAGAAATATAATGATAGATGGACAGCACGTAAATTATACTTTTAAATGAGGTCTTGTGGTGTATGTAGAAATCAATGTTAGGCAGATGATGTGTTTTCTCAATATTTTACTTACTTCCATTAGAATACTCACATATTCCTTCTTCTACAAGATGTTCCAGAAGAACACATCATGTTCACTCTTCATGAAAGCAGATTTAACAATGACTGCTTTTGAAAAAAAAATTTAAATGGGGACAAATTAGAATTGTTATAGCTAGATCTTTGAACTTATATTACATTTTCTGTCTATTCTTAAATAAATCTTTCCTTCAAGAAGCAGAGGTTTTTATACTATTTTTATTTCATGCAATTACATTTAAGACCGTGATTAAAAACAATATTGCATTTGAGTTCGTGTCTACAGGTAGAAAATGCTACCAAGTTTTCTCTCTAGAAAAATTATTGAAGCAGATACTATGAAACATATATATTTTTTATGGTAGTATAATCATTTTCTACTTTGAATACTTCACATTTTCTATTTATTTAATTTTCCAGGTAAATTTGTTTAAAATGAACACTCTGAGTATAATAGGTCATACACATAGGTCAGTTAGGTTACAAGTAATAAGGTCTGTTCTAGGAAAGAGTCCATATGGGGGATAGGTCACCTACCAAACTAATTTGACTGAATTAACATGGCTTCATCCTATTTAGGAATTAAAAACAAAAATGTTTGAGCCTTGTAGCAGCCAAGTTTTATCTAGTCATTCAGTGTGTTTTAGTTTGTTGTGTACATTTACATGAGTATCAGCAATATTCCTGAGACTCAATCCAGAGTATTTTCCCTTATACAATTTATAGGTTAAACGTTTCTGGTTTTTTACTTTGTGTATTAGAATTTTGAATACATTGTCCACAACATTTACCCCAAAAAAATACTGAAGCATATTTAGGTAATCATGGATAATTTTTAGAATATGTGGTAAGCTTCCTTAGGGGTAATACACCATTTCTTTAAGATTCACTTTGATTTTTAAACAGTAGTTCCTATGTTTCTAGGAAAATGCTCATTTTTTTTTTTTAAAGATTTTATTTATTTATTTTTGAGAGAAAGAGAGAGAGAGAGATCACAAGTAGGCAGAGTGGCAGGCAGAGGGAGAGGGAGAAGCAGGCTCCCCACTGAGCACGGAGCCTGATGCGGGGCTCGATCCCAGGACCCTGGGATCATGACCCAAGCCAAAGGCAGATGCTTAACTGGCTGAGCCACTCAGGCACCCCAGGAAAATACACATCTTAATATAAACAAAAACAAAGTAAATTCAGAAGAGAAGCCAGCTAACTAAAGATATAGGTTCTAGAAAAAAGTACCTCATATCTAAGCTTTTTGTGTACAGTTGTTGTGACTGTTATTTTTAAATTCATTTTGATCTTCAGTTTGAAGCTCTAAACATGAAGCAAGATGTTAGAAGGAAGATCTGGGAAACTAGCTAACTAACTCACCTATTAAAACTCACTTATCTTGAGGAGGAGCAAGATGGAGGAGTAAGAGACCTAAATTTCATCTGGTCCCGGGAATTCAGCTAAATAGTTATCAAACCATTCTGAACACCTACAAACTCAACAGGAGATCAAAGAAAAGAATAGCAGCAACTCTCTGAACAGAAAAGCGACCACTTTCTGGAAGGTAGGACATGTGGAGAAGTGAATCCGAGGAGATATTCAGGAAGATAGATGGCGGGGGAGGGAGCCTCCATCAGCCGGCTACAGGCAAGTGATAGAGCAGCGGAGCACAAAATCAGAACTTTTAGAAGTCAGGGACCTCGCTCCAGGAGCTAAGCGGGGCATGGAACCCTCGCGGGACAGTGTGGTCTCAGGACCCTCTGGGTCACAGAAAGATCGGGGGTGCCTGAGTGCGGCAGAGCTCCCAGGTATCGGAGCGGGGAAGCTGGCTGCAGAGACGGAGCTGGGGAGTGGGCTCTCAGCTCGGGGTTTCCATAAACCGTGATCCCCGGCACAGCCGGGCCACTATTCTTCGAGCAGGGTCCCAACAGGTGGCAGATCTGGGGAGACTCCCCTTCCTCCCCTAGGAGGAGCAGCATGGGAGCACACTGCAGGAATCTGCTGGGTTTGGAGACTCCAAACGGGGTCGGGTGCCAGAGATTGAAATGCTCGGTCACAGGCCGGGTGAGCATGGAGTGCGGAGACCAGGGAGACGGGAGTGATTGACTGCTTTCCTCTGGGGACTCACTGAGCAGTGGGGCCCTGAGTTCTTGGCTCCTCTAGGGCCAGAGATTGGGAGGTCACCATTTTCATTCTCGTCCTCTAAAGCTGTATGGAAATCTTTCAGGGAACAAAAGCTACTGAGAGCAAACCTGAGCAGATTACTTAGCCTGGCCCCTGGCAAGGGCAGTGCAATTCCACCTCCAGCAAAGACATTTGGGAACCACAGCAACAGGCCCCTCCCCCAGAAGATCAGCGAGAACAGCCAGCCAAGACCAAGTTTACCGATCAATGAGAATGGCAGAACTCCAGTGCAATAGGAATACAACACATAAAATTGATGGCTTTTTCCCCATGATACTTTAGTCTTTCAAAGTTATTTTTTTTAATTTTCTTTTTTTTCTATTTCTTTTTTTTGTAAATTTTTCTTCTTTCCTTTTCCAAACAACATCTTATCAATTCCTTTTTTAAAATCTTTTTAAATTTTCATTTCTACAGTCATATCTGATCCCCTCATTGTATTTAACTTATTTTTTATATATATCTAAGTTTTTTTTTTTTTTCTTTAAAAGTTTGGGATACAGTTTCTTCTAACAGACCAAAATATACCCTAAATCTAGTATATGGCTTTCTTCTAGTCTCCCGCTTGCTCACATTCTCTCTTTTTTTTTTTTTAATTTTTCTTCTTTCTCTTTTCAACCAACTTATCAATTCCTTTTTTAAAATCTTTTTAAATTTTCATCTTTACAGTTATATTCCCTCCCTTCATCATATTTACCCTTTTTTGTATATATAGTTTTTCCTTCTTTAAAATTTTGGGAAGCAGTTTCTTCTAACAGGCCAAAATACACCCAAAATCTAGTGTGTGGCTCTGTTCTATTCACCAGCCTGCTCATGTTCTTTTTTTTTTTTTTTTTTCCTCTTTCTTTCTCCACTGATTTTGGGTCTCTTCTGATTTGTTTTCTGGGGTCATTGTTACCTTTTTAGCATTTTGTTCTCTCATTCATCTATTCTTCTCTGGACAAAATGAGAAGACAGAAAAACTCACCAAAAAAAAGAACAAGAGGCAGTACCAACTGCCAGGGACCTAATCAATACGGACATTAGTAAGATGTTGGAACGAGAGTTCAGAATGATGATTATAAAGATACTAGCTGGGCTTGAAAAAAAGCATAGAAGATACTAGAAAATCCCTTTCTGGAGAAATAAAAGAACTAAAATCTAACCAAGTCAAAATCAAAAAGGCTATTAATGAGGTACAATCAAAAGTGGAGGTTCTAACTGCTAGGATAAGTGAGGCAGAAGAGAGAATTAGTGCTATGTAAGACTAAATGATGGAGAATAAAGAAGCTGAGAAAAAAAGAGATAAACAACTACTGGATCATGAGGGGGGAATTGAAAAGATAAGTGATACCATAAGACAAAACAATATTAGAATAATTGGGATCCCAGAAGAAGAAGAAAGAGAGAGACAGGCAGAAGGTATATTGGAGCAAATTGTAGCAGAGAACTTCCTTAATTTGGAAGGAAACAGGCATCAAACTCCAGGAGGCACAGAGACCCCCCCCCTCAAAATCAATAAAAATGGGTCAACACCCTGACATCTAATAGTAAAACTCACAAATCTCAGAGACAAAGAGAAAATCCTGAAAGCAGCTCAGGACAAGAGGTCTGTAACCTACAATGGTAGAAACATTAGATTGGCAACAGACCTATCCACAGAGACCTAGCAGACCAGAAAGGACTGGCATGATATATCCAGGGAACTAAACAAGAAAAATATGCAGCCAAGAATACTGTATTCAGCTAGTCTGTCATTGAAAATAGAAGGAGAGATAAAAAGCTTCCAGGATAAACAAAAACTAAAAGAATTTGTGAACACCAAACCAGCCCTACAAGAAATATTGAAAGGGGTCCTCTAAGCAAGAAAGAGACTAAAAGTAACATAGACCAGAAAGGAACAGAGACAATATACAGTAACAGTCACCTTACAGGCAATACAATGGCACTAAATTTGTATCTTTCAATAGTTACCCTGACTGTAAATGGGCTAAATGCCACAATTAAAAGATACAGGGTATCAGATTGGATTAAAAAAAAACCACAAAAAACAAAAACAAGACCCATTGATATGCTGTCTGCAAGAGACTCATTTTAGACCCAAAGACACCTCCATATTGAAAGTGAGGGAGTGGAAAACCATTTGCCATGCTAATGGATATCAAAAGGAAGCTGGGGTGGCAATCCTTATATCAGACAAATTAGATTTTAAACCAAAGACTATAATAAGAGATGAGGAAGGACACTTCATCATACTTAAAGGGTCTACCCAACAAGAAGATCTAACAATTGTAAATATCTATGCCCCTAACATGGGAGCAGCCAATTATATAAGGCAATTAATAACAAAATCAAAGAAACACACTGCCAATAATACAATAATAGGAGGGGATTTTAACAACCCCCTCACTGAAATGGACAGATCATCTAAGCAAAAGATCAACAATAAAGGCTTTAAATGACACACTGGACCAGATGGACTTCACAGATATATTCAGAACATTCCATCCCAAAGCAACAAAATACACATTCTTCTCTAGTGCACATGGAACATTCTCCAGAATAGATCACATCCTGGGTCAGAAATCAGGTCTCAACTGGTACCAAAAGATTGGGCTCATTCCCTGAATATTTTCAGACCAAAATGCTTTGAAACTAGAACTCAATCACAAGAGGAAAGTTGGAAAGAACTCAAATACATAGAGGCTAAAGAGCATCCTACTAAAGAATGAATGAGTCAACTAGGAAATTAAAGAAGAATTTAAAAAATTCATGGAAACAAATGAAAATGAAAGCACAACTGTTCAAAATCTTTGGGATACAGCAAAGGTGGTCCTAAGAAAAAAGTATATAGCAATACAAGCCATTTTCTCAAGAAACAAGAAAGGCCTCAAGAGATTTAAAAATTCTCACCAAATACTAGCCAATAGGATCCAACAGAAGATCATAGGGGAAGGGAGGGAAAAAAATGAAACAAGATGAAACCAGATAGGGAGACAAACAACAAGAGACTCTTAATCTCAGGAAACAAACAGGGTTGCTGGAATTGGGTGTGGGGAGGGAGAGGGTGGCTGGGTGATGGACATTGGGGAAGCATAGGGTATATGCTATGGTGAGCGTTATGAATTGTGTGAGACTGATGAATCACAGACCTGTACCTCTGAAACAAATAATACATTATATGTTAATTAAAAAAAAATTATGGTCTAGTAAAATTATCCGCATTTAAGTTACTCACAAGAGACTGTCTATTCTTAACTTTACTAAAGTAAGGTCATTTTTAAAAATCTGGCATTTTTAATTTTAAAACATTAAGAAGGAGATAATCCCAGAATAAAATATAGCCCTTTAATGAAAATCTAAAAAAAAAAAAAAAAAAAAAAGCTCACTTATCTTTTGGAAATATTCCTACTTTTCATATAGCTTCCTCTTCCCCCTCAACCCATGAGATGGAATCATGTGATCAGTCCTTCTATGGCCTCTGATTCCCACTTCCCTAACAAACTATGATCATTTTGCCCACTTTAAGATACTGTTTGATTCTGATAGTTAATTATTTGAGTCATTCGTTTCAGGGATATTAAATTCCATTTTTTTTAGATTTTATTTATTTATTTGACAGAGAGAGAGATAGCAAGAGCAGGAGCACAAGCAGGGGAATGGGAGAGGGAGAAGCAGGCTTCCTGCCAAGCAGGGAGCCAGATTGGGGCTCAATCCCAGGACCCTGGGATCATGACCTGAGTCGAAGGCAGACACTTAATAATTGAGCCACCCAGGCACCCCAGGGATATTAAGTTTTAAAGATTTATTAAATATAGAATTTTTTATATGAATCTTTGCAGGAATGACTTATGTTTTGAAGTAAAATTATAATTATTCTATTCAGATCTCATTTCTCTAAATTTCATTAGTTAGAATTCTCCCTAAAAATTTGCCACAGAGCATCTGTCACTTCTTACCAGAGTGCAAATATACACACCATATTTCCTTTTGCAGTTATGTGAAGGAGAGAATGCAATGGGGGTGTTGGCTTAATTTTTAATGTTTTCATATGTACAAGACAACGTGTAATTGTATTAACACAAAAGGGTTGAGTTTTTAAGTCAGAGCAAACTCTGAATTTGAGTGGGACTCTGAGTAGAAACAAGATTTACAGTGGTGCAGGCCATCCTCTTAGACTCATTGTGATTCAGCTGTTAGGATGATATTAGAAGTAACTGCAAAAGAGATATACAAACTTGATTCTTTGGCAGAAAGAAAATTTGGTGATTCTGTAAAGGTCTCCTGAGTTTTGGATCTGAAACACCTGAGGCAACTGCCCACTGAAACCCATTTGAAAGACAACTTGCTACCTTGCTACTGGCAGTTGGTTGAAACTGTTCCCACTACCTGAAGACATCAGATGATTATGAGGCCACAAATATTGATCACATGTTGTGTGTTACAAAAAGACATTGAGATAGGAAGAGGACAACACAACATATAGCACAGCTCACTCATAAATTAGAAAAGGATGATAAGATAAATATGCTAAGATCATGCTGGATAGAAACTGAGGGGAGTTCGCCATATGTATACTCAGACTGCTTCCTCACATATGGGGCATATGTCTCCCATCACAGTCAGTTACACACTCTGATTCCCTCCCAAGCAAGATAAAGGAGGTCATCTGGATCAACTGTGTTTTCATCTTGTCAATCCAACACTTTCTATCAGTTTCTGGGGAGTATGAATTTAATACAACTGTAAGTAGAGCCTGTGGTTGTGAATCTACTTGTATACTCATCACCGTAAAGTTGCTTTCCTGGTTAAAGACTCTATTGTGATATATGGATTCAATAAGCCATATGTCCTTACATAATGATGCTACCTGAGCCCTGGGAAAAGAAAAGCAAATCCAAATCTGAAGAATATGTCTATTCTTGGGAAAATAAACCATTGTTCTTTTCAGGATAAAAGAGGACCAATGCAGTCAACTTGCCACCAAATAGTCAATCAATTTCTTGGAAATTATACTATTCGTACTATACCAGGAACTCAGACTGGCTCTTTCTTATTGAAAATTTGGATATTTAAGCTGGAAGTAGCTAAATCGGCCTTAACAAGTAAGAATGCATGCTATTGGTTCCATGTATAACTTAACTTATGCAAGTATGAATTCCCCATTTGTGTGTCCATCATGGCAGCAGTCGGATGGCTGTTGATAAAGACTTCCTAACATCAATTTGCTAATTAATATTTTTATGTTTTCTGGTGGACATTAACATGAAAGACAAAGAGGTCAAACAATTTTTCTTTGTCAGGACTAGTATCAAAGAAGGAAATCTTTTTCAAATGATATATTATTCTGCTGATGGCATGAACTTGTTCCAGAATTCCAGGGCTCTGTGTAGTATCTATATCCTACTGGGGCTTGCCATAAGCTCCATACCTCATCCCTTTTCCACTGAAATCATCTTCAATAATTTAGAGTCTGCTGGTTTGTGGTTAGGCTATACAGCTATGATAAAGTTTCCTCATAGAAGTTTCATTGTTTGAACCTCCTTGTTGGTGTCAATAGAGCACCCATACTTTCTTATAAGTGTTCCAGGTATGGGACAAAATACAAAAGGAGTGAGGTGAGGCTTAAAGGCTCTCAGTGGCCAACATCAAACACAGTCAAATTATTTATTACAGAAGGGGGGGGGATTGGAGGAGGAGACGAACCATGAGAGACTATGGACTCTGAGAAACAAACTGAGGGTTCTAGAGGGGAGGGGGGTGGGGGGATGGGTTAGCCTGGTGATGGGTATTAAAGAGGGTATGTACTGAATGGAGCACTGGGTGCTATATGCAAACAATGAATCATGGAACATTGCATCAAAAACTAATGATGTAATGTATGGTGATTAACATAACATAATAAAAGAAAAAAATGGAAAAAAATTATGTTCACATAGCAGATGGAACTCAAAATTTACTAGACAGTGGTCTATGGTCACTATTTTAATCACTGGTACCCTGTAGAACATAAAACAAAGGAAATGTCATTTCTCTGGAGATTCTACAGTAATTTGAATTGATGTATGCTATGCCAAACATTATTTTAGTATCTCTTCTATAGCTATCTGGTATAACAAAGAATTTGTAAATTAATTTATTGTAAGCAGTAGTATTCCAGTATGAGAAAATATTTTGGGAAGCTGAGTCAAAGCCCCCAAAGACCAATTTCTGGCAAAGAAAATGAAGTTAGCCTTAGGAAAAAAATTACTATTTCAATTAATTATCTTTAAAGGCTAATAAAATAGTCCAAATAACTGTGGATGATAGAAAAAAAGAAGAAATTGAACTGGTAAAAGAATACAGATCTGAGAAAGGATCTGATGATGCCCAAATGCTTTGTAGAAGTAATTTTTCTTCCTCCATTGGATGCCCCATATTTTGGTGGTCATTGGGGTATTAGTAGGTTAATTCTCAGTGTAGTATATTACAGAAAATGATCTACATCAAATATTGAACGAGAATGTGGGCAATAGGGTATTTACTGATGTCAGAGGGTCAACTGGAAATGAAGGAGTTAAAGTAGCTAGTTTATGATCCATTTCTCCCCAACTACTATGGGCTGAGTGCTCTTGGGAAAGAAAAAAGAAAGTAAGTGTCTCAGTCTGATAGTCTTACAAAAATGATAATTGAACATGAAGTTTCCTAGAAGAGTATTACTATCTATGGAATGCTTTGAGAAATGATTTTCTTATTTTAGGATTGTTTATGACAAATAAACCTATAATATTTGAATTTGTGAGACATGGCTCCTTGAAGCATACCACAGAAGTAAATAACTATCTGGTATAAACAACAACTAAAAGATGTTAAAGAACTTAAAGAACCCTGTTGGGCAAGGTGACCTACCATCCTTATTTAAAGACCTTGTTTACTTTGGGGTGATAGCATGTGTCAGATGTGGGAAGGAGCAAATTGTAGAGCCAGTGGGATATCTTCCCTCTGAATCTTCTTTGCTTGTAACCTCATAATTGTTAGTAAAGCTTACTACTGGGAAAACAAACAAAACAAAACAAAATAAAACAGCCTCTGATTTGTGTGATGCCAATTACATAGGCAGATTTTTGTGTTAACTCAGTATTCTTACTTTTTGAGCACTTTGCTGAAATTGATTTTGTGATACTTTAATGACAATTTTTCGATCTCAATTCATAGTTAAATTGACCTGTAGTTTTAACTTTTATGTGCTCTTTCTTAAAATTAGGAAATAAATTTTTATTACTTTTATAAAAAGGATTGAGAAATATTCCATATATATATATATAGTTTTTAAGTTTAGGTAGACTTAAAATAACATAAGAGGTTAGAGACTTGAGCATATGTCCATGATTTCTTCTCAGGACTAATTCAATATTTGAAGAAATACAACAATCAGGCCCCAGTTGGCATGTCAATGACAATAGGTTGCATAAAGATCTCATTGTAGATTGCAGGTATCATAATGTTTTCTTCATCATGCCATGTAGGATTCCAGGCCTCCATGATAATGTAGTGGTGTGCGCCACTTGATGCCTGGTACAAAGCCTGAGATTTTACTGTTATTCAGGGGGCTCAGTGGACAGTGGCCTGGGATTTTGCTTAATAAGGAGCTGAGATTTAGGTAGCTCTGATGAGTTCTGTTGACCCTGGTGTAAATGGTTGTAGAGTGGACCTATGGGATGATGTGCTTCCCTTTCTGCACAGTTGAGAGAGAAAGTTCTCTTACACTGGCAGGGTTGGCTGGTTAAGAGAGAGTGGCTGGGAAGTTGGGGATGGGGAGGGGCTGGAGAATGGAATGGAGATTCCTTCCAGAAATTCAACACAAAATCAAGATTTTGTTTTCCTCTTCAGTCCCCAGTAGGTGAAACTGGTGTTTTGTCGTCTCTACTTGCTTTTCCATTGTACAAGAGACCCTAATTACTTGAAAAGTACAGGAATGCAAAATTATGAGCAGATAAAAAAAAAAAAATTACAACTCACTTGAGAAGACTCAGGAACCTGAAAGGAGAAGACAAGGTAAATGTCCAGAATAGTTGGTTTCCATTATGAATAGAAATGGCAGAAGAAGCCAACTTTAATTCTAAACAAAACTTTAATTCTAAACCAAATTCTAATAAGAATATTTAAGAAGTTAAACTTAAGGTAAGAAAAAGACTTTCTGAAATTTGAAAACAGTAAATTTAACATTAAAAGCTATAGTAGATTAATTGAAGATAGGATAGTTAGTATTTAAAGATTTGTTGCTCATATATCCCCCCAACTTTTTTTTAAAACTATGTACCTTCTTGCATATTTTAAGGTGGTACCCAAAACTAACTGCACCTAAAAGTTGCAAATAAATGGTACCATGTCAGCATATTGTAAAGAGTGGCTTTAGAAAATAAAATGTCCATGCCATTCATTTATTACAATAAATAAAGGGGCACCTTGGTGGCTCAGTCAACTAAGTGTCCAACTCTTGGTTTTGGCTCAGGTCTTGATCTCATGGGTTATGGGATCGAGCTCAGGCTCCTCGTTTTGCAGGGAGTCTGCTTGAAAGATTCTCTCCCTCTGCCCCTCCCCCTGCTCTTGCTCTCTCTCTCTTTCTCTCTCTCAGAGAAATTCATATTAATGTAAGATATTTCATAATTATACTTATTTTTGATACTGATTCTATAATATCTCTTTGCTATTAGAAAAGTATACAAAGTGAAATTTTATTATTTTTCATTCTTGTCCCCATAAGGTTTTAAGTATTAAAAACATTATTTTGGCTTGAGGTATTATTTTAGCCATTATTATAGGCTATTAATCATAGAATAAATATATTACTAATTTTATACATAATTAATGACAATCAAAACTTAAAAATAATGTAAATGTATACCATTTACAACAGTAAATGGGTCTTAATTCTCAATAGCTTAGCTTAATATGGCTATCATTTATTGCTTGTGTAAGACAGGATTCAACACTGAGTCTATTCTTAATTTCCATTTATATTGATGTGAAATGGGGTGAACTTCACTGTGCAATGTCACTTAGCAATATGCTAAATATCATACAGTGTTCTTTCATGAAAAATTATCCATAATGGTTATTCCATGGACAAATCATTTAGATTTTTTTTCCGGTCATGTTGAAAATAAAGAACTGGAAATATTTGATGTGCAAAATCATTTATTTCCCAATCATTAGACACATTGACTAGACAACATTGTTTAGGAATAAACAATGAAACTGCAAATAAAATGGGGGCGCCTGGGTTAGTCAGTTAAGTGTCTGCTTTTGACTTGGGTCATGATCCCAGGGTGCTGGGATCGAGCTTCCCTGCTCAGTGGGAAGTCTGCTTCTCCCTCTCCCTCTGCTCTGCTTCCCACGCACGTGCTCTCTCTCTCTCAAATAAATAAATAAATAAAATCTTAAAAAAATAAATAAGAAAAGAAAATGAAGGAAATAGTGATAAAAATCAGGATGAGATTTTCCCCAAGAGAATGAAGATGGTTATGTTCGGGTTAAGGAATGCTAGGAGATTCCAGAGAGAAAAGAGCTATAAGTGGATAAATTATTGTTATTCCATAAGAAGTGTACAAATATGTATATACACATGTATATACATGTATATACACACACATGCATGCATATATATGTAATATAGATATATGTAATGTTAGAATAAAATGGAAATTTAAAATATATAAATTAATAACATCAGGCTAAAATTAGTATTAAGGGAATTAAAATAATAAACTTCAAAAATATAAGGGGGCAAGTGTCAGTAGAGGACACATGTATTTGGTTTTAAAAATTGCAAAATTTTGCAGACTTTTCCACATTGAACATTTTAAGACAATTTTTAAAATCAAATAATAATATCAGGCCTCAATATAATGTATTTCAGTTACTATCCAAATATAACCAAGTTTCTACTGAAGAAACCTGTTTATATTTCTGCAAATTGAGGGCATGACATCAGACAAACTAGATATGGTAAGTTATAAAAGAAACTATTACAAAAATACTCTTTATACATCAGGGAAATGTGCTTGCATAAAGATAATTTTCATAGAAAATGCAAAATTCTCTGTCAGCAGAGCCAGCAGATTTTTTTTTTTTCCATCTAGATTAAGAAGATCATCTCACATAATGGAACTACCTGCCAAAAATTCTCTTGTTCACTGACCCCATCTGAAACATTGTGCACCTTTTTCTGGGCCAAGGCCTTTCAGATGATTGTTATACAGGAAATTATAAAATAATACATCATTAATATTGCACTGCAGTTTGATATCAGAGCAATTCTGGCTCTAAGATAATGAAAGATCATCAGGAAAATTTTGCTAAGAAGAAGGCCTGAGAAAGTTTTTAAACCAGAAAGGAAGAAAACCCCAGCTTTTGAGTGCATTATATTTGTTCCAAGACCCGATTCCAGGACAAAATAGTTGTTATGTCCTGAGAAGCCCTGGTGACTTTCCTAAGCCTCTGTGTCTCTTCATCTGCAGCATGGGTTTTGTGAAGTTTAAAAGCAATGATACATGCAAAGCACTTAAAAAGTGCTGTCAGTAAGAGTGTTACATCAGAGAGCCAGAATGCATGCCAGGCAAACAATGTGTGTTAAGGAAGGAAGAGATGGATGATATTAATACCAATATTAATATTAATATTTTTGAAACATTTTTCTTAAAGGGCAGCATATATAAATTAAAATGTGTAAATCCTAGCTCAGTGAAATTTTATAAAATAAATGCACCCATATAACTATCACTCTTGAAAATATTGGCCTTAACTAAGACTTGAGTGTTTCACGTATCGCCCAGCACAGGAAACCACCACAGATGAATATCCATCGGTTTTAAACTTTATAACAACGAAAGCATCGGTATGCAGTACTCATATGCTGTAAGAGTCTTATGGCTCAGTCTTATGCCCTGAGAGTCATCTATGTGTTAGGGAGTAGTAGTTTTGCTTTGTTTTTTCGTGTTTTTATAGCAGCTCTGTCCAACAGTAAATAATGTGAACTACTTACTAGGTAATTTAAAATTTTCTAGTCATCACATCCAAAAGGTACAAGTAAATAAAGTTAAATTTACAAATGTATCTTATTTACTCCAATATATCCAAATATTAGTTTAGCAGATGATCAATATAAAAATTACGAATGGGGTATTTTATATATTTTTTTTTACTAAATCTTAAAAAGTCACTGTGTGTTTTACACTTTAGCGTATCTCAAATCTAATTAGCTTAGATTTCAAGTGCTTGGTAGCCACATGTGTCTAGCAGCATCTGTTTTGTACAGTCATGCTGTTTAGTTCTCTTACATTGACTTAGTTGTCCTTTCGACCATTAATTATTATGTACATTCTTTCTAGTTTGGGGCTATTACTATTAATGTTTCTTTGAAAATTCTAGTACATATTTCTTGGTACTCATATGTATGCATTTCCATCTCATATGCATACAGGAGTGGAATTACTGACTTTTAGTCTATGACTATGCATACGTGCAATTTCATAAATTACAGGGAAATAATTCCAATTTATCCTCCTGGCAGTATTGTACAAAAGTCCAGTTATTTCATAAGCTCTCAGATAGTTTGCATTGGTATTTCTTTTTAATATTTTAGTCACATTGGCTGTGTACCACTTTATATTGCCTTTCCTTGATGAAAAATTGCATCTATGTGTTTATTAGTCATTTTGATATCTTTTTTGTGTGTGTGAAGGTTGCATTCTGATTTTTGTCTATCTTAAAAGTTGGTTGACTATATTTAGTTATTTACCTTTATGAATTTTTTGTATATTTCTATATACATTCTGGATACACACAACACACACATATTAAAGTTAAAGGATTTGCTTTACGAGATACCAAGATTTAGTTTAAGTTTGTAGTGATTGAAGCAAAAGGGCAGAGAGGATTAAACAGAGTACGATAGAATAGGGAGTCTTAAAACAATCTCACATGTACACAGGTATCTGATATATATAGCAACGGTACCACTGCAGTGCAGGAAGGAGAGGATGACATTTTCTTTTTCATTTTTTAAGATTTTATTTATTTATTTATTTGACAGAGAGAGAGAGACAGCGAGAGAGGGAATACGAGCAGGCGGAATAGGAGAGGGAGAAGCAGGGGGAGTGGGAGAGGGAGAAGCAGGCTTCCCGCTGATCAGGGAGCCTTATGTGGGTGGTCTCAATCCCAGGACCCTGGGATCATGACCTGAGCCGAAGACGGACGCTTAATGACTGAGCCACCCAGGCGCCCCAAGGATGACATTTTCACTAAAAAATGCTGGATAACTGGATAAGCCAAATAGACTTCTGGGTATCAGTATAAAAGAAGAAAATTTCCTCAATCTCTTCCTCACATCATACACAATAATAAACTTTAAATAAATTGTAGGACTATGTTGAAACACTGAAATAATAAAGCTTTTAAAAGAACACAAAATAGGGGTGCCTGGGTGGCTCAGTCGGTTTAGCGTCTGCCTTTGGTTCAGGTCATGATCCCAAAGTCCTGGGATCAAGCCCTGTGTTGGGCTCCCTGCTCAGCAGAGAGCCTGCTTCTTCCTCTCCCTCTCCCCCTCTGTCCACTTGTGTATGTGCTCTCTCTCTCTCTCGCTCACTCTCTCTCAAATAAATAAATAAAATCTTAAAAAAAAAACCACAAGATAATACTTTAATGACATTTGTATAGTCAAAACACAAGGCATACAGGAAATGGGGATTGAATATCAACATTTTTAATGATGCATGTTTACTTTTATCTGCGTTTATTGCTAATTTGTGATAGTGCTATGCAAATTATGTAAATTATTGAACCCATTGTTAATAGATAATAAAGCCAGTTGTTTAAAAATTTAAAATTTAAAATTTGTAATAGAGTCTAACATGAAAAGTTAGAGTCCATTCTACCCTTTGCCCTCACTCACCCAGTTAACCTTCCTAGAAGTAATCATCACTACCCTTTTCTTGGGTTTCTTTCAGAGATATAAGGGGAACTCTAGATCTTTACCTCATTTTTGTTTCACTGTCTACTTAGAGCATAGTTTCCATCAAGAGTACAACACCAGGTGTTAAATAATTTAAATTACATATAAATATTTGGGCCTCCTCTCCATTAGTATTATGAATACAAAATTATTGTTCTCTTCTTTCAGATAATGACTTCATTGCAAGTCCAAGTATCTCCACTTTTAATCATGGTGATACTATGCTGCATTTAGATCTGAAGGTTTGAGGAAGAGAAATAAGACCCCAGGACAATGAGGTTCCCTCAAGGTGACAATTTGTGAAAAATTATACATAAATACTTCCAGAATTCACAGTTCCTGACACAGGTTCTTAAGCTTGTTTTGTTTTGTTTTGTTTTGTTTTAAGATTTTATTTATTTATTTCAGAGAGAGAGAGCAGTAGAGGAGCAGAGGGAGAGGGACAAACAGACTCCACACTGAACGCAAAGCCTGAGGTGCGGCTCGATTCCACAATCCTCAAGCCATGACCTGAACTGAAATCAAGAGTCAGACACTCAACTGGCTGAGCCACCCAGATGCCACATAGGCCCTTAAGTTTTGCACTTGCTAGTGGAGGGGTACCCTGCCTTTCAAAAGTGTTATTTCATCAAATATTGTGTGAACACATGCCACTAGCATTATACTTGATGTCAAAATAGATGGACATAAAGAATCTTCTAGTTTATAAAAATGTAATAGTGAGTGGTATAGACAAATCCGAAAGCTTATAGTAGAAGCTATATTTAATTTAGAAGAGAATAAAAAGAAAGTGCAGGTAAAAGTCTTCAGAATTTTAATCTGTTAATTCTCAGGGGAGGAAGAAACATTTGGCCTGGTCTTTGAACAATAAGTAGAAAGCATTTCAGGTGAAAATTAAGACAGGTTAAGCAGATGGACTATATTCCAAAGAGAGCTGCTTGTCATTCATTTACTCGCTCCTGCACTTCATAAATTCAAACATTTATTGGCCAGCTTCTGTATGCTAGTTGTTCCAGTAGACACTGAAGATACAAAAGTCAATGATTATACAGGAGTCTATAGCATAGTGAAAGAGATAATAATGCAAACAGATGATAGTAATGCAAGTGTGAAATTGTTTAGATATAAAAACCCCATGCATCCTTTATGACCTTTAGTAGTTGCTATTAAAATACCAGACTCCAAAGATATTAAGTATTTGCTTTTAGGGTCTCCTGTGTCTGTTGCCTCCTATTTTTTTTTTTTTTTATTCCTCTGATAGTATACTATATTGCAACCCTATCAGCCATGCTCTGTTTTACTCTGAGGTAGAGCAAAGGTTTATGGACACATTGGAGAATTTTGATTAGATCGCTCATGCCCAACTGAAAGTATCCAAACAGATGTAACTGGAGAGCTTTGCAAAGATACCTAATTCTTCTGCAGAGGTCATCTGCTAGAATATAAAAGGGATGGATGCACACATAGGACACGTGAGACCTGACACAAGGACAAAGGTCTGTGACTCTCAGTTATGTGATTCAGAGCAATGTTCTGAAGCTTATTTAATAAAAAGATTTAGAGTGTGGAATCAAATACACCTGAGATAAGGATCCCCAATTATCCTTTAAAATTTAGACTTTTTTTTAAGATTTTATTTATTTATTTGACAGAGAACAAGCAAGAGGGAGCATGCACAAGCAGCGGGGAGGGGCAGAGGGAGAGGGAGAAACAGACTCCTTGCCGAGGATCAGGACCTGAGCCGAAGGCAGACACTTTACCAACTAAGCCATCCAGGCACCCCTAAAATTTAGACTCTGAGAAAAAGTTTTTTCTCCTATAAAATTAGCTTATGATGTTAATCTAAAGGGCTTTAAGAATATATGAGTAAGGGGTGCCTGGGTGGCTCAGTCGTTAAGCGTCTGCCTTCGGCGCAGGTCATGATCTCAGGGTCCTGGGATCGAGCCCCATGTCGGGCTCCCTGCTCAGCGGGAAGCCTGCTTCTCCCTCTCCCTCACTTGTATTCCCTCTCTTGCTGTGTCTCTCTCTGTCAAATAAATAAATAAAATCTTAAAAAAAAAAAGAATATATGAGTAAATTTCTTAGGATAATCCCTGTTCTTCAGTATCTATGCCAGCATTTGCTTGAGGTTTATTTTGAAAGCATCTGAATATCTTGGGAAGACGTAACTGTGATGAAAGTGGAAGATATGAAGTTACATGAATTTCAGTGATGTAATTTTCAGTACAAAAGGCAGGTAAAATTATGTCACATATCAAGTAAGTAAGCTGGGGGTGGGAAATGGGGAGCAGAAAAAAAAAAGCAAGGGCATTCCAAAAAAGGAAGAGTAAAATATTGTCCAAGAACACACACTATAAAGCAGGGCAATGGAAGAGAGAACTTGCGCAACAGAGGTGCACATTGTAGTTAATCGTCTGGAAAGAAGGAAATAGCAGCTGCACAATCACCTCTATCCTGGAACACACATGATGAGGAAAACAGCAGAAGCTTTTACCCTATGTCCTAAAATTAACTGTTTAATTCCATGAAGAAATCACTAGCAAATCTGATATTGTAACTCGATTCTCTGATGATGTGCACTCTCAGATACTAAATTCTGCCTTATGGTGACAAAAGTTAATGGCATAGATACATTTATAAAGGCAACTATTAAAGAATTATGTGGCTGAAATATAAAGGATTATTCTATCTGCAAGGCCATGATCAATTTTTTTTTAAATCAGTGTAAAAATAAAGGGCATAACTTCTAGAAACACAGCTCCAAGAAAAATTTATAAAGTTATCTAAGCTAGATATGAGTAGGTTGTATAAGTGCTTGATTTTTCATAATTTAGACCGGTGGTGATATTTTTTTCACTAAAGGCCATCTATTAATTTTAGAACATAATGAGGCCCTGAAAACAGAAATAGAAGAAAGTGTTGATCAACTCTGTAAAGATGTAATCTGTTATCTTGTACAAGTGTAGAGGGAGGCATGGCTCATCGGGAAACTGAACGAGCCAACATAACAGTGAGGCTGCTATGATCATGTTTTCTTGGGGTGGATGGTGGTGAGGATAGGTGGGATGAAGTGTGGTTGTGTGTTGGATGGGGAGCTCAGACTTAAATATAACATTAGACTGCCATAATATGGTCATACGTTCTTAGATATTTAGTATTTTTATTATTCTCTATATCTCTAAGTTTTGTTGTTTTCATTTGTTTGTCTTTATGTTTGTCATTTTCATAGTGTGGCTTTGTAATAAGTTATTACTATTCCCCTGTAGAATTGTATCAAAGGGAATAAATGAGGGTAGGTATAGAAGAGAGAGAAGAAGAAAAAAGAAATAAGGAAAGATTATTAACTTTGAGTCATTTTGGATGGAAAGAGGAGCAGACAGATATTTTTATTAAATATCCCTAGTGCACATGAACTTAAAATTCAATTATTTTTTTCTATCATTCTTATGCTGGAAGAAATAGAAAAAAATTAGAATAAAGCAAATTGAATCAACATCTATAGGCAATAAGGAGAAAGATTGTGGAGTGAATTTGTTAATAAAACTCCTCAGAATGCCTAATTTACTCCTGAGCCTTACCTTAAATAAGTATTGGAAAGATTTAGGTCAGGGTAAAAATGTATTTTATCTTTATGTCAAAGCTCTTATTGGGATAATTAAAAAAGACTAAATTAGATCTTTAGTACCCTTCATATGGGAAAAAAATCAAATATATATAGAAACTTACATGCCCCTATAGTTAAATAACCTTCAGTTTGATTGACAATTTAAAATTATAAATAAAAGGTAAGTTTTAATTTACCAGCTCAGTATGTATTGTTGGAAAATTTAATCATACTTGCATAACAAAATTTATTAACCATAATTAACTAACCTTTAGCAGAATATATTTTTAATTTCCTCATGTCAAGATATCTGGAAAATTCAAAGTTAATAAGCACTGCATATAAGCAACTCCATTCATATAGAAACTGGCAAGTACTAGATGGATGTAGCAGTCAAGTTCTAAGTTAATTAAAAAGTTGTCAACCTATCACATTGTTCACTTGAAAACATATGGAGAAATATTTTACATCATTTCTAAATAACAAAAAAACCATGTCAGTTATAAAATAGTAAACTAAAGTAACCTATTGATTAGCAATATTGGATCAGCAATATTTTCCCCTAAGTCCCTCCTATTGTGAGAACATCTGACTTTCATAACTTAACAAAGCCTAAATTAAAACCTAATCATTTAATACTGAATTTTATGTATATATTCTGTGTGTGTATATATATATATATATATATATATATATATATATCCATATATCTTAATGACAGAATACATATGTGTGTATATATACACACACACAAATTAGGAATACTCAAATGAATTTGCTCAGAAAAGTGAAACTGATTTATGCTTTAGAGTTTAATAAAACTCTACACTGGGGTGCCTGGGTGGCTCAGTCATTAAGCGTCTGCCTTTGGCTCAGGTCGGGGTCCTGGGATCAAGCCCCACATCGGGCTCCCTGCTTGGCGGGAGGCCTGCTTCTCCCTCTCCCACTCCCCCTGCTTGTATTCCCTCTCTCACTGTGTCTCTGTCAAATAAATAAATAAAATCCTTTTAAAAAATAAAATAAAATGTTACACTTGGGGTCATATTTTCTTTCTTTTTTTTCAGGAACTTTTCTGAGCTATTGTAGCAATGGTGGTGAAAGTAGAAAGAACAAGAATAGCAATAAGAAATAAGGAATAGCTGTTTAAGAATAAAATGAGTAGAAGTAAGCTTGAGAAAAGCAGCAGAAAGTTGGTTGGCAGAGATACTATGGTGATTTTATCAACAAATGAACAAACTATTAGAAGCCAGCTTGAAATTTGGCCAGGCATTGGTATTGGAAAAAGTTGATAGGTGTCAGTCTGGTCAGAAGAGAAGCTACTGGGATGACTAAAGGGACCATATTTTCTATAGGATGAATACCAATTGACCTCCACTGCACAAAATTTAATTACAGTGCTGTTGACAATGATAATTTGTATTACTGTTGTATTATCGCATCTTAAATTCTGATTCTTCAGAATTATAAAATATTCTAGGCAATTGAAAGCCAATCAAAGGAGCAGAACCCTATAGAATCAGTAATGTTGGAAGGTCCAGGGGACAGTGCCAGCACGCCACCAAAAGGACACCCAGAAATCTCTTTTGTCTATTTCTAAGTCTAGCAATGAAAAGAGGAAAAAAGGATTCAAGATTACATTCTCACGAAGTTGTTTTTCCCTCTTCATACATTCTTGGTTAATAGGAAATATTTATGCTTCTCGGGATTTGATGGATATTTTTGTTTTGAATAAGAAAAGTAAACAGCAAAGCAGTTACAAAGAAAACATGCATTTTTCCCCAGTGTTATCGAGCCCTGGTAAATGCTATGTCTAGTCATTACAGTGCATGGTAACAAAGGCAGTAGTAACAGGTGGCAGCATGAATTTAAATTACATCCAATGTTCTGTGAGACTGCAGGAGGTCTTCTATATCAGTTTCTTGCATGTGCATCCGAGACCCCCACAAGATTAAGTGCTGCAAACTACTCTACCAATTTATGTCTTTCTATTTTACTAGAGTGCTCACTTTCTCTCAATATATTAGTCTTTTTTACTCATCAAAACATTTTATAATCTGACTGACTAAAGAAATCCAGGATCTTTGCTCTTCAAGATGACAAATACAACAAAACAAAATGACTTGTCTGTTAAGCCAACTCTAGGAAGGTTGGTGATGCCATGGCACTTGTGTATTTATACACAAAACACATACTCATGGGCGCCTGGGTGGCTCAGTTGGTTAAGCGACTGCCTTCGGCTCAGGTCGTGATCCTGGAGTCCCGGGATCGAGTCCCACATCAGGCTCCCTGCTCAGCGGGGGGTCTGCTTCTCCCTCTGACCCTCTTCCCTCTCGTGCTCTCTGTCTCTCATTCTCTCTCTCTCAAATAAATAAATAAAATCTTAAAAAAAAAAAAACAACACATACTCACTTATGATAATCTAACCTGTCTTCACAGCCTGACCTTTGCAAAAAGAAATGCAATCACATAATCTTTAAAAAATTGTATCAAGTTTCTACTGGATATTATTTACTGGATTTTTAAAATATCAGATTTTTTTCCCTTATAACATGCTTTAGAAAATGTGGAGAGGCCAAACCTTGTTAAAAAGACCAATTACTCCCACAAGCTTCACTTATTCTGCCACTACCATACATCTAGTTCTTTGAGAGAGAAATAATCTGTTCATAACCATATGCTATAGATTTTACCTCTTGAAAATGACTCATTTTTCTACTTGTCTTCATCTTCACCAAGCCCATCTTGATTGAAAACAATTTTGTCTCTTGGCAGTATTCAATGACTTTTGTCATACAAAATTCATGAACATAAAGTCATTAAGAGTTAAATTGCTTCTCATTCTTACAAGAAATCTTTAAAAATCCATTCTAATACTAATCTATAGATTATAAACAAATGAAAGAAATAATTAAATCTCATGCCATATGTCTAAGAAGAGAATTGAATGCAATATTATTTAAAGGTAAAAAGAGGCCTCTTTATAAACCAGAAGCAAATAGGATACTGTAGGTCAATTATACTTCAATAAAAAAATTAAAAATAAAGATTCAAAAGAGGCTTCTTCTTAAGTCAATATCATAGATCACTATTTCTTAAAAAAATGTTTTTAGAGAAAAAAAAATTCTATAATTAATATTATTTTATTAGTATGATCATTATACGTTTGCCTTTTTAGGTCAACAGCTATGGTAAAATTATAAAATTTGATAGATTATACTTTCTCATATCAATAATGTTTTATTCCCACTTCCCCTCCATTGATCTTTCTTTTTCTCCAATAACTTTACTCATTTGAATGGATCATAGCAAGACTAATACAAGGTTGTTATGGGTAACTCACTTTGTTAAAGACCAGTAAAATTATACCACAGAAAACAAAAACTTACCACTAAATATATTGCTGAATTTCCAATCCATACACCTACAGGAAGTCCTTTACTCAACCTCTCAATTCTCAAGGCTCATTTGCAGGGAGTCACTGTCTCTTTTCAAACCTATTATCTTCTCAAATTCTAGAGATTCCCATAACTCCTGCAAAGAGAAATTAAACATTCCTTCACATCATAAATATGTCCATCCACAGGAGACATGGTTTTACTTGTTAAGCAGGGTAAGTTACCACTTCACTGCCTTGACCAGCCTGTTTCCTTTGAAACTAGGAACTAGTTAGTGAAACCAAGTTAAATTAGCATAATTTTAAATTAGACCTAAGAATTTTAACTACACAAAAGCCAAAGGGCGTATTAAATATGTTCCTTTGCAAAATGTGCTCCTCCAGGGACCCCTTATGAAGAGAGCAATGGATGCAGTAAGGACTATGAGGATGGAGTGATAGTTTCTTATAGGTTTGCAGAAAATATTAACCTAGTAAAAAGGTTGCACGCTACTATAAAAGCTGCTCACTACACCAATAGAACTTAATTCTGGGACTCTAGGTTGGGTCCCATGTATTTTCTTTCAGTTAGGACCAATGGCCTATCACATTCTCAGCTCTGCATAACTCAAAAACGGTGCCTCCAAATGTTGGCTGGATTGTCTATGTTTTGTTACTGCCTAACACAATCTTTCTAAATAATATCTACCAACTATGAATGCATTCTAGAATAAAAATAAAATGTTAAACTAAGAAAGAATGCAATAAGGTGTGACAAAAGAATCATTTTCCATATTTTTTAAGGTTTTAAAACAATCAATCAAAAATGCTAAATTTACCAAGGAAGATGGAAAAGTACCCAGATAATTCACAGACAAAAAACAACTGTATAAACCAATAGGATTTCCATTGATAATTAATGAAATGCAAATTAAAACAGCATATTATAGTGATAATATTATATAATTTTTCATCCTCCCAACTGGAAAAAATAATAGAAAATAAAACTCGGCCTTTGTAAAGAGAGAAAAGACTGATATTCTCAAAAACTGCTGGTTGAAGGAAATATTGGTTAATCTTTGAAAAAAAAAAAAAAAACCTTAGCAATTTCCATCGAGTACTGTGAAGTTTTTCACTTGATTAAGCTTTTTTATCTATTTGTTTATCCTGAGGAATAATCACACAAAAAATACTATAATGTATATAAACAGTAATTATTTAGCCAAAATTTGATAAATATTTGTTATAAAATAAGCATACGTTGGAATATTTTACAGTTTTAAAAATAATTTCTTTGAGATGGAGTACCTGGGTGGCTCAGTCGGTTAAGCGTCTGACTCTTGGTTTCGGCTCAGGTCATGGTCTTAGAGCTGCAAGGTCAAGCCCTGCATCCAGCTCTGCACTCAGTGTGGAGTCTGCTTGAGATTCTCTCTTGCTCTCCCTCTGCCCCTCCTCCTGATCATGCTCCCTCTCTCTCAAAATAAATAAAGATTAAAAAATAAAATAAAAATCATTTCTTTGAGAGAAATTTAGTAAGAGATAATATTGATAATCATACAATAATTTTAAGTTTAAAATTTTGAAAACTATCATCAGTCCAAATCACATTTCCTCTTTTCCAGTAAGAGGATTTACACATTACTCTCCCTCGCTTTGTGACTTGCAGGACCACACTAGAGAGAAAATAATATTCTCTACCTCATTGCTAGGTTGACAATGTGATTTGCTTTGCCAGTGATATGTGCGTGTAACCATGAACGTTAACAATCAGCAAAGGTTTAAGAGACATTATATATTTCCACCCTTCTCTTAAAATTTGACAGTGTTGTGGCGCCTGGATGGCTCAGTTGGTTAAGCGACTGCCTTCGGCTCAGATCATGATCCTGGAGTCCCTGGATCGAGTCCCGCATCGGGCTCCCTGCTCGGCAGGGAGTCTGCTTCTCCCTCTGACCCTCCCCCCTCTCATGTGCTCTCTCTCTCTGTCTCTCTCTCTCAAATAAATAAATAAAATCTTAAAAAAAAAAAGAAAATTTGACAGTGTTTGTGTGTGTGTGTGTGCATGTGTGAGATATACATACATATATATATATGTATAGTTGATGAACAGATAAAGAAGTGCTAGATGGTAGATGATAGATAGATGATAGATAGATGATAGATGGATAGACAGATATGTTTTGTATAAATAATGTTTTGTTTACCTTGCCTCAAGAGACATTTAGTAAGAAGTTGCTATGGCCAATGTCAAAGAGGTTGCTGTATTCTCTTTTAGGATTTTGATGGTTTTCTGTCTCACGTTTAGTTCTTTAATCCACTTCAAATTTATTTTTGTGTATGGTGTAAGAAATTGGTCCAGTTTCATTTGTTTGCATCTTGCTGTCCATTTTTCCCAACACCATTTGTTGAAGAGACAGACTTTTTCCCATTGGATATTCTTTGCTGCTTTCTCGGAGATTAATTGACCATATAGTTGTGGGTTCATTTCTGGGTTTTCTATTCTGTGCTATTTGGTCTATGTGTCTATTTTTGTGCCAATACCATACTGTTTTGATCACTACAGCTTTGTAATATAACTTGTTCAAGTCTGGAATTGTGATACCTTCATCTTTGCTTTTCTTTTTCAAAATTGCTTTGGCTATTCAGGGTCTTTTCTGCTTCCATACAAATTTTAGGATTGTTTATTCTAGCTCTGTGAAAAATGCTGATGGTATTTTGATAGGGATTGCATTAAATGTGTAGATTGCTTTGGGCAGTATAGACATTTTAACAATATGTGTTCTTTCAACCCAGGAGCATGGAATGTTTTTCCATTTCTTTGTGTCATCCTCAATTTCTTTCATAAGCTTTCCATAGTTTTCAGAGAACAGATCTTTTACCTCTTTGGTTAGTTTTATTCCTATGTATCTTATGGTTTTGGGTGCAATTGTAAATGGGATCAATTCCTTGATTTCTCTTTCTGCTGCTTCATTATTGGTGTATAGAAATGCAACAGATTTCTGTCTATTAATTTTGTATCCTGCAACTTTACTGAATTTGTATATCAATTATAGCATTTTTTTTGGTGGAATCTTTCAGCTTTTCCATATAGAGTATCATGTCATCTGCAAATAGTGAAAGTTTGACTACTTCCTTGCTGATTTGGATGGCTTTTATTTTTATGTTGTCTCATTGCTGTGGCTATTACTATGTTAAGTAGCAGTGGTGAGAGTGGACATCGTTGCCTTGTTCCTGATCATAGAGGAAAAGCTCTCAGTATTTCCCCATTGAAGATGATATTAGCTGTGGGTTTTTCCTATTTGGCCTTCATTATGTTAAGGTATGTTCCGTCCAACCTTACTTTGTTGAGGGTTTTTATCATGAATGAATATTGTACTTTGTCAAATGTTTTTTCTGTACTATTGAAAGAATCATATGGTTCTTATCCTTTCTTTGATTAATGGAGTGGATCACATTGACATGGATTTGTGAATATTGAATTCCCCTTAAAGCCCAGGAATAAGTCCCACTTGATTGTGGTGAATGATTCTTTTAATATACTATTGGGTTCAGTTTCTAGTATTTTATTGAGACTTTTTGCATCTATGTTCATCAGGGATATCGGCCTGTAGTCCTCTTTTTTGGTAGAGTCTTTATCTGGTTTTGAAATCAGGGGAATGCTGGCTTCCTAGAATAAATTTGGGAGTTTTCCTTCCTTTTCTGTTTTTTGAATAGTTTTAGAAGAATAAGTATTAACTCTTCTTTAAATGTTTGATAGAATTTGCCTGTGAAACCATCTGGGCCTGGATTTTTGTTTGTTGGGAGATTTTTTATGACTGATTCAATTTCTTTGCTGGTTATTGGTCTTTTCAAGTTTTCTCTTTCTTCCTCTTTCAGTTTTGGTAGTTTATATGTTTCTAGGAATTTATTCATTTCTTCCAGGTTGTCCACTTTGTGGGCATATAGTTTTTCATAGTATTTTCTAATAATTGTTTATATTTCTGTGATGTTGGTTGTTATTCTTCCTCTCTCGTTTGTGATTTTATTTATTTAGGTCCTTTCTCTTTTCTTTTTGATAAGTCCGGCTAGTGGTTTAACAATTTTATTAAGGGGTGCCTGGGTGGCTCAGTCGTTAAGCGTCTGCCTTTGGCTCAGGTCATGATCCCAGGGTCCTGGGATCGAGCCCCACATCGGGTTCCCTGCTCAGCGGAGAGCCTGCTTCTCCCTCTCCCACTCCCCCGCTTGTGTTCCTTCTCTCGCTGTGTCTGTGTCAAATAAATAAATAAAATCTTTAAAAACAAACAAACAAAAAAACAAAAAACAATTTTATTAATTTTTTCAGAGAGCCAGCTCCTGGTCTCATTGATCTGTTCTATTGCGTTTTTGTTTTTGTTTAGTTTCTTTTTTTTTTTTAAGATTTTATTTATTTATATGAGAGACAGAGAGCATGAGAGGGAGGAGGGTCAGAGGGAGAAGCAGACTCCCCGCCGAGCAGGGAGCCCGATGCGGGACTCGATCCCGGGACTCCAGGATCATGACCTGAGCCCAAGGCAGTCGCTTAATCGACTGAGCCACCCAGGCGCCCCATTTTTGTTTAGTTTCTATAGCTTTTATTTCTGTTTTGATCTTTGTTATTTCCCTCCTTATGCTGGCTTTAAGCTTGTTTGTTCTTCTCATTCTACCCCCTTTGGGTATAAAGTTAGGTTGTGTATTTGAGATTTTTCTTGCTTCTTTAGGTAAGCCTGTATGGCTATATACTTCCCTCTTAGGACCACTTATGCTGCATCCCAAAGGTTTTAGAGTGTTGTGTTTTCATTTTCATTTGTTTCCATGGATTTTTTTAAATTTCTTCTTTGATTTCTTGGTTGACCCATTCATTATATAATAGTATATTGTTTAACCTCTATGTATTTGTGGTCTTTCCAAATTTTTTCTTGTGGTTCCCTTCAAGTTTCATAGTGTTGTAGTCAGAAAATATGCTTGGTATGATTTCAATCTTTGTGTACTTGTTGAGGCCTGATTTGTGACTTAGTATGTGATCTATTCTGGAGACTGTCCCATGTGTACTTGAAAAGAATGTATATTCAGCCGCTTTAGGATGGAATATTCTGAATATATGTGTTAAGTCCATCTAGTCCAGTGTGTCATTCAAACCCATTGTTTCCTTGTTGATTTTCTGCTTAGCTGATCTGTCCATTGATGTGAGTGTGTGTTAAAATCCAGTACTATTATTATATTATTATCAATGAGTTCTTTCATATTTACTAGTAATTGTTTTATATATTTGGGTGCTCCCATATTGGGGGTATAAATATTTACAATTGTTAGATCTCCTTGTTGGATAGTCCCCTTTATTATGATAGTGTCCCTCTTCATCTCTTGTTACAGTCTTTGGTTTAAAATCTAGTTTTTCTGATACGAGTATTGCTAATCTGGCTTTCTTTTGATGTCCTTTACATAATAAATGTTTCTCTATCTCCTCATTTTCAAACTGCAGGTGTCTTTAAGTCTAAAAATCTTATAAGCAACATATCGATAGATCTTTTTTATCCATTCTGACACCTAGGTCTTTTGATTGGAGTGCTTAGTCCACTTATATTCAGAGTAATTACTGACAGATATGTATTTAGTACCATCTTATTACTTGTTTTGTCATTGTTTCTGGAGATTTTCTCTGTTCTTTTTTTGTCTTGGTCACTTTTGGCCTTTCCTTTCCACTCAAAGAGTAGAAAGATCAAAATCCTCTTTAATATTTCTTGCAGGGCTGGTTTATTGGTCACAATCTCATTTAGTTTTTGTTTGTCTGGGAAACTCTTTATCTCTCCTTCTATTCTGAATGATAGATAGCCTTGCTGAATAGAATATTCTTGGCTGCAAATTTTTCCTATTCAGCAGGTTAAATATATCATGCCACTGCCTTCTGGCTTGCCAAGTGTCTGTTGAGAGATCTGCAGTTAGTCTTATGGGTCTTCCCTTATAAGTTGTGGACTTCATCTGTCTTGCTGCTTTTATGATTTTTTCTTTATCACTATATTTTGCAAATTTAATTACAATGTGTGTCTTGGTGTTGGCCTGTTTTTGTTGATTTTGATGAGAGTTCTCTGAGCTTCCTGGATCTGGATATATTTTCCTTCCCCAGATTAAGGAAATTTTCAGCCATTATTTCCTCAAATAAATTTTCTGTCCCCTTTTCTCTCTCTTCTTCGGGGACTCCTATAATACAAATGTTATTATGTTTGATAGAGTCACTGAATTTGCTAAGTCTATTATCATTTTCCTTAATTCTTCTTTCTCTCTTTTGTTCAGCTTCATTATTTTCCATTATTTTGCCCTCTATATCATTTATTCATTCATCTGCTTCTTCCAGCCTTGTGTTCATTGCATTACATCTGTTTCCAATTTCAGTTATTGCATTTTTCATTTCTGACTATACTTTAATAACTGTAGACCTTGAAGGTAGATGTAAGATAGTTTGTAAAATATATAAAATATGAATAGATTATTCATAAAATCTATAAAATGTAAAATATAAACTAATATAGACTATATATCCCTATATAAACTAATATTTATGTAATAATTAGCAGAATATAAAATATTTTGCAAAGTCATATTTATAAATTATTAGTATGGGTGAATACATATGATTATATTTCTCTTGTATTAATAAAAATAGATCTATGTATATTTGCTTTCAGTCATTAGATAGTTTCATATTCTTAAATATGACTTGAATATTCTAATATCAAGATGCATACCTTGTCTTAAAAAACGTATGTATGATTAAAACAATTAGTTCATTTCATAAGATAAAGTGTGTAATTTTTTATTTCAAAATTTTTCATAAATTTGGAAATGTTTTATTTATATTATGTACTTTCTCAAAGGCATTTCCACTTTTACAATTATTTTACACTTTTAACTATTTTTCAGGAAGCGTAAGGATGTAGTATGTGGTATTTGAAGTATGCAAGGCTGGTGAATGTGACAGTAGCATAGTCTGTATTCCTATTTTATGGAGAGTCTTTTATGGTAATTATGTTATGTTACATTTTTAAAAACTTACAAAAAGTCCTATTAAAAACTAAGAGTAGTTCAGGACGCCTGGGTGGCTCAGTCGGTTAAGCGTCTGCCTTCGGCTCGGGTCATGATCCCAGGGTCCTGGGATCGAGTCCTGCGTTGGGCTCCCTGCTCCGTGGGGAGCCTGCTTCTCCCTCTGCCTCTGTCTCTCTCTCTCTATCTCTCATGAGTAAATAAATAAAATCTTAAAAAAAAAAAAAAACTAAGAGTAGTTCATTCCTGACACGATATTTGCATAATAACTAGAGAATTGATACCTGTTTCTTGTATTGTAGTTTTATGTATTTGTTGTTGACTCATCTTTACATGCAATCTATCCAAGAAATCTGCAGCCAAGCAAAACTTGGGTAAAAGACTTAAAATGATTCCCTTCCAAATAAATTTGATATTTAGTTTTCTTCTATTTATTTCACATTATCTTTTCATCTTTCATCTTTTAACTTTCTTTTTATTTTCACAAGATAAATTTTTACTCTTAAGAGACAGCTCTACAAATATTCACTTGATATTGTATCTATTTTTGTCCTCTTAATGCCACTTCATCTCATTGCTTTTGTCATTCAGGGTACTTGAGAAAATATGGAACTTACTCTACTCTATATAGGGTTAAATAATATTTTTCACTTCATTATAATTGTGTTTAAGATGTTATAACTACAAAACATGAAAAATAGAAAAAAAATAGAAAAAAACAGCAAATGAAAGGGAAATGCAATAGTAAAATAACACTGATGAAATGAATTGCTTAGTTAAAATATATTTATATTTCTAAGAAATAAAAGATCATAAGTACATTACCTCACATCTTCGCTGACTTTTTTTTATGAGAAATGTAAATTTAAGTGACTTTAGTAAATCTTTTTTGCATAAAAATCACTACAAAATAAAATAATATATCTGATGCACCAATTTAATCAGCATTTTCCAAACAGTTACAAAGTCCTTACTATGTACTGGACCACTCCTAATCTTTAGGAAAAGAAAAAAGAATAATATATAATGTCTGAAGTCTAGAGTTTGCAGTCTGGGTCGTTAGATAGACATCTAAATAGGTAATGACAACATGATGAGGTAAGTGCAAATAGAGAGCTAGGCAGTTACTGCCCCATGTCATCTAGTCAAATTACTTTGAGTGCACTGAACCCTTCCAGCAGCTAATGTGTGCAATTTGATGAAGTGTGTGCAGAGTGTCACCAGTATTCCAGTCATTGTTTGCTTTAAATCACTGCTGAATACCTCGTTTTAGGCACCCAGTGTTCTCCTCCATCAACTTCTGCTTTTATATCAGTCATTACACATCAGAACTAAGTCACATCATTGTGGGTGGTGTTTCCTGTTTACTGTAGGGTAGAATGCAGTGCTGAGCAGCTGAGGCTTTAGGGTATGGGCTCAATGATATCTGTTCCACTTACCAGTCTGGACAAAATATTTAATTGCTTATACTTCATATTTTTTTCTTCCTGATAAAAGGTGATTAATAACAACCCTACCTTGGCAAGTTATAATGTAGGCAAAGCCTTAGCATGGAATTTGTTATATGATACTCACTGAATGATAGTAATATATAGGAGTTGTAGCAGTTACTGCCAACATTGAACTTGTAATTGTTATTACATCATTTTGTTTACATCTGTGCGATAATTGCATCGTAATTATGTAATTAATAAAGGAATGCAAATTGAAAGCACAAAGGAACATAGTTATTATAAATTGATTAATATGTGGGGCTGTATGTACGCTTAAGAACATAGCCTTTGGGGCGCCTGGGTGGCTCAGTTGGTTAAGCGACTGCCTTCGGCTCAGGTCATGATCCTGGAGTCCCTGGATCGAGTCCCACATCGGGCTTCCTGCTCGGCAGGGAGTCTGCTTCTCCCTCTGACCCTCCTCCCTCTCATGCTCTCTGTCTCTCATTCTCTCTGTCTCAAATAAATAAATAAAATCTTAAAAAAAAAAAAAAAAGAACATAGCCTTTGGGGATAAATTGCCTGGGTTTAAATCCCATGTCACTTGCTAGCTTACAATGTGAATATGGTAAAAGTTTTTTATCCCCTCCTACCTCAGTTTCCCCATCAAATAAATCGGAAAAATAATAGTTCCTCTCTCATGAAGTTACTATGAAATTATGATTTGAGGGTGCCTGGGTGGCTCAGTTGGTTAAGCGACTGCCTTCGGCTCAGGTCATGATCCTGGAGTCCCGGAATCGAGTCCCGCATCGGGCTCCCTGCTCGGAGGGGAGTCTGCTTCTCCCTCTCCCACTCCCCCCTCTTGTGCTCTCTCTCTCTCACTCTCTCTCTCAAATAAATAAATAAAATCTTAAAAAAAAAAGAAATTATGGTTTGAAATATACAAAGGGCTTAGCATGATACCTAGCAGATAATAAGTACTATATAAGTGCTTTATCATTAACATTACCATTGTCATTATTATTAATAATACTATTATTGGAAAGCATAAAAAGTGTATGTGGTTACTCTGATCTCTTATCCTTCTAATACCCATGCTGCTTATTCTTTGCCACTTTGTAAGGAGAGCTGTTTTTCAGCTGCTTCCACCATAAGGGTAAAGGAATTCCTCCAAAGGAGATGTCTTAGGGGTCCAAACTTCTTTCTGAAACCTGGCAAATAGTCTCCATAAGATGTCTATATGAAACAGAACATAGACAATGCATTAAAGGATACAGAATTCTTATCACTTAAAAGGAATTCAGTGGGTTGAGCACCTTCCAGATGTTATTATAACAGCTTTATGTCTTTCCTGGACTCCTCCATCTCCTGTACAGCACCTCATCTGCTCACTGGTAGACATCACTGTTCCCAGTCTTTTCTCCTTGGACCTTTTCTTTCCCTTGTCTACTTTTTCCCTGAAAGATCTCCTTCACATCCACAATTTGAAAAAAACAACTATTTCACTAGGCTTGGTCTTCCTCCTGAATTCCAAATGCTGATTTCCACAGGCATATTGAATGTCTCTCTTCCACCACCATGTGGGGCCACAGGATTTTTAGACTCATCTTCTGCAAAACTGAACTCTTCTCATCTACCTTATTCACTAAAAAGGGCATTCTTTGTGAATGATATCATCTATTCATCCCCCCTAAGGGACTTGGAAAAGTGTTATGAATTCTTCCCCATCCTTCATACCTTATACCTAGTAAAATGTCAGAGTCTCTGTTCCAAATGCTCCATGTCACCCTACTATACTGCTCCTGTCTCAGTCTAGACTTCATCATCTCTCACTTGAATTAATTCAGTAGTCCCTTGCCTACCCTCTTTTTCTCCAGTGTGATCACTCTCCAATGTCATCTTTCTCTAAAGTAAGATAAATTAAGGGTGCCTCGGTGGCTCATTTGGTTAAGTGACTGCCTTCAGCTCAGGTCATGATCCCAGGGTCCTGGGATCGAGCCCCGCATTGGGCTTTCTGCTCAGTGGGGAGCCTGCTTCTCCCTCCTCTCCCATTACCCCTGCTAGTGCTCTTTCTCTCTCTGTCAAATAAATAAATAAATAAAATCTTAAAAAAATAAAGTCATTTATAAATTAGAATGTAATGGCTTTGCTCTACTTAAGAATCTTCAGTAAATTCCCATATTACCAGTTTACATTCCTTTTCATGATATATAAGACCATGCATGATCTGATTCTTGTATGCATTTTAGTCTCATTTTTGTATGTCAGTTCAGATTTATTTAAAGACTCTAAATCTCTTCTTATGCTGTTCTCACTGCTGAAAATGTTCTTTCCTCCATCTCTTCAAAATTAAAGTCAATTATTTGTTCTTATTAGATTGGCTTTTGTCTAATTTAAATGTATCAATTGAATTCAGTCAATGTAATTTACTCTTTATTCTCCCACAAACTTCATGTATGCCTCTTTTCACACTCACTCAAAATCATTGATATTCTTATCCACTTTTCCCCACTGGACTGTGAACTCCATGTAGTCAGGTTCTGGGGCATGATCTTAGTTCTAATCCAAACTGGAAAACAGGTTCTGGCATATTATAGATGTTTAAAATATTTTTTGAAGTCATGAATAATGGAATGAATAAATGAATAAGGCATGTTAGTTGAAGGATGTTTTTCAAAGCTGGTTGATGTCATTATACTAAAAATGTTGCATTGGGTTAAACTTTCAGAAAAAATGGTGAGTTCAAAGTGCAATGCTAATGAAAACAACAACCAAGAACAAAATTGTGAGCCAATATTTTCCTAAATAACTAGACATTATCTACAGAAAACAACCAATAGGATAGAGTCATAAAAGTGAACCTATTTTATTTAAAAGGTAGTGATTCATTAGGAAGACTTTACTGTGGTACCACAAGAATTCTTAATACATGGAACCTTAATAATTCAAAGGACCCTAGGAATTACAGTGTCTGATCATCTACATGTGCAGGAATCACCTTTCTAACAGTCCTGACATAGTCATTCAAATGTAATTTTAAAAAATGCACATTGACAACAATACAATAATAGTAGGGGACTTCAAGACCCCCCTCACTGAAATGGACAGATCATCTAAGCAAAAGTTCAACAAGGAAATAAAGACTTTAAATGACACATGACCAAATGGACTTCACAGATATATTCAGAACATTCCATCCCAAAGCAACAGAATACACATTCTTCTTTAGTGCCCATGAAACATTCACCAGAAGAGATCACATCCTAGGTCACAAATCAGGTCTCAACCAGTACCGAAAGATTGGGATCATTCCCTGCATATTTTTGGACCACAATGCTTTGAAACTAGAACTCAATCACAAGAGGAAAGTTGGAAAGAACTCAAATACATGGAGGCTAAAGAGCATCCTCCTAAAGAATGAATGAGTCAACTAGGAAATTAAAGAAGAATTAAAAAAAATTCATGGAAACAAATGAAAATGAAAGCACAACTGTTCAAAATCTTTGGGATGCAGCAAAGGTAGTCTTAAGAGGAAAGTATATAGCAATACAAGCTTTTCTCAAGAAACAAGAAAGGTCTCAAATACAAACCTAACCCTACACCTAAAGGAGCTGGAGAAAGAACAGCAAATAAAGCCTAAACCCAGCAGGAGAAGAGAAATAATAAAGACCAGAGCAGAAATCAATGAAATAGAAACCAAAAGAACAGTAGAACAGATCAATGAAACTAGGAGTTGGTTCTTTGAAAGAATTAATAAGATTGATTAAACCCCTGGCCAGACTTATCAAAAAGAAAAGAGAAAGGACCCAAATAAATAAAATCATGAATGAAAGAAGAGCAGTCACAACTGACACCAAAGAAACACAAATAAGTACAAGAAGATATTTTGAGCAAATGTATGCCAGCAAATTAGATAATCTGGAAAAAATGGATGCATTCCTAGGGATGTATCAACTACCAAAACTGAACCAGGAAGAAATAGAAAATCTGAACAGACCTATAAACACTAAAGAAATTGAAGCAGATATCAAAAATCTCCCAACAAACAAGAGCCCAAGGCCAGATGGCTTCCCAGGGGAATTCTACCAAACCTTTAAAGAATTAATACCTATTCTTCTGAAACTGTTCCAAAAAATAGAAATGGCAGGAAAACTTCCCAACTCGTTTTATGAGGCCACCATTACCTTGACCCCCAAACCAGACAAAGACCCCATCAAAAAAGAGAATTACAGACCAATATCCCTGATGAACATGGATGCAAAAATTCTCACCAAAAAACTAGCCAATAGAATCCAACAGTACATTAAAAGGATTATTCACCACGACCAAGTGGGATTTATTCCTGGGCTGCAAGGTTGGCTCAACATCCACAAACCAATCAATGTGATACAATATATTAATAAAAGAAAGAACAAGAACCATATGATCCTCTCAATAGATGCAGAAAAAGCATTTGACAAAGTACAGCATCCTTTCTTGATCAAAACTCATCAGAGCAAAGCGATAGAGGGTACATATTTCAATATCATAAAGGCCATCTATGAAAAGCCTACAGCGAGTATCATTCTCAATGGGAAAAAACTGAGAGCTTTTCCCCTAAGGTCAGGAACACAGCAGGGATGTCCACTATCACCACTGCTATTCAGTATAGTACTAGAGGTCCTAACCTCAGCAATCAGACAACAAAAAGAAATAAAAGTCATCCGAATCAGCAAAGAAGAAGTCAAACTCTTACTCTTTGCAGATAATATGATACTTTATGTGGAAAACCCAAAAGACTCCACCCCAAAACTGTGAGAACTCATACAGGAATTCAGTAAAGTGTCAGGATATAAAACCAATGCACAGAAATTAGTGGCATTCCTATACACCAACAACAAGACAGAAGAAAGAGAAATTAAGGAGTCAATCCCATTTACAATTGCACCCAAAACCATAAGATACCGAGGAATGAATCTAACCAAAGAGGCAAAGAATCTGTACTCAGAAAACTATAAAATACTCATGAAAGAAACTGAGGAAGACACAAAGAAATGGAAAAATGTTCCATGCTCATGGATTGGAAGAACAAATATCGTGAAGATGTCAATGCTACCTAGAGCAATCTACACATTTAATGCAATCCCTATCAAAATACCATCCACCTTTTCCAAAGAAATGGAACAAATAATCCTAAAATTTGTATGGAACCAGAAAAGACCCCAAATAGCCAGAGGAATGTTGAAAAATAAAAGCAAAGCTGGTGGCATCACATTCCAGACTTCAAGCTCTATTACAAAGCTGTCATCATCATGACAGTATGGTAGTGGCACAAAAACAGACACATAGATCAATGGAACAGAATAGAAAGCCCAGAAATGGACCCTCAACTCTATGGTCAACTAATCTTCGACAAAGCAAGAAAGAATGTCCAATGGAAAAGAGACTGTCTCTTCAACAAATGGTGTTGGGAAAATTGGACAGCCACATGCAGAAGAATGAAACTGGACCATTTCCTTACACCACACAGAAAAACAGATTCAAAATGGTTGGGAGACCTAAATGTGAGACAGAAGTCCATGAAAATCCTAAAGAAGAACACAGGCAGCAACCTCTTCGATCTCAACCACAACAACTTCTTCCTAGAAACATTGCCAAAGGCAAGGGAAGCAAGGGCAAAAATGAGCTATTGGGACTTCATCAAGATAAAAAGCTTTTGCACAGCAAAAGAAACCATCAACAAAACCAAAAGACAACTGACAGAATGGGAGAAGATATTTGCAAATGACATATCAGATAAAGGGCTAGTATCCAAAATCTATAAAGAACTCATCAAACTCAACACCCAAAGAACAAAGAATCCAATCAAGAAATGGGCAGAAGACATGAACAGACATTTTTCCAAAGAAGACATCCACATGGCCAACAGACACGTGAAAAAGTGCTCAACATCGCTCGGCATCAGGGAAATACAAATCAAAACCTCAATGAGATACCATCTCACACCAGTCAGAATGGCTAAAATTAACAAGTCAGGAAATGACAGATGTTGGCAGGGATGCAGAGAAAAGGGAACCCTCCTACACTGTTGGTGGGGATGCAAACTAGTGCAGCCACTCTGGAAAACAGTATGGAGGTTACTCAAAAAGTTGAAAATAAAGCTACCATACAACTCAGCAATTGCACTACTGGGTATTTACCTCAAGGATACAAATGTAGTGATCTGAAGGGGTACGTGCACCCCAATGTTTTTAGCAGCAATGTCCACAATAGCCAAACTATGGAAAGAGCCAAGATGTCCATCGACAGATGAATGGATAAAGATGATGTGGTATGTATATACAGTGGAATATTATGCAGCCATCAAAAGGAATAAAATCTTGCCATTTGCAATGATATGGATGGAACTGGAGGGTATTATGTTGAGTGAAATAAGTCAATCAGAGAAAGACATGTATCATTTGATCTCAATTATACGAGGAATTCTTAATCTCAGGAATCAAACTGAGGGTTGCTGGAGTTGTGGGGGGTGGGGGGCATGGGTTGGTTGGTGATAGACATTGGGGAGGTTATGTGCTATGGTGAGCACTGTGAATTGTGTAAGACTGTTGAATCACAGATCTGTACCTCTGAAACAAATAATACATTATATATTAAAAAAGAAGAAGAAGATAGTAGGAAGGGAAAAATGAAGAGGGGGAAATTGGAGGGGGAGACAAGCCATGAAAGACTATGGACTCTGAGAAACAAACTGAGGGTTCTAGAAGGGAGGGCGCTGGGGGATGGGTTAGCCTGGTGATGGGTATTAAAGAGGCATGTATTGAATGAAGCACTGGGTGTTATCCGCAAACAATGAATCATGGATTCATCATTAACATAATATAATAAGATAAAATTTAAAAAATAATAAAATTTAAAAAATGCATTGAGAAATGGAACAAATTTGCTATTGCTAGTCATTCATTCCATTGTTAATTTTTAAAAATATATTTATTTATTTGAGAGAGAACGAAAGCAGGGAGGGAGGGGCAGAGGGAGAGGAAGAGAGAGAATCTAAAGCAGGTTCCATGCCCAGTCTGGAGCCTAATGTGGGGCTTAACCTCAAGACCCTGAGATCATGAGCTGAGGTTAAATCAAGAGTCAGACGTTTAACCAACTGAGCCACCCAGACACCCCTACCTTTTTTTTTTCATTGTTAATTAATATTAGTTTATTTCTCTGAAAATCAATATATATGTTGTTATATTTGTTCTTAGGAAAAGATTAAGAAACTTAAAATTATGTACTTTTGTTATTTATGAATGTTGAGATTATAAAGTCTCTTACCTATTTCCTGTTTGTTTCAAGAGTTATCAAATTTCCTCAAATGGGTTTCCTTTTTAGAACAAAAGGAAAAACAAAAGAACAAAATGAAGTTAGACAAAAGGAAAGAGGTGGATTGAGAGAAAAGAAGGAAGAATGGAAGGAAGGAAGGAAGGAAGGAAGGAAGGAAGGAAGGAAGGAAGGAAGGAAGGAAGGA
>NW_023270442.1:5174421-5236284 GCF_011800145.1 Mirounga leonina
GGAAGGAAGGAAGGAAGGAAGGAAGGAAGGAAGGAAGGAAGGAAGGAGGAAAGAAAGAAAAAAGGAAAGAGAAGGAGGAAGAAAGGAAGATTGTTCTTACTGAATTGAAAAATTCCTCTTTTAAAATTAGGTTCACTAGTCGTCTTGAATAACATGGAAAAGTTAAATCTATAATAAGTATAATGATTCTACAACTATCTACTATGAAAGTCATTATAGTTCTCCTTAGATTTTTCTTTTTCAAGTTAATAATGATCTTTTCCTTTCCTATCTATCCCTGCATTTATTTCAAAAAAGTTACCTGAAGTGATAGAGAAATGTCCAGGTTCAGCAAATCAGCTATTTTTCTGCTGTGCTATTTTTTAAAAAAGAAAATAAGCTCAAGTATATTTTTAAGAAATATTTGGGTTAATTTACACAAATCCAAATCAATTATCTGAATCTTTTTTTTTTTTATATTTTATTTATTTATTTGACGGAGAGCAGGAGAGAACGAGCAGGGGGAGCAGCAGAGGAAGAGAAAATAGCAGGTTCCCTGCTCAGCCTGATGCAGAGCTCGATCCCAGGACCTTGGGATCATGATTTGAGTCGAAGGCAGTCGCTTAACCAACTGAGCCATCCAGGTGCCCCATCAAATATCTAAATCTTGTAGATATATATATTATATTTATATAAACCTACTCTTCCTATGAAATTTAATTTCATCCACAATTGTTCTCAATGGGATGTTTTAGGAATAGGCAAGTGATAGAAATAATTATTTATATAATATGCATTATTATAGGGCACCTGGGTGGCTCAGTTGGTTAAGCGACTGCCTTCGGCTCAGGTCATGATCCTGGAGTCCCGGGATCGAGTCCTACATCGGGCTCCCGGCTCGGCGGGGAGTCTGCTTCTCCCTCTGACCCTCCCCCCTCTCATGTGCTCTCTCTCTCATTCTCTCTCTCAAATAAATAAATAAATAAATCTTTAAAAAAATATATGCATTATTATAAATTATATATGAAAGACAAATGCATATAAAAGACTAATAATAAAATAACTTGAGATTCCCTGTTTTGTTCATTTCCACAAAGGGAAAACAAAGATATTATCAGTTCAATTAAAAAACTGATACGGGGCGTCTGGGTGACTCAGTCCTTAAGCGTCTGCCTTCCGCTCAGGTCATGATCCCAGGGTCCTGGGATCGAGCCCTGCATCACGCTCCCTGCTCAGCGGGAAGCTTGCTTCTCCCTCTCCCACTCCCCCTGCTTGTGTTCCCTCTCTCTCTGTGTCTTTCTCTTTCTGTCAAATAAATAAATAAAATCTTAAAAAAAAAAAAATGTGCATTTAGGTGTGCCTGGGTGGCTCAGTTGGTTGAGTTTCTGACTCTTGATCTCAGCTCAGGTCTTGATCTCAGGTTGTGAGTTCGGGCCCCATGTTGGGCCCTATACTGGGCATGGAGCCTACTTTAAAAAACAAAACAAAACAAAATTTATGCATTTACTTAAAGAAATTATGTGAAAAGTTTGAGTTAGCTTTTGTTATAACTAAGACAGAAAATTATAAGCTTCATACATCCGTGTGAAACTCAATCATGATTTCACTATTAACAAACATCCTAAGGCAGTAATGAAGTAAGAGAAGTTTGGTTCAATTAAACATGTTAATAGTATTGACAATGGATAAGAAAGTGTGACACTCTTTAATTAACATGTTGGTGATCCCCTACAGACACTGATATATCCACCGATTGCTTTTACCAAAATACTGCATTGAGTATTAATGACATTACTTACTAATCTATCAATCTACCTAGTGTAGAGTATTATATCAGTGACAGCTAAATTTTAGAGATTGCATGTTCTAATATGGGCCATTTCATGAGTGTATGAATTTTTTGTACTTATTTTTTTTTTACTTAGTTCATATGACAGTTGTTGATTTGCAGTACTTTTCTTGTCACTAAATTAAATCTTCCCACCTGAGAAAGAATCAGCAAGAACAGCTACAGCTAATGAATAGCTAATGCTGTTTACCACACAATTATCTTGCCCGAAATAACAGGAATTAGATACAGCAGTTGATAGGATAATGTATTGGATATTATACTCCCTTTAAAAGGGTTTTATCTTAAATCATACAAAGTACATTTTGACAGGACCTTTAAGTTTCTAATTATTTTAAAAAGAACTTCCTTCTAAAGTTTGTGTTCCTGAAACTATTTCTGTCCTGTCATTTCTCCACATTGGTTTCCACTTGCTTCTCTTTTTATTTTTACTTTATCTGGACAAAATAGAGAGCAGCACTGCTTAATTTCGTGAAAATTATTAGTTTATGGAGAATGTGGTCAACTATAAATGAGATATGCCAACACAAATATAATTTGTCAAATCCCTTGACATTAATAATCATTTGCATACATAGACAAGAAAAAATAGTTACCTGACGATAATTACAACAAAACAATCATAAAGGTGGTTTGTATTTATTAGGTTCTTGCTAGGGAGGAGACAGTGTTTTAAGTCCTCCACATGTGTGAACTTATTAAAACGAGTAGCTGGCAGTGAATCAGATTTGAGAAAATTTGAACCAGTTTGGCCCTTGTCAGTTCTATTATTTGAGGTCATTGGGTCAGAAATTACTAATCTGGCATAAATTTTTACATTTGAGTAACAGTCTGGGTCGGTTGTCTGATACAATTCAACAATCCATTTAAAGTTAAGGAGAACCGTATTGTTTCTTCCAGTTCCAACATTTGTTTTTTTTCTATTAATGCTTATGTCAGTGTGATTTGGGGGCTGACTCTGAAAATAGAAATACTGTGGTCATCAATGATTTTAGAAAAAAAGAGTTGAAAGAGTTAGCTATCTTTTGCTGTCTGTGGATTTTATTCATTCCTGATATTTACAAAGTAATACACATTCAAAACAAGCTTAGGATGCGCAGATGTGTTCTGAACCATGTGGAGCAGGTTTGCTTACATAGCAAGAACTCTCTCATCTCTTGATTCCAGCGGTTGAGACTTTGTTAATTCCTTAGGCTAATTCAAATATTGATATTTTTCAGAACCATTCTTTTTGCAGTCAGGGGACAACAGAAGGAAGAAAAGAGAGCATATCAGCAAATCATATACATTCAAAAGAAATATTTGTGTCTCAAGCAATAGCTCTGAGCTCCAAAGAGAACAATTCAGGGGCAAGCATGAAATAACGATTTGTTCAAAATCCCAAGGGTTATGTTCTTTTTCTATTCCAGAAGAAAAATATTATTTATAACAAAGATTATAACACAGAGTTAGTTTCTTTTTATAATGGTACTTATATTTATTAAATTCTAAATGTGTGTTTTTATTATTTTTAAATTTGATTTATCTAATTCCATACAGTTTAATATCACTATAGCCTCCCCTTTTCAACGAATCTGTGAATGCAATTGCCTTCGTGGTTAATAGTTATTCTTCTCAAGAAGAGAGATAATTTGGGAAATGTTGCAGAATCGAATGGCCTTGCTGATTTTAGTCCAGAATGTTCTTTGAGGTGAAACCCTCCTGGGGAGCCCTCCTGATCCCAATTGTTCCATCAGCCTTGCAAAGTGTCACTTCTAAGCAGTCATATCTATTTCTTTCCCCATGGTGGAAAATATATATTTTTTATGCTTGAGATTTTCATAAAATGGGAAGTCTGCAATGCTGAAGACTTCTGAAGATCACAGTTTAAAAAAAATGCATCACAATTTATGCATTCATCAGTTGTGGATACATACATATCTATATACAGAGTTAACCAGTGTAGCTCTCTCTGCTAAGGCAGATGTTACCATGGAGCAGTAGAGTTCTTTGGTATTTGAGCAGCCTGGTCACTTCTATTATTCACTTATAAGTGACTTTAGCTAATATGATTAGGGTAAAGTATTCAGAGACTCCAGTGAAATTCATCATAAACTCAACAAATCATATTTTCAATTTTTAATTTTTGTGTAAAACAACCATTAGAACATATGTGAGCATGTTAGTCTGTTACTTGATAGATGCTCACAAAATTAAACACAAAATTATAAAAATTATATACATCATATACACACACATATATATGTATATATATGTGTGTATATATATATATATTCTTGATGATGCTGGACTTATTGCTTTTGATTTTAAATGCATTTAGCAGGTGTGCAGTAAGGATAAAGAAATTTGTTTCTACTTCCTCTTGCCTTAAGATCCTCTGCTTTCAGATTCCTTTTGTATCCAAAGTACTCAGTGGCATTTGTACGATACATTCACTCCTATGAATGAAAAAAAAATCCAGTAAAATCGTTCCAATTAAGACACTGGTAACAATGAATTTGATGTGCAGAAGAATTTGTCTTCTAAAAAGAGGTTTCTTATGGAAGTTTTAATCCTAAAAAGAGCCCATAATGGAAGTATGCCAGATCCTGTGTCATCTTTTTACTAGAGGTATTTTAGAGGATGGCCTGACCTTCAGTTTTAATAAGAAACTGCTATTATTAAAGTCAATGTTTGCATTGTAAGTTGGAGCTTTGTTCGCATGAAAGCAAATGATTCCAGGAGGAAATAATTTTATGTGTGTAGGCAATTAAGTCTTAATAAGAAAAGAGAATCCTCTTAGTTATGTAACCACTGAAGTCAATCTGGCCCCAACAGAATTTTCAATTTTATTCCCTTGGATGCAGTGTGGACTAGGGAATAAAGCGATACTTAGATGTTAAATGGGGCCTCAGGCTCTGTCATCTAATGCCATTTAACTCAGGACAACTCATGTAGGGTTTCTGAGATTTCGTTTCCTCACTTTTCTGCAAATTACCAAATCTAATAACCACTCTTTTCTCACACAACTTGGCTTCTCCCCACACTTTGCTTTGTTGAGTGGTCCCTCTTTCTTGAAACTGTATTTTTCTTCTCTTGTTTGTTGTCTCTTCTCTTTCCATTTTCTTCTTCAATCTCTATAGTTGTTTGCTTTATTTCTCATTTCCTTCAATTTTGATGTTCCTGACATTTCTTGTTTGGTTTTCTTCTCTTTTCCATCTAAACGCTATCACTAGACCAGAAATGCTTGATTATTTCTTGTGTCGTGTGCCAGTATGGCAGTCTTGTGAAACCTATGAACCCTTTGTGAGAATGATTTTTTAATGCATGAAATAAAATACAAAGGGTAATAAAGCAAATAGCTCAAATAAATTCCAAAAAATTTTAAAAGTACTTTATTAAGATAAATTAAAAGATTTAGAGATAGGTCTAATCAGTATCATAATTTTAAAATAATAATCAATAATGCAGAATAATACAGCAACTACAATGTGATATGAAAATGTGATTTATGTTGGTGATAAAGCAGACACTGTTAATACTACTGTGATCTATTGCCTATATTAATAAATTGAAGGAAATGGCATTTTTTAAGAGGTTAATGAAAATAATGAGGATTATTTTTTTCTCTTCAAGTTCACAACGCCATAACTTCTGTGTATGGATCCTTTAGCTTAAGATGACCTGCTGGATCCCTTCTTCCCCTCATCCTCTATTTACTCACAGTTCTTATCGTAATGCTTTTTAATAAATGATCTATTGTCTTTCTTACTGGTATGACTGGAAATGTTTTGAAGGCATCAAACTTTTTGTTTCTTGGACAACTTTGCTAGAGTGTAATCAAATATTTTTGAAGAAGTTGAAGAACTCTTGATTTTATTCCCTCTCTTCTCTCTCCTGAAATCTAGATCTCCTTAGGCAATGGCTAATAAGATCCATCCATTCCTAGTGTAAACGTGAGGTGTGGTGCAGCACAAAAGCTATGACAAAGTCCTAAAGAACCTGCTAGTTGTAATACATGGTTGCCAAGACTGTCGATTGGGTTATCTCCCATGTCTACCGTCAACTAAATAATAAGCCTATTTATGTGTATAGCAAATCAAATAAGGAAAAGTTAAAATATTCTCACTCTAAGAGAAAGAGAAAGGCAAATGAAGCTATTTCTATTTAGCTCTGCTTTACTACATAGGAAATACAACACAAAAGAGACAAAATGGGAAATTCTAGCCAAGCCAAGGCAAATTTAAGCCCAAGTCCCTCCAACTTAAGGGAGAAAAACAGTAAAATGACACAGCGCTGGCATTTCTGACAGACATCCCCCTTAACAAAAGCAAGTTATCAAATGCTTAGTTGTGAGATGCCTCAATTTGTTGCCATATACACGTAGAGCTATAAGCCCTTGTTGTGAAGTCTCTGAAAGCATAATTCTATCACAGAAATCATGCACTTTGTGATATTCAAAACAAAGTCCACCTGAAAAATCTTCAAGATCAGTTACCAAAAACTTAAATGACCACTCAGTAGTTGTGAAAGCATTAAACATCAAGTAAGGCTTAAGACTGTAGGCTCAAGATTGCAGCTGGCACCTGGATTGAAATTTCTCACCCCATTTCTTTTTCTTAAAATTTACAGTGTTGATTATGAGCAATGTGTCTGATTCAGAAAAATTGGCCAACTTGGAATTACAACTTGCACTGCTGGATTTGTTTGCAAATAAAATAAAACCAAGGAGAAAAACGGAGATGTGATTATAAAAGATACTAGAATGTGGGAAAGAAATTAAACATTATTAAAATATCATTTCTAGGAATTAGAAACTGTTTTATAATTAATAACCTCACAAATAACTGCACAAAATGCTAAAACAGAAATTAAAATTTCATTAATGAACAGGAATAATGAAGTAACATAAGAAGATTGGGCTTGGATTTTTCTACCACTGAAGATTAATAATAAATGCGTAAGGTCTCTATTCACAATTAAGACACACATTTGATTGTAGAGAAAGGTAATTTATAGGGTGTGCAAACACTCTGTCACCGTGGACTACAATCATGACATGAGCTGGATGCAATTTACATTTCACCATCCCTGGAGTCAGACTATTTCTACTACTGCCTATTTCACTATATATACTGGAGAAAAGAAAATGTGCCCTTCCTACAGAAAAAAATGCAATATAAAAAAAGACTTATTAAAAAATAATAGTCCTTGGCAATATGAATCTTTAGCACCATATTGTCAAGTTGGTTGTTAAGAAAGATTAACATCTAAGAGATAGTTTAGTCCTTTGGGAAAGAACTGACAATAAGAAAGACTTGCAGAATGATTTTTTAAAAACAATATTATATGGGTATAGTGATTTACAATGGTTTTATTTTTTCAAGACTTTAAAAATTGTTTTGTTGGGTTTATATTCTGGATATTAAATATGTGAAATAATAGGTTGTTTATTTTATTTACATAACAGCAATGTAGAAACTCCTTTTAGGAAATTGTATGTGGTATGTCAGGATTCATTTTAAAAATAAATGTGTGAATTTTATAATATTAAAGAAATATAAATTATAATATATGGTCAGTTTTGTTCCCAAATTTCAATTACAAATTATCAGTGCCTCTTGACAGGGCATCCCTAGATGGGTTAACTGTTTCAGGTAGGAACCTCGGCAGGCTCTCTGAGCAAAGAAGGAGCTGGTGTTCATTTGAAAGCCAAGGATATACCAGCCACTTTTCATGATGGATCCCATTATGTCTCACAATCACTGTAAAGTAGAATTTTTTATTCATTATTATGTATGGAAAAATTAAATTTAAGATAAATTAAATTATTTAACCCAAAATTTTAATCCAAATCTGTTTGAGTCCAGAATGTATCTTGCATTCTAGTCTATTACATGATGCATTTGGTCCTTAATGTGTCTGAGACATTAATCCTTATCATTTCAACAATATCACTATTTATTGTTGCTTATTTTTTTAATTAATTAATTTATTTATTTGACAGAGAGAAAGAGAGAGAGAGAGCACAAGCAGAGGGAGTGGCAGGCAGAGGGAGAGGGAGAAGCAGGCTCCCCGCTGAACAGAGAGCCAGATGCAGGGCTCGAACGCAGGACCCTGGGATCATGACCTGAGCTGAAGGCAGACACTTAACTGACTGAGCACCCAGGTGACCCTTTATTGTTGCTTATTAAGTTTAGATATTTTTGGTAAGGGCTGCCAGAGGGCAGAATAAAATCTTGAACCAACCATAAACAAGACAAAGATTTTTTTTCTATAAGTATGAGCAGAAGCGACTAATTGTCAGCAAAATGGAAAAAATTCTATAGTAGAAAATAATTGACAAAGTGTTTTTTATTTGTTTTTAGGAATAATTACAATAATAACTGACATTTATTAAGCCGATCAGTTATTATGTGTTAGTGGCTGTCCTAAGGTATACATACATGAGGTATATGTACATGTGTGCATTTGTGTATGGACATATACTTGCATTTTTAAATTAGTCGTTTTCACAATCCAATGAGTTATCTATTATTATGCTAATTTAATAGGTCTAGAAATCAAAGCACAGAAAGATTAAATGACCCAAGACTATACACCTAGTATCTGATTCAGGAGGCTATGAACCTAAGCAATCTCACTCCAAAATCTGTGATATTTTTTTTAAGATTTTATTTATTTATTTGAGAGAGAGAATGAGCATGAGCAAGGGTTTTGGGGTGGGGAAAGGCAGAGGGAGAAGCAGGCTTCCTGCTGAGCAAAGAGCCCCCACACGGGGCTCGATCCCAGGACTTTGAGATCATGACCTGAGCCAAAGGCAGACACTTAACTGACTGAACCAACCAGGCACCCCCAAAATCTATGATTTTTAACACTAAGTAGGATGTCTTAATATTTTGTTGTCTGCAAGTATAGAAGTTTGTCATTTCCTGTTAACAAAATTACTTACTTTTATGTACATGCAATCTTAGAGTGTAATAGACGAATACCGTGGCCACAGTAAAATCACATGCACACACACACAAAAACTTCCATTTCTATCTTCCAGGGAAATAACTACAAAAATGTTCAAGAATCACATCAGAACTTCACTTGGGAAGTGGCCCAGAGCAATAAAAAAGTTTTGGGAACTGTGTTTGTGGTTCACAAATCAAATAACAGTGTGAAAATCAGTAAGTTGTTTTACTTTTCAGGTTCTCATTTTTTTACTGTAAAATGCATAATAGTAGCTATCTTATGATATTTTGTGAAAGAGAAATAATACATGTAAAAGAGTTGCCATTTGGTAGACAGACAATGATGAATACATGCATCAATGAGAAGTAACCAGCAGAATTTCTGTTTCCCTTGAAAGTGGAAATACTGTCACACTGGAAATGGGGCTTTTACCTTCCAGCATTGGCTTTTAAACAACAGAGTAGAATATCTACTGTGGACTTTTCCCTGAGGAGAGCCTATAAAATACCGGGAAAGTTATAGGCTCTCTTATAATGGAGAAAGTGAACAAAGAGCCTCAAAGAGCCCCAAATAGAAAATATACCTTCATGTTCTCAGCACATTTTGAATTATAGTAGACCCCAAGGAAAAGAGCATGAATCTACTGAAAGCACTAAGTTAAGACTTTATGACCACTCTGGGTAAACCTCTATTTGCCCTATATACGATGTAAATATAATCCCACCATTTATTCCATAGATTTTAGCTGCTAAAACACAATTGGGATCTCTGGCTCTAAGAGAAATGGGTTTTTGGTAGTAAGAATCTGTATTATCAACTCAAAATAAAATAGCAATTTATCCACGAACCAGTCACACATTAGGGAGAAAACTACTGTTCTAAATTATGTAACAGGAGTAAAAAAGTGGTTCTAAGAAGCTTCTAAGTCATCATTCAGAATGAAAGTTTTAAATTTACTTAAATTATCTATGGCTTGTATAGACTTGTAGGATAACAAAATATTTTTAAAGTGCTGATCACGCCCAAAAGTTGCATATATATCCTCAGAAGTATTTGAGTTGGGATATAGAAGAGCAATGTGGAGCACTGCTTGCATCTAAATCTGCCATATTTGTTGTAGAAAAGGAAAAGCCATATGGCCTTTATGTCAAAATACTGGTCCTTGAAGACCACCATTTGCATTTGTAACTCCTTTTTTAATTTAAAATAAGCAGAGATGGTCTGTGTTTATGTTAATTATCCACGGCTTCCTGAATTAATTTCCTCAGATTCTGATTTTTAGAAAAAGAAATAGCATACATTTTTTTTATTCTGTTTTTAAAAGAAAGACAGAAGGTGTAGGGCAAGAAAAGAGTACACAAAGATCTAGGGGTGTGACTTTTAGAAAAGAAAATTGATTAACAGAAGAGGTATATAGAGTAAACTGTCATTGTCAAAACTGAGATTCCTGGCATTTAGAAATGCTTTTTACTTTTCACCTATTGCATTGGCAAATTCCAAAATTTTCAACATAGGCTGCTGTCGAGGCTGTAGGGAAGACACTTGCTGGCGAAAATGCAAAATGGCTCAATCCCTAGTGTAGGAGTTTGGTAATATCTAGCAAAATAACATATACTTTTATCCTTTGATCCAGCATCCCACTTCTAGGAAACCTCCATCAAAATGCAGAAGGACAAATGCACAAGGCTATTTGCTGACACACTGATTGTCATAGCAAAGACTGGACATCACCCAAATATGATAAATATGAAACTGGTGGTTAAATTGTGGCAAAAATACATAATAGAGTGCTGTATAGCTAAAAAGTGGAGTAAGGATATCTCTTGTATAATATTTAAGAGTGACCTCCAGGATATATTGGTAAGTTAATAAAAAGCAAAGCTGAGAAAAACAATCATTTATAATTCAGAATTCATCATTCTCAGTTCTGTATTTATAAAATTATATAATGTTTTATAGAGTTTTATAAAGTTTTTAATATTTGGGCTGTGTCACTATCATGGCACTGAGAATATTATTTCATAAAGATTTTCCCAGTTTTATTACACAATGAGAATTTAAACTTGAAAAAATAAACTTACGAGATTTATTTTGCATGTCTTATACTAAATTCCAAGTACATTTTGCTGGATGTAATAGTCATCTTAAAACTACATTAAACAGTATTAAATCCAAAGTTCATTGTTTATGTATAAACATTTTTTTTCATTTTACACTTAAATTTTACTTTCCACTGCTATTCACTTAGATTCTATGCTTTATTTCTACCCCATGTGATTATTTTTGATTTTGTAAGGGAATGCCATCTACACTGGCAAATTTCATTACATGGACAGCCTTTATGGGAAGTTCATTTCACTAGTCTTTTATAATTTTTCAGTTGTTTACAGTGAACCATCGCCTAGTTTGTCCAACCATGTAAATGCTTGTTATTTTTTATTGATTATATGAAGCAGTGTTTTATTGTTTTGGCAAACAACACAGAGAGCCTATAAACCATAATAGACCATGGAGTTTTTTCTAAGTTAAGCTCTGTTAACAAATGGAGAATGTATGTATACTTTAGATTACATATATTTTTGAAAATAGTATAGTAATTTCAATAAATTTGACTTTCTTTAAAAATAATATAACAGATGTACTAAAATAAACATGCAACTAACAAATATTTCAAGTTCAGGATTTTTTCAAAGTGTTCTTGGTGTCAATTTGTTTCAGGGGGAAGATAAACACAGCAGTTTGTGGAGAGATTTTGAAAAAAATGACATTTTCTTATCTCTGATCAAGCATTCTTCACTGGCTTGCTTCTGGAGCTGTCCACTAGCAAGAATAATTCTAAGGAGAATGACATTTACCATGTAAACTTGACCAGGGTGGACCACAAAAGGAAGGTCTTCAGGCATACAAAATCCTTATTGTTTATTATGTTGATTAACTGTATTAGACGAGGTAAGCAACTATTCCTTACATATTGTCAAAATCAACAATTAATATTTAATTATCTAGATTATTTTTTCAAATGAATGGTTAAATTCTCTTAGGTTAGCAAATCACTCCAGTTGACTTAGTAATTTCCACTCTCCCACTGTACTTTATCTTACATTAACAAGAACTGAATTTTTGATTGCTAGGAAGACATTTATCTAAGCAACCATAATCACTGTGACACCAATGCCCGAAATATTATTTTAAAAGTATGAGTTGTTCTTTGTTTGAAAAGATGTGCTCCAGCTTTACAGAAGCAAACCACTCAAATATAAATTTCAACTTTGGATGACTCACATAATAAATCCTAGGGAAAGGAAATGGGTATTATACAGCATGAGACACAAAAATATTTTCTTTCCAATTGGTCATTCGTTGTTGTAACCTTTTTGAGTGAACAATTCCTCTCCCACACTAACACTTGCACATGAAATCTAATTTGCTTTTGCTGACCCAATGAGAGATTTTATTAATTCTGAACTAAGTAACCAAGTCCACTGGTAGCTAGTAATGTACATTTGAAAGAGGTGTGGCTTAGAAAGTACTAAATCCCAGATCTTACCATGAACAACTTTTGTTCTAATCACTGGACTACCTAGTAGCATGCCTACCAATGTGGTCAACTTGTCAGGAGATGAGGATTATAATTAAATAATACATTACTTCTTCCTGACATATCCCATCAACTCAACAGGATATTCAGTGTGAGGGTCTTCTGTTAATTCCTTTTTCACTGAAATATAGTTATGTGGGAAGTATTACTATAAATCTTTTTGTACCTGAAATATTAATTTTGCCATCCAGAGAATTTTCTCTGGAAAAATAAAAAGTTTAATAAATCCATATCATACTTCTTCACTTCCAGAGATCAGTGAGAAGATCTGGTCTTCCCAAGAATTTGACCCATCCAACAGTAGAAAAGCATACATTAATTTCAAAGCTTCTGCAAATCTTTGCAAAATGAGATGTGTTCCATCAGAAATTCTGTAGTCTGATGAGACATTTTAATTGGGCTGCTTTTCTCACATGTAGGTGACTTTTCATATTGTTGAAAACAGGAGAAAAAGGATAAAAATAACATTTTCTTAAGGTTAAGGAAATCTGGGAATTTGATGTGTTTAACAAAAGAAAAATTTTCTTTAATTCTTTAATATGAAATCAGACTACTTCTCTCATGCTGACTCATATTAATACTTTTTCTTTAAAATTTGCATGTTTGTGTGTGTGTGTGTGTGCGTGCACTTGCATGTGAACATATACGTTGGGTTTAAAAGTTATCACAGGAAGAGGAGAAAGGCTGATCAGCTCTGCATGGTTTTATTATTGACTGGGTAGTTCTTACCTTAGAATTTGCTGATGTAAGCTTCTTTATCCTTGGATTTTGGGTAGCCAGAAAGAATAAATCATAAAGTGAGAACAATTCTTGTGGGAGTGATAAGCTTTTAAGAGAAGTTCAGAAATATGCCCCGGAATGAGTGAAGAATGAGACTCTTGGAAATTAGGGAAAAAAAGAGCAAATCACAAATCTAGGGAGTAGGACTAGAGATCATCCTGAGGGGGGTTTGTCTTTAGTGTATGAGTGGTTTTCCCTCGGACTACTGGAACAGTACATCTACCCCTGGCTTTCAGATTATATCCTTCTATTTCAAAAGTCCCTCCAGTTATCTTGTGTTGATAGAATTTTGTATAGCTAACCAAGAGAGTTGGAAAACAAAGTTTGGATGACCTTCTATCACTCTTCCCCAGAAACAAGTGCCCATGGGATGAACATCATGTCAGATGGACATAAGTCCCAAAGCTACAGACAGAGATCAATAAAAAAACAAAGAGTGTCCAAGGCAGAGCTGAGGGAAAAGAAAAGAAGGGCATGATAGAAATAATTACAATCCCATCAACTCTAGTATACTTGAGGCAACTAGTCCATAAAGAGGAAATACTTGTAGGGGAAGACAGCTATTGTTTTTTTGCACACTGATTGCATACTTGGTGTTGAAACAACTGTGTTTTATTTTTCTCTCATTAGAAGTCTGATTACGGATTTATCTACTACAGATACAGTCTCTATATGAAGAAGGGATGCTGATAGCTCTAATCAATGCAGATTCTTTTCTTTTTTATTACCTTAATTAAAAAAAAATATTGTTAAGGGGTGCCTGGGTGGCTCAGTTGGTTAAGCGACTGCCTTCGGCTCAGGTCGTGATCCTGGAGTCCCAGGATCCAGTCCCGCATCGGGCTCCCTGCTTGGCGAGGAGCCTGCTTCTCCCTCTAACCCTCCCCCCTCTCATGTACTCTCTCTCTCTCTCATTCTTGCTCTCTCAAATAAATAAATCTTTAAAAAAATATATTGTTAAAAAATGTTAACCATCATCTGAGCTTCCAATGAGTCATAAACGTTTTGCCCGTAGAGGTTCTTGCTTTGATGTTGATAGCTGCTGACCAATTAGGGTAGTGGTTACTGAAAGTTGGGGTGGCTGGGGCATGTTACTAAAATAATATGAATGAAGTTTGCCGCTGTTGACTCCTTCTTTCATTAATGATTTCCATGTAGGATGTGACGCTGTTTGATAACAATGCTGACTTTTTCCCTAGACTCTCTCCACTTCCATTATGGTAGTCACCATGAAGCTGCAACCAAAGATTAATCTCTTCAAGTGCTCATAGTGAATGGAGACTGAGCTGCTTTATTTGTGAAATTCAATTGCCTTCTTTTTTTAAACTCTTTTGCTTATTTTTGTTGTTATCAGATAATGTGTTAGCAAAATGTTGCAATATTGAAATGTCAATATTCATTTATGAAATTCACTGCAATGCTTTAAATGGACCCAACCAGCATGAAATGATTTGTATGCAAAACACTTAGTGTCTAATCAGAGTCATAAATTTGAGTGAACATTTAATCCATTAGGTTTATGTGATTCACTAGCAGTTTATAAGATTCTGTGATGATATGAAATGCAGAATAAATAATAATGCGTGTATGAGGAATTTTCCAAATTAAACTCACTGAATGAGTTTGTTGCACAAACAATGAACATGCAATTAAAGTAGTGGGACATATTCTACTTCTAAGGGCAATTTAAAAACTGATGAATCATAAGTTGTTCAAAAAAATAATAAACTTTTTTTTCTAAAAATCTTGCTTTATTATTATTTTACTTTTGCCTGGTAGATACACAGAAGGTATCACTTATATGAAATTTCTTAAATAATATACTCTAAATATGATAACTTCAAATATAAGAATCATAACTATGCTATGAAATATTCATGTGATTTTACTCATTTTGTGTATCAATTAAATGAAATGTAATATTCCTGATGTGCAAGGGAAATAATTAGAAATCAACACTCTCAGTTTTCCTTTATAAATGAATAATGATAAACATTTTATTTGATAGGCACTAACAGCAGGATACCAGAGCAGGAATCATTACTTTATCATTCAACATACTCTAATCCTGTGACAAATTTTGGAAGCATGGCTATGTAGATTTTAGTAGAAATACTCACTACTGTTTTCAAGCTAAGACACTCAAAAAAGAGCATTTTCAGTGCTTTATACCCTCATCTAACTTCTCTTAGAGTTCTGAGACTCAGACAAGATGTTATTACAGGAAGTGGAGGTGAAAATGAGTCCAAGATGTTTCCCAGTCATAGGGAAATTCGTGTAGAGAATTGTGGAAAGGATACCAAAAGGAGAAAGGTGAGACCCATAAATGCTCTAGTTTTTTTGCTAAGTTTCTTTGTGGCCTTACAAAGCTCAGCCTCTTGGGCTCAATCTTCTCATTTGTAAAATGATGTGGTAGTGCTATTGATTAACAGGATACCTTCAGAGTTGGCTTTTGAATATTGCTACTTTATTTTGTTAAAGATTTTATTTATTTATTTTAGAGGGGGAGGGGCAGAGGGACAGGGAGAGACTCTCAAGCAGACTCCCCACTGAGCCAGAGCCCCGACACAGGGCTCGAGCTCACAACCCTGAGTACATGACCTGTGCTGAAATCAAGAGTCGGACACTTAACTGACTGAGCCTCGCAAGTGACCCTGAATATTGCTACTTTAATATTCAATATGCAAAAAGCTAAGAAACATAATCAATACAACTTTGTTATATAATAAATTCAATAAGAAGACTCTTAGAAGGAAAATCTGAGATGTGAGGAATGTAATGAATAAAGAATCATCTGGAGGAAAAAGGAAGCTTGTAAAATATATAAAGGACTTGGTTGATGTAAGATAATAAAAATACCTTTACAAATAATGATAATGACAATATCTATAATAATATCAATAGTTAATTTTGAAATTAAAAAAGTCAAAAATACTAGAAAATAATATCAGAACAAGGATGATGAGAGTAAAAGTGTTATAAGATCCTTTATTATTAAGGAGGGAAGTTTAATATTCATTAAATGGAGTTTGTTAGGTTAAGAATGGATGATAAATAGTTTTATTTTATTTTTTTAAATTTTATTTATTTATTTGACAGAGAGACAGGAGAGAGGGAACACAAGCAGGGGGAGTGGGAGAAGGAGAAGCAGGTTTCCCTCTGAGCAGGGAGCCTGATGTGGGACTCCATCCTAGGATCCTGGGATTATGGGCTGAGCTGAAGGCAGACACTTAATGACTGAGCCACCCAGGCACCCTGGATGATAAATAGTTTTAAAGAAACTGGTCAGCTGTGTGGAAAAATAAAAATGTGTACCTAATTTTTGTCATGTACTGTTTATCCATAGGGAGGAAATAAAATTAAATCCTAAGTCTTCACATTAAAGATTGAAATGTAAAGGTAAAATGTATTAGCTTCTATTGCTACATTACAAGCCACACAATCTTGGCTTAAAACAGTATCCATTTGTGATCTCACAGTTCTATAGGTCAGGAGTCCGGATAGGCTCAGATAGGGTCTTTGCTTAGGTTCTCTCAAGGTCACAATCAAGTTGGTGTCCAGACTGGGCTCTTGTCTGGAGGCCCAGGGAAGAACCCTCCTTCAGCCTCACTCAGTTTATTGGCTGAATTCAGTTATTTGTGGTTGTAGGACTGAGGTCTCCTTTTCCTTGCAGGCTGTTAGCAGGCACCACTCTCAACTTCTAGAAACCTCTACATTGCATGGATCCTCCATGGTTAAACTACAATGGTACCTCAAACACTTCTTATACTTTGAAACTCTGACTTCTGCTGCTTCTGCTACCTGGAGGAAATTTTTCTGCTTTTAACAGGCTCCTGGTAAGCCCACCAGGAGATTTCTTAATCTTAAGGTCAACTAACTGGGACTTAAATTATTTCTGCAGAATCGCTTCACAGCAGTCCCTAGTTTAGTGTTTGATACCAAGGGGTCAGAACCTTGGATAATGACATTTAGAATTATGTCTACTACTCAAAACTTTTAGCATATTTATTTATGTATTAAATATTTTATTTATTTATTTGAGAGAGCATGAAAGAGAGAGTTGGGGGGAGGGGCAGAGAGACAGGGAGAAGCAGACTCCCCGCTGAGCAGGGAGCCTGATGTGGGGCTTGATCCCAGGACCCTGAGATCATGACCTGAGCCGAAGGCAGAGGTTCAACCAACCGAGCCACTTAGATGCCCCAACTTTTAGCATTTTTTGAAAAAAAATGTGAAAATATATTGAAAACCTAAAGGTGATGTAGGCTTTCTTAAAAAAAAAAAAAAAGACACAGGAGGCACTAAAAATAAATAAATTATTAGATAACATTAAATACAAAGCCTCTTTTATCCAAATTCCTTAACATGGAGAAGTCATTTCCAATACTTACAACTGATAAAAGAATTGCATCCAAAATATAGAAAGAAGTCTACAAATTAAGAAGAAAAAGTACAATAACTCGATACAACAAAAATGGCCCAAACATGATCAAACATGTTACAAAACAAGCCATCCAAAAAACTTATTAACATGTCAGAAGATACTCAAAGTTGGGGCACCTGGGTGACTGACTGGTTGGGTGGGTGGCTGACTCTTGATCTCAGCTCAGGTCTTGATCTCTGGAGCATGGAGCCTATGTAAAAAAAAAAAAAAAAAAAAAAAAAAGATACTCAAAGTCCTTAATCATCAGGGAAAATGTAAACCCAGACTTCAGTAACATTCAATATTGTACCTATTAGACTAGAAAGGAATTAGCAGCCCACCAAAGTGGTATGTGGCTTATTTTAAACCGGAAACATCTTAAAAAGCAGCAGAAAGGAACATTATCTAAACTTAAGCAAAGCCTCCCTCCCAGAAAATACAGCTATGCAACTGTCATTGACCCCCTTCTGAGGGGTTTTCCTGTTTGCAAAAAGACTGACTCTTAGCACTGAGAAAAGTGTGAATTCAGCCACCATAAATTCCCCTACGGGGAAACTTCCAGTTAAAGAAGACAGACAGTGCATTCTCATTAGCATCAAGAAGCCCAAGAGAACTTTCCATGCTGGAGCCCCCTACTCCTGGAGCCCACTTCCCCTGGAGCCCTGAGTTGGTTTTTGTTGTTGTTGAGTTAGTATATAATCCTTAAATCTGGCTACTTACTGAGTTACTCATTAGTGAGTACAAATGTGTGCACTTGTAAATATGCTTTGCCTTTTCTCCTGCTAATTTGTTATCAGTTAGTTCACAGCCCTCTCCGCCATCAACTCAAAATTAAAATTGTAGGAAAAAAGTTTTTCTCCCAACAATTTGTCGAACATTAAGAATTTTAACAATACCTATAGTTGGTAACAATTAAGAGAAAATCCTTATGCCTTGATGGTGAGAGTATAAGCTAGTATATTTGGAAAACAAATTGCCAGTTTGGAAAACAAATGACCATTATTTTATAAATCTGAACACGAACATATCCTGTAACCAAGCAGTTCCCCACCTATATGTATTCTAGAAAATCTGCATAAATGTGCAAGAAATGCAAAAAACAAGAGTCTTAGGTCATAGAAACTTGTTCATAACAAAAATCCAAAAACAATCCACCTAAAGCAGCAGAAATAAAAGGTGTATTATACACACACACACACACTGGGATATTTTATACACACACACACACACACACAGGGGGGAATATTATATGCAACAGTTCTAAAACTTTACTTTCAGGACAAATGTATACTCTAAAAATATAAGGACTCTGTAATGGCTAACATTACGTCAACTTAACTACGCCATGGGGTTCCCAGATAGTTGATCAAACATTATTCTATATGTTTCTGTTAATATTTAAACATGTTCAGCTGAGTAAAGCAAATTGTCCTCCATATAGTGTGGGTGGGCCTCATCCAATCAGTTGAGAGTCTGAATCAGAAAAGACCAACCTCCTCAAGCAAGAGGGAATTTTAGCTGGCTGCCTTTGAACTTTTTCTGCAACGTTGGCTCTTTCTGCATGAGAGCTTTTAAACTTTTAAACTGTAACCTCAGTTCTCCCTGTATCTCTCATGCCACTGGCCCATTATGCAGACTTTGGACTATGAGCCATCATAACTGCATATGTCAATTCCGTATAATCCACCTTTCTCTCTCTCTCTTTCTCTATGTAGATATAAATATAGATATAGATTCTATTGATTTGCTTCTCTAAAGAACTCTAACTAATATAGGGTACAATTTGGGGGGGATTATATAGGCATTGATATTTATTATATTATTAATTAAAACAGAATGATTCTTAAAATATTTATTAATTAATTGAAAAATAACAAGAAGTCCATGGTATGTTAGCATCAGTGGCCAAATTTCATATTAAAAAATGACATTTTGCCAAAACTATTACTGGTGAAAAAGACACCAAATGCTGGTGAGGTTGTGGAGCAAGAGCCACTTGCATTTATTGTTGGTGAGAATGCAAAACGGCACGGCCAAACTGGAAGACACTTGGGTACTTCATTACAAAACTGAGTATACTACTACCATACATTCTAGCAATTTTGCTCCTTGGTAACTACCCAAAGAACTTGCAAATGTCTGTCCACACAAAAACTTGTACACATATGTTTGTGACAGTATTATTTATAATTGCCAAAACTTGGAAGCAACCAAGATGTCTTTCAATAGGTGAATGGATAAATAAACTGTGGAATATCCAGACAATGGAATATGATTCAGCACTAAAAAGAAATGAGCTATCAGGCCAAAGGGACATGGAAGAACCATAAATACATATTACTATGTGACAGCAGTCTGAAAAGCTACATACTGCATGATTCCAATTTTGTGGCATTCTGTAAGAGGCAAAACTATGGAGACAGTGAAAAGGTTAATGTGTTCTAGGAGTAAGGGTGGGTGAGGGATGGATAGGCAGAGTGCAATCTTTAGGGCAGTGAAAATACTCCGTATGATACAGTAATGGAGGAAATATGTCATTATACATTTGTCCAAACCCATAGAATATACAATACCAAGAGTGAACACTAAGGTAAATGTAGGTTTATCAGTTGTAACAAATGTGAGTGATGGATATTCTAGTGAATAATGTTAATAATGGGGAGGCTGTGCATGTGGGGGCAGGGTAGAGTATATAGGAAATCCCTGTACTCTCTCATCAATTTTGTTATGAACCTAAAACTTCACTGAAAACATAAAATCTTTAATTGGTCAGAGGAATGGCATTACTTTACATTTTTGCGAATTTTTTAACACCTTCCTTAATAAAGAAGAGCTGTTTATACCTTCAAACTATTTTTGACATGTTGTTCTGGTGAAATAATGGAAATTTGTTTAACTATTATACTTTTTAACTAAGATTATAAATTAGCTGTGTTCTTTTTATTATCAATTGTAACATAATAAAAATGCTTTTAAAATATATAGACTAGTGCTTTTCTTGTATATTTCCAGTTCCCTTTCAAGTGAGTGAAAAATTATTTTTACCTCTACACTCTAACATTTTTCTAAAAAATTCTTTTCATTTGCTGTACTCAGGATTGGGTATTGCTATAGAGACCAAGTCTCTCACCATAATGATTTAATCATGAAAGGGCCCCGTGTGTTAGGATCCACAGACCTATCAAAAATATACCTTTCTTTCTTTACCATTATATAATATTAATTCTAAGTATTTGACAATAGTGCTCAGAAATCAGCAACAAATGTGCCTCTCCTCCCACACATCATTTCCAATTTATCCTTCCCACTGCATCCTATAACTGAACGAATGACCTGACACTCCATCCAGTTACCCAGAGACCAAAATACTTCAAGAAATTACCACTTAGATGACAAAATTGTACTTCAGGTTTAACACATTCTAAAGCAAACTCTGAATTCTTCACAACATCAGCTCCCAAACTGCTCCTATAATACTATTCTGTACCTCAAGAAGTAGAGCTACCATTCACCCAGGTGCTTGGGGAAACAAAGCAAACCAGAACTAACTAGCAAACTAAAAGTTAAAATCATTATCTCTCACAAACAATCCATGGACAATGACTAAGGCTCTGCTTTCAAATTCTATCCCTTACGTAATCACTGTCTTCTACTGTAAATCAGCTAACTGCTATAGTTCTAAGTGCCATGATATTGACTCAAGGCAGCTACAATAGTCTACTAACTGCACCCCTGCTTACACTCCTGCTCTTCTCTTCTCTATACAGAGATGAGAACGATCCTACTAAAATATATATCGGGTCATGTCACTCTCCTGATCTAAGCCGGCTATTCGCTTTCTGTCTCTCTCAAAGTAAAACCTATTGCCTGAACAATGGCTTTTGTCTGCACTGTCATTTCAAGTCTAACTTATTCTCACTCCTGTTCTGTCACTTGCCATTCAAAAACTTCCAAACACACCCCCCCTTTTTGGACCCAGGCACTTACCAATCCTTCTGCCTACAATGTTTGTTCAGGTGCCTTTCTCCCTTTTTTGATTTCTTTCCTCAAATGTTCTTTTCTTCAATGGGAACGTCCTGACTACCTAATGGAGAATACCAAGCTACCCTATTCTATTTTTCCATTACCTTGCCTTGCTATAGCATATATATTTCTACTTATTGTGATATATTTTATATGTATTCATACATTTAATTTTAAAAATCTCTTACCTGTGTCTATATACGTGTTTTTATTTCTTTTAAAGATTTATTTTATTTTAGAGAGAGAGAGGAGCACATGGGGGCAGGAGGGAACAGAAGAAAAGGGATACAGAGAGAATCCCAAGCAGACTCCCTGATGAGTTTGGAGCCCTAGGTGGGGTTCCATCTGAGGACCCTGAGATTCTGAGCTGAAGTGAAATCAAGAGTCAAGAGTCCAACACTTAACCGACTGAGCCATCCAGGCACCCTCTATATGTATGTTTTTTAAATTTAAGGTCTATCTCCCTCACTAGTTTGTTAGTATTTTATTTTGTCAATATGTTCATCTCTAATACCTAGAACAGAGCCTATTCATTTTATTTTTATTACTTTTTAAAAATTTATTTACTTATTTCAGAGATAGAAAGTGTGTGAGTGGGGGGGAGGGGCAACAGGAAAGGGGAAACAGACTCCCCTCTGAGCATGAAGCCCAATGTGGGGCTCCATCTTCCCACCTGGAGATCATGACCTAAGCCAAAAGCCAAGAGTTGGTCACTTACCTGACTAAGCTACCCAGATGTCTCAGTGCCTATTCATTTTAAACACTCAGCATATTTTTGCAAGTTAATGAATTAATTAATGACTTTATAAGTAAGACATTTCTCTGAATCAACATCAGTTCCTTCATCTTTGTTTTTCTGTAAATTTTACACCTTCTTGTTCTTCTATTGCTCTAAGGTAGATACAGATATACATATAGATATAGAGTCTTAGCCCAGGCTGCTATAACAAGATATAGGCCTTTCTTGACTTACAATGGGGTCATGTCTTGATAAACTCACCATAAATTGCAAATATCATAAGTTAAAAATGTATTTAATACACCTAACCTATTCAACATTATAACTTAGCCTAGCCTCTTTAAAGATGCTCAGAACACTTACCTTAGCCTAAAGTTGGCCTTACCATCTTACACAAAGCCTATTTTATAATAAAGTGTTGAATATCTCATGTAATTTATTGAGCACTGTACTGAAAATGGAAAAAAAAATGGTTGTATCTTACAGAATGGTTGTATCAGTTGCTGACCCTTGTGATCACTTGGCTTACTGGGAGGTACAGGCCACTGCCACTGCCCAGGGACAAAAGAGAGGGTCATACAGCATATCAATTGCTAGCCCAGGAGAATAGCAGAATTCAAAATTTGATGTAAAGTTTCTAAGGAATGCATATCCCTTTTGCACCGTCATGAAGTCAAAAAATCGTAAGTTGAAACATCATAAATTGAGGACCATCAGTACCATAAATCGTGTGGCTCAAACAGCAAACATTGGTTTCACCCAGTTCTGGAAGCTAGTAATTTCAAGATCAAGGTGCCAGCAGATTGAGTGTGTGGTGAGATACTTCTTCCAGGTTTGCATATGGCCACCTTCTTGTTGTATCCTCATATAGATACAAGTTCAAGTGAGCTAACTTTCTAGTCTCTTCTTATAAGGGCACTAATCCTATCATGGGAGCAACATTCCCCTGACCTCATCTAAACCTATTACCTTCCAAAACCCCACCTTCTAATATCATTACAGCAGGAATTAGGGCTTCCACATATGAATTTTGGGAGAACACATTTTCAGTTTGTAGTGCATATATATGTGTGTGTGTATATATATATATACATATATATATATATATATATATATATATATATATATATATATGGTATATATATTGCTGGTGAATATATTTATTGATCCTCTTTCCTTCATACCTTCTACTTACCATGGCTTCTACTATGCATAATTTTGGTTGCCTTACAGATCCTATCTTATGCCTTCTCTCTGTGTGCCTCTCAGTATCTGTACTACTTGGCAGCTCTGTGTCTCCTAACCCCTCCATTTGGTCCATAGCTGAGACTAAGGCAGTCATAGACCAGACACTAATGTGGTGAGATGCTGTTCGGAGAACAGTTCTTATAAAATCATGCTCATGATCTACATTTCTAAGAGTGAATTTTAGGGGGAGAAAAAGCCCTATATTAAAACTAACAGGAACATTTTAAAATTATGATTTAGAATGCATTAAATAAACTGTGATTTATAATTATTATTCATAATAAGGCCATTTTGTGACTAGCAATCACACTAAACTTTATCATCCATTTATTCTAGATGAAAATCATACCTTTTGCTCTATCCTGCAACCTCCAAACTTACCCACGCCCTTAATCTCAGCTGACTTTATGTTCTGATAATCTGTTGCTCCATAACAAACCACCATACAATGTAGGGCTTAAAACACCATATTCCATCTGATCACAACTTACGTACAGCACCCCCACATGAAAAGTGCATAAAAAAATCCCCCTGCTCCAAGGCATTAAAAAAAAAAAAAAAAAAAACTTTACCTATTATGTGCTTTTTTGATGTCCAGGATCTCATCGGGAACCAAGTTCAAGTGAGAATAATGATCCTTGATTATGGTTTTTCAGATACACACACACACACACACACATCACACACACATTCCATATCCCATACCTACAATCTGAAGACCCATTAACTACAGAGAAAAGTTATCTATCAAACCACTTTCCCAATGTATGGCATGCCTTTAGGTAGCCACTCCCATTCAGATGAGGAGAGGAGAAGGATAAAGAGACACCACAAATTCACAGGTTAATAGCAATTTTGAAGTCAAGCCAAAATTATGATGCCAGTTCCTTGATAAGGATCCATCTATGTTCCTTGGGAATGATTCTCTGCAGTCTAGGTGCCTCTTTCTGAATCATTCTTGCATTTGTATGAGAAATAGTCTGTGTTTGCCACTGGGGAGACTCCTCATTTTCCTCTTGCCAAAAGAAGTTTGGGAGCCCACAGTCTTCTTTTCATTCTGTACCATCTCTGCCCTTTTAATGCAAATAAGCAATACATAAAAACTTCCTGGGTAAGCTATGTGCCAATTTATAATTAAATCCGTAGACCAAAATCACAACCATTTTGTATGCTAGGTTTTCTTTACCTGGGTCACTGATGAGGGTGATGTTGGAAAAGTTCTCAAGAATCTTTGAGACTATTCTTAAATGGCACATAAGGCCCCATCTTACATCATTCTGAAATCTTACATTCCTTTGATATCTTTTTCCCCAAGGCCATTGATCTATTAACAGTGGTCTGGTCCTTTGCCATAATATATTTTCTTTACTTTTTTTTTTTTTTGAAGATTTACTTATTTATTTGAGAGAGAGAAAGAATGCAAATTGGGGGGAGGGACAGAGGGAAAGAATCTCAAGCAGAATCCCCGCTGATTGCAGAACCAGACGCAGGGCTACGGCTCAATCTCACAGCCCTGAGATCATGACCGGAGCCAAAACCAAGAGTCAGACACTTAACGGATTGAGCCACCCAGAAGCCCCACCATGATATCATTTATTAATTTGATAATCACACACTGCAAAGTATTGGGGATGCAAACTAATTTTATATTTGAATCCAACCAGTCCCTATTCTTTTACATTTTCTCTCAATTCTTCTTAAAAATATACCAGTCTCACCCTTACATCATATTCCTTCTTTGTATTTTATTATATGCAGCTAAACAATTTGGAATTAGTTTGTGTAAAAATCTCCATAGTCACATCCAATAATTCACTAGGTAACATTTCTATATACCACAGCACAGGAAACAGTTTTATTAAGCTTCCTGCCATCCACAAATACTAGTCATCTTTTTTCTTTCCCTCAATAATATTTTTCTCACTTTCTTTAAGTTCTTCCAGTAACTGCTGACTGCCTTTCCCGAGTTGAGTGTTTTATTATTGCAGCATCCCATTCCTGGTACTAAAATCTGTTCCAATCATCATTTTTTGTGTAAAACACCACCACAAGACATAGTGGACTGCAAAACCAACAGTCCTTTATCTCATTTATGAATATGTGATTTGGGGTATCAAAGTGGGAATGGGTGGTCTTTATTCCACATGACATAAGCTGGGTGGTTCAGCTGGGGATGAAATGATTCCAAGTTAGGTCATAAACTATCAAGTTAGTCAACAGAATTTGACAATAATTATGGATCCCAATGAGGCATATTCTATAGGGGAAAAAAAATACCGGCAAAGAATCATAGATCTTAGGCAACTTCCAAAATGCTTCACCCTTGGTTTATATCCCTGGGACATTTTATTGAAAATGGAATCTGCACCCCAACTCTCCAACTCAGCTTCTTTTTTTTAAATTTTTAATTTATTTTTTATTTTTTTAAAGATTTTATTTATTTATTTGACAGAGAGAGAGATAGCGAGAGCAGGAACACAAGCAGGGGGAGTGGGAGAGGGAGAAGCAGGCTTCCTGCCGAGCCTGATGTAGGACTCGATCCCAGGACCCTGGGATCACAACCTGAGCCGAACGCAGACGCTTAACGACTGAGCCACCCAGGCGCCCCTCCAACTCAGCTTCTTGGACATGGAGTTTACTTTAAAAAAATAAATAAATAAATAAATACTTCCTTATTTCCCTGACCCCTTTCCAGGATTTACATTTCAGAATATGATCACTTCCTATCTCTTAAGTTTGATAGTGCTAATATTAAGCATGAAAAATGAACCTTCAATTAACTAAGCATTTTCATTATTTGTTTTAATTTTAAATATAAATGATCATCTTAGTTGGTTTCAGCTTCTGTTACAAAATTCCATACACTGAGTGACTTAAACAGCAAACATTTATTTCTCACAGTTCTGGCAGCTATGAAGTCCAAGATCAAGGCACTGGCAGATTCAGTTCTGATGTGAGCCCTTCTCCTGCCCTGTAGATGGCTGCCTTCTCACTGGGTCCTCACATGGCATAGAGAGCTGAGAGCTCGGATTCCTTCTTGTACAAGAACACTAATCCCATCCTGGGGCTCCACTCTCATGACCTCATCTAAATTGAATCACTTCCCAAATGCCTCACCTCCTAATACCACCACTTTAGGGGTTAGGGCTTGGACATACGAATTTTGGGAGGACACAAACATTCAGTCCGTAACAATGATTTAGATTTATTTGTAGGGAAGAAGCCATTCATGGAGGAATAACTAAAATGCATAAAGAAAAGTTGAATGTTTAAAGAGTAAGTTCTAATGGATCAAATAGCTAACCAGCATTAGTTCAGTCACAAATGAGCTTCAAGAGCTCTATCATCTTTGTAAGTTTTTTGTTTTAAGTAGCCTCCATGCCCAGCATTGAGCTCAATGTGAGGCTTGAACTCATGACCCTGAGATCAAGAGTCGGACACTAAACTGACTGAGCCACCCAGGTGCCCCTTCATCTTTGTAGGTTTGAAAGGTTGAGTCAAGGTGCCTCAACTGTCCTTGGCAGTAGTGGCAATGATGGCTCTCTTTCCTCTTGGAAATTTGGCTGCACAAAAGCTCTCCTCAAGAGTGCTCTTGCTGTGTTGATTCCACCTGTCAACAGGTGGCTCACCTCACTGGGAGGATGCTCCCTATGTCAGTATTGGGTAACCCCTAGAAGGAAAACGGAATCATTCCTTCCTCCCTTTTCTCTTTGTTTCAAAACTGGATTTGAGAATGTTAAAGTTCAGACTTCAGGAGCTGCTGCTTGCAGACCAAGTCCTGATCAGGGAACCCCTAAAACAAGAAATGTTGATAATGCATGTGGTAAAAGTGAGACATGCAGAGAGAATATGAGAATGTAAAGAAGTAGTAAGAATACTTCCACGTTAGTTATGAGAATGTGAACATAAGATTATTTCCTTGAAAGTTATTTGTGGGATCTGGTCATGTCTATAAACAATATACCTTTCCAATGTTGGGTACAGAGCAGGCACTCAATATTTCATTGTGGTGTTGTAGCTGTTTCTGAATGGAAGGATAAAAACAATTCACAAGGTACTATTTTGAGTAATAATAAAACATATGTGCACACAGCATATGCATAGCGTTTGATAGGAAAAGAAGATAATTAATTAGTACCCATTTTACATCTAGCACTGTTGGGCAATGACTAACAGTGTGCAATTGCTCTACTAAATAATAACAAGAAAACACAAGTAGGTTCTATTTTGTCTAAACATCAAATTACTTTCTGGTGGGTTAGTCAAATATTGTAAAGCCTCTTTACTAACATCTTCCGGAACACATTGTACTTCTTACATTTACATAATGGCAAGACTTTTCACTATAGGGTTTAGATTAGTTTTTGCCACACAATAGACAATTCCTAAGGCAGCCTATAATTCCAATCCATTAGGCTAATAGATTGCAGCTGCTGTGAGCAGTGGGCATGTCATTTTTTGATAATGAAATCTAGTAACACATGGAATATAAAGATAAATAAACTGAAAAAATGACTCTATATAGCTCATATAAATGGTTATCTTTTTTAATAAAAGTCTCCTATATTTTTTCCATAAAATCCTATTAATTATGCATGGCCAAAAGAACTTTTAAAACATTAACTTCTAATACATATGAATAATTGCATTATAAAATATTCAAGAAAGTCACTAGAGTAATGGATATTTTTTTTTAGAAATCATCTTTAATCAATATTTTTTTATTTCCTTCCTTTCAATTTCTACTTTTATAAATCTACTAGAATTACTCATCTTTGCTTATTTATTACTCCATTTGTCATTATAGATTTTGTTTCCCCAAAGTGTGTCATGCTACCAAATTGCTGAAGCCCACACCTGCTTACAGGAAGAGTGAAACATGATATCACAGCAGGGCTGCTGGGGTCAATTATTTTAACTTCTCTAAGTCCTTAGTAGCATTTCAAGGAAAGCAAACTACTCTTTCTTAAACCCATTTCTTGGGTTTAAGAAACTCATTTCTTTAAAAAAAGGACAAGTTACATGTTTTGTATTACACCTAATTTTTATGATCCCCAAACTGAAATCTCCTCCCTTGGTTGAGATGAGCAGAAATGCAAAACACAAAACCCACCAATTTTAACCCCCAACAGACTTTCCCCTTAAGAATTCAGCTACAGTGTAAATCTTAGATTTTCTCATTAAAAATTGATCTCCTTACAATAAATATCCTTCCTCCTTTTCCTATAAAATTTAGTGCCACCTTAATGCTAAAATTGATTGCATGATATAATTGAGTGTCTTCATCTTCATTTTTATTAAATTATATAAATTATTTCCATTGTTTATTCAGAGACTTTATTCTAAATAGATATTCATCAATATCAATTTCAATATATATTTGCATTGTGTTACAGAGAATAAATGTAATAACTTTTGGCTGTTTACAAATATATATATATAGACAGAGACACACAGAGAAAGAAGCAGAGAGAGAGAGAGAGGTGGGTGGAATGGAAGGGGGGAAGGGAAGAAGGGAAGAGAAGAAAAAGAAAGAGGGAGGAACAAAAATGAGGAAGAAGAGGGAGGGGAGGGAGAGAAGAAAAGAAGAAGAATGTAGACCCTGAGATGTGGAACATACTTACACATACACACACACACACACACACGTTTCCTTCAGCAGAGAGGAATGATGTGAGAAAATAGGGCAAATAATTAAGTATAACCTAGGAGTAGAACATTAACAACAGCTAGCTTCCTTAAAGAAATGGAAGTAGAGGGTGAGGTGGGGGAGTTTGGAGGATACGAGATGTTTTTATCTGCCAAGTGTCCAGATGGCAACATATAAGGATTCTAGCAGGCCTACCCAACCAACTCAGAAACATGCATTTATGGTGACATGATGGCTGTAAGGCAGATTCCTGAAGAGAGGCCTTTGGATGTCTGACTTCTGGGAGAAAAATGAAAACCCGTAACAGAAATGTGTCCTCCATCATCACCTGAGGTGGGTGATGCTGAAAGATGCATGTAAATGATGTTGCTTGGCAACAGTTAACCAGCTTCCCTCTTCAGTGACACTGTGGCACTATATGCCAGGGGTGGACGTGAAGATTAACTCTGCTAAGCGTCTTTTCATGTGTTTGTTGTCTACTTGTATATTCTCCTTTTTTCTTTTATATAACATAAAATTCACCATTTTTAAGTGTAGATTTCAGTGGTATTTTAGTATATTCACAGTTGTGTAGCCTTCAGCACTATCTAATTTTAGATTATATCCATTCACCTATTGAAAGACATCTTGGTTACTTCCAAGTTTTGGCAATTATAAATAATACTGTCACAAACATATATGTACAAGTTTTTGTGTGGACAGACATTTGCAAGTTCTTTGGGTAGTTACCAAGGAGCAAAATTGCTAGAATGTATGGTAGTAGTATACTCAGTTTTGTAATGAAGTACCCAAGTGTCTTCCAATTTGGCTGTGCCATTTTGCATTCTCACCAACAATAAATGCAAGTGGCTCTTGCTCCACAACCTCACCAGCATTTGGTGTCTTTTTCACCAGTAATAGTTTTGGCAAAATGTTATTTTTTAATATGAAATTTGGCCACTGATGCTAACATACCATGGACTTCTTGTTATTTTTCAATTAATTAATAAATATTTTAAGAATCATTCTGTTTTAATTAATATAATAAATATCAGTGCCTATATAATCCCCCCAAAATTGTACCCTATATTAGTTAGAGTTCTTTAGAGAAGCAAATCAATAGAATCTATATCTATATTTATATCTACATAGAGAAAGAGAGAGAGAGAAAGGTGGATTATACGGAATTGACTTATGCAGTTATGATGGCTCGTAGTCCAAAGTCTGCATAATGGGCCAGTGGCCTGAGAGATACAGGGAGAACTGAGGTTACAGTTTAAAAGTTTAAAAGCTCTCATGCAGAAAGAGCCAACATTGCAGAAAAAGTTCAAAGGCAGCCAGCTAAAATTCCCTCTTGCTTGAGGAGGTTGGTCTTTTTTGATTCAGACTCTCAACTGATTGAATGAGGCCCACCCACACTATATGGAGGACAATTTGCTTTACTCAGCTGAACATGTTTAAATATTAACAGAAACATATAGAATAATGTTTGATCAACTATCTGGGAACCCCATGGCGTAGTCAAGTTGACGTAATGTTAGCCATCACAGAGTCCTTATATTTTTAGAGTATACATTTGTCCTGAAAGTAAAGTTTTAGAACTGTTGCATATAATATTCCCCCCTGTGTGTGTGTGTGTGTGTGTATAAAATATCCCAGTGTGTGTGTGTGTGTGTATAATACACCTTTTATTTCTGCTGCTTTAGGTGGATTGTTTTTGGATTTTTGTTATGAACAAGTTTCTATGACCTAAGACTCTTGTTTTTTGCATTTATTGCGCATTTATGCAGATTTTCTAGAATACATATAGGTGGGGAACTGCTTGGTTACAGGATATGTTCGTGTTCAGATTTATAAAATAATGGTCATTTGTTTTCCAAACTGGCAATTTGTTTTCCAAATATACTAGCTTATACTCTCACCATCAAGGCATAAGGATTTTCTCTTAATTGTTACCAACTATAGGTATTGTTAAAATTCTTAATGTTTGACAAATTGTTGGGAGAAAAACTTTTTTCCTACAATTTTAATTTTGAGTTGATGGCGGAGAGGGCTGTGAACTAACTGATAACAAATTAGCAGGAGAAAAGGCAAAGCATATTTACAAGTGCACACATTTGTACTCACTAATGAGTAACTCAGTAAGTAGCCAGATTTAAGGATTATATACTAACTCAACAACAACAAAAACCAACTCAGGGCTCCAGGGGAAGTGGGCTCCAGGAGTAGGGGGCTCCAGCATGGAAAGTTCTCTTGGGCTTCTTGATGCTAATGAGAATGCGCTGTCTGTCTTCTTTCTAACTGGAAGTTTCCCCGTAGGGGAATTTATGGTGGCTGAATTCACACTTTTCTCAGTGCTAAGAGTCAGTCTTTTTGCAAACAGGAAAACCCCTCAGAAGGGGGTCAATGACAGTTGCACAGCTGTATTTTCTGGGAGGGAGACTTTGCTTAAGTTTAGATATTGTTCCTTTCTGCTGCTTTTTAAGATGTTTCCAGTTTAAAATAAGCCACATACCACTTTGGTGGGCTGCTAATTCCTTTCTAGTCTAATAGGTACAATATTGAATGTTACTGAAGTCTGGGTTTACATTTTCCCTGATGATTAAGGACTTTGAGTATCTTTTTTTTTTTTTTTTACATAGGCTCCATGCTCCAGAGATCAAGACCTGAGCTGAGATCAAGAGTCAGCCACCCACCCAACCAGTCAGTCACCCAGGTGCCCCAACTTTGAGTATCTTCTGACATGTTAATAAGTTTTTTGGATGGCTTGTTTTGTAACATGTTTGATCATGTTTGGGCCATTTTTGTTGTATCGAGTTATTGTACTTTTTCTTCTTAATTTGTAGACTTCTTTCTATATTTTGGATGCAATTCTTTTATCAGTTGTAAGTATTGGAAATGACTTCTCCATGTTAAGGAATTTGGATAAAAGAGGCTTTGTATTTAATGTTATCTAATAATTTATTTATTTTTAGTGCCTCCTGTGTCTTTTTTTTTTTTAAGAAAGCCTACATCACCTTTAGGTTTTCAGTATATTTTCACATTTTTTTCTAAAAATGCTAAAATTTAGTTGGGGCATCTGAGTGGCTCGGTTGGTTGAACCTCTGCCTTCGGCTCAGGTCATGATCTCAGGGTCCTGGGATCAAGCCCCACATCAGGCTCCCTGCTCAGCGGGGAGTCTACTTCTCTCTCTCTCTCTCTCTTTGTGCCCCTCCCCACTGCTCACTCTCTCTCTCTCTCAAATAAATAAATAAAAGAAAGACACCCACTAACAGTATCTTTCTATTTTCTCCCTCCAGCCCTAGCAACCATTAATGTACATTCTGTCTCAGAATGTTCTGTCTCAGAATTTGCCTGTTTGATATATTTCAAATGAAGAGAATCATACAATATGCGGCCTATAGCGACTGACTTCGTTCGCTTAGCATAGCTTTCAAGGTTCATCTGTGTTCTGGCATGTACAATTATTTCATTCCTTTTTATTGATGAATAACATTGTTTTGTATAGATATACCACATTTTGTTTATCTACTCATTTCTCTTAGGCATAATCCTAAGGAGCAAAGTTGCTGAGTCATATGGTAACTCTAAGTTTATGTTTTGAAGAACTCCCAAACCGTTTTCCAAAGTGGGTACATAATTTCATAGTCCCACCAATGATAACTGAGGTGGTAATTTCTCCACAGTTTTGTTATTGCCTTTAAAAAAATCAGCTACCTTAAAGGATAAAAGTAATATTTTATTATTTTTTTGATTTGCATTTCCTCAAAGATTAATGATGTTGAGCATTTTTTCAGGTGATTATTAACTTTTTTATTATTGTCCTTGGAGTAATGAATATTGAAATCCTTTACCTAGTATTATCATCAGCAACATCAGCAGCAGCATTATCACCTTTTAATTGTTGAGTTATGACTTGTTTATGTTCTGGATATTAGACCTCAACCAAAAAGGATGCTGAATATGATCAAGTGCTTTATCTATATTCATTAAGATTATCATGTATTTTTTATTTATTCTATTAATATGGCATATGCTTTGTTTTTTATTGATAGTTATTTATATATTTTATATTTTATAAATTATATATTTATATACAATAAATATGATATATAATTATTATTTACATAATGTATATAATGTATATAAATTATATATATGTTTATATTTTATAAATATATATTTATATATTGATAGTTATTTACATGATAGTTATTTCTTATATACTGCTTATCTGAAAATCAAAGAAGATGAACCTGGGGACAATACCTTTCAGTTTGGCAGAAAAGTGTTTGTCATTTTGTTTACTATTGTTATTTTATCCAGCATTGTATCAAGATAATTTATATATTTTTTGTTCCACCAAATAATATTGATTTTTCTATTATGTGCTGGGACATAGGAAATCTAAAGGCGTAGCATTTCTTTCAGTGGTTCTCACAATGACTAAGGAAAAAAAGTAACAATTGTAGTGCACTTTCTGTCATTTCAACATGACTCGAACATTACATGTCCAAATACGCTTTCTGAAAATTCTAGTCAAAAAATAGTATAAGCAAATCTTAATTTCTTTTATTTCTTTTTAGTTTGTTTATAAAACGTAGCCTATGGTCCCTTGTAATACTGGAGAAAATCCAAGAAAATAGAACTAATATGATAATATATACAGGTACCCTACTTGTTTTGCAAGCCCAAATGGCCCTAAAGCAAAGAAGCAATCACCATCAATTTATATGAAAACATTATTGAGCATTCCCAGACCCAGAAAATAATCTCTCTTAGGCTTTTCTGATACTATAGGACCCATCTTTTGTACACCCATAGGTATACAAAATAAATCGAGATACACAGATGCTCACAAAGTTCAGAGCTCTGGAAGCTTGGGGCTGGGATGCTGAGTGTAGTTCCCAGGAAAGGAGCTTGGTGGGGCTGTTCTCGCTGCTTGGGATGTGATGCCTTTATAATGGCCCATTGCAAATACTGAAGCACCTTTTTTCATAAAAGTGAAAATTCTCTCTCTCTCTCTCTCTGGTTAGCAGAAAACAGATACTAATGTAGGTCTTTTGTAAAAGTGAAGTGGAATAAGGCAAACTTTTGAAAAGCAAGGAATAAACTATGTCTTCTTCCATGGTATCCTTTTATCCAAGTAACTCAAACGTAAACCAGAGAAAAGTATCTAGGCTGTTCTCCCCATATTAATGTTGAAGCAGTTTGTGTTCTTAGCAGCTGCCTACATGAAGCAGAACTGGAAGAAGGGGAAACTCAGATGAATGATAAAGAGGGAGGGAGTAGGAGTAACTAGTGAGAACCCTTAGGCCAGAAAGCAAGTCTTGTGGAGAAAAACATGTGAAATGAGGAGGATAAATAGGAAGATTAAGTAAAGAAAGATTCTGGACCAAAGGACAGGTGGGAAAATATCTCAGGTATCATATGGGAAATTCCACAGCAAATGTTGAGTAAGAATCACCCAGATTTAGTCTATTTCATGCTCAGCCATTGGCTGGGAATATATAACATGCAAACCTCCTATTTGATCAAAGATATTAGAGGAGGAAATCCATGTAGCCTTGTGTTTGGTGATGAGTTTTTATATACAAAAGCCAAAAGCACAATGAATGAAAGAAAAAACTGACAAATTGGGCTTAATATGAATTTAAAACTTCTGCTTTGTAAAAGACATTATCAGAGAAATTAAAGACAAGCCACAGACTTGAAGAAACTATTTGCAGAATACACATCTGATAAAGAACTCATACAGAAAACCTACAAAGAATTCAATATTTAGCATTCAGTAAACAAAACGAAACAAAAACAATTAAAAATGGGCAAAAAAAAAATAGAAACCTTACAAACATAGAGATGCCAAGTAAGCAAATGGAAAAAGTATTCAATATTATTTGCCATTATGAAATTATAAATTGAAACAACAATTAGAAATCCCTACATATACATTATAATGAATAAAATCTAGAAAGAACTTAGACAATACCAAATGCTAATGAGGATGCGAAGCAACAGGAACTCTCATTCATTGTTGGTTGGACTGCAAAGTGATACAACCACTTTTTAAGACAGTGTGGGAGTTTCTCACAAAACTAAATATAGTCTTACCATATAATTCAAAAATTGTGCCCTTACCTAGGATTATGCAAATATTTCCATGTGACTGTTTATAAGAACTTTGTTTATATTTACTCCAAACTAGAATCCACCCAGATGTTCTTGAATAGGTGAATGGATAGACAAACTAGAAATATATACAAAGAATATTTTCAGCAACAAAAAGAAATGAGCTATTACTTTATGAAAGGACATGATGGAAATGTAAGTGTATATTGCTAATAAATGATGCCAACCTGAAAAGGCTATATATTGTATGATTCCAGTTGTAGGACATTCAGGAAAAAACAAAACTATAGACAGAATGAAAGGATCAGTGGTTAGCAGAGGTCCAGTGGGAAAAGGTAGAGTTGAATAGGTGCAACAGGGGATTTTTTAAGGTGCTGAAAGTGATCTGTAAGCAACTGCAATGATGGATAGAGGCACTATCCATTTTTCAAATTCATAGAATTTTATAGCATAGTGAACCTTAACGTATGCAAATTAAAAATCATTTATGATCTGGAAAGATCCCAGGAAAGAATGCAGACTGTGAAAAGACAATCTACTTTATTACAAATATATGAAATAATCTCACAAAAGAAGGTGGAGGAAAAGGTGCTGACCTTGTAAATGAGTAACTCTGTAAATGAGTAAAATCTGTAAGACTTAAGGCAGAATTAACTGCAAATAAGCATTCTACAGCTCCTCCAGAGGTAAGGTTTACAATTCTGATGCTGTTATACATGTATACAAGAATTAAACAATTAAGACAGTGAATAGTAAATGGTGGGAGTCAGGTTTTTCACAGCTGGAGTGGGATTTTACAGAAAAGCAATGAGAAAAGGCTAGAATCATCTGTGGGTAAGGGATCAGAATTGTAGACGTAAGTGAAAACTCATGGTTAGCTTAATATAGATATACATGTTTACATATAGAAACATTTCTGAATATGTGAACATACATGGGTTGGTATGCACACATATATTTTACTTTTCTCTTAGCTGAGAATGTCTGAAAGGAATGACACACTAGTAACATGGAGTACACCCACATCATAGTTTTTGATACCATTATCTAATAAAAGCAACCACTGCTCCTTGGAGAAAAGGGTGATGCTAGAGCTAGGGAAGACAATTTACACATTGAGCCTGAAGCATCTTGTAGTGCCTGAAAGTAAAGAAATGCTTAAAAAAAACCTCACAGTGATGTGTATGGGAGAGGGGCCATTAAAGCCAACTGAAAGAGTCCTAGTGGCCAAAAATGGAACAATTTGAGCAATAAAATTAAAAAAAAAAAAGGGTGTACTGGATCGTAACCTGAATTATAAAATAAATATCCATTTATACTGACATGAGTAAATGCTTGAATAAATAAATGAATGGGAGAGAAGAGAAAAAAGAGATAAGCCTCTCATCATAGAATTCCATATAATGTACTCACCCATTAAGAGAAGGAAGTATAATTCTACCCCTTGTTAAGTGTAACTTGTACATTGTGAACTTCCATCCAAAGAGCACAATATGGAAAGTAGGGGAAAAGAAGAGTAACTTCATAGTGGAGAAACCTAAAACCTCTACTTCAGGTTGGTGACCAAGAACAACATTAACAGTCATAAGTCTTACTGATAATAATGAAAATGGCACTTTACTTCTATGATCTTCCTCCCCAAACCCATAATCTCAGCCTAACCATGAGAAGAACATGAGACAAATTTCATTGGAGGAGCATCTTATAATATATCTAACCAGTATTGCTCAAAACTCTCAAAGTCATCAGAAGCAAGACAGAAACTGTCATATCCAGAGGAGCCTAAGGAAGCAAGACAAATAAATGTATTATGATATCCTGGAAGGGACCCTGGAACAGGAAAAAAAAAATAGCATGATGTAGAAACTGGGTAAATCTCAATAAACTGGGGCCTTTATTAAATAATAAGGTACTAGTATCAATTCCTTAATTTTAACAAATACACCATATTAGCGTAAAATGTAATAATATGTGAAACTATGTACAGGGAAGGGCAGGGAGGGTATATAAGAACTCTACATGATCTTCTTAATTTTTCTGTAAGTCTAAAAGTGTCTTAAAAATAAAGTCCCTTCTAGAAAAAGCTGTAGCTATGTATATATGTTATTTAAATTGTTGGCCACTATTCTATAGAATTCAGAAAGAATGTGTCTGAAATGTGGCTAAGGGCTAAATATAGACGAAACATGGATATCAGAGGGAAAAACTTCAATTCAATGATAAATAAGAATCACCTGTTTATTATTTATATAATAGAAAGAATAGGAGATATTTCAAATAAATTATATCCTTGGACCTTGAATAAATCAGGTGCTTTGACTTCCTTATCATGAACACAGTATATAATGCAGAATGAGATAATGTTATAAGTGAAAGCCAGTGACTAATTCTATTTTGACCTGGAAGGGTATGGTTTTGGATATCTCAAAATAATTGCATAGACCTACCCAACCCATCTTACCACTTATATCATTTCATTAAGCCTCCAAAACAATTTTCTGAAGTGAAAAAGGCAGGTGTTTTTGTAAAATAATTCTTGGATGACTAAGTGATATTTCTCCACACACATTTGTAATAAGCAAAATTGGGGGTAAATCCCAAGACCTGGCAATCTTGTAGTTAAAGCAATATTGTCATTGCTGTGGAGTCTGAGCTGCTGTTACAGCAGCAGAACTGGTACTATAATGTCTTAGAGGTGAGTGTATAGTAAATGTTTCTAATTCTCTATTTTACAACACCTTCCATCTCTTTCATGTCACATCGAAACAATACATCAGAGAGCAACCAATCCACCATGATTGTTTCTTGAGGTATTTTCTCTAATCATTATCACATAGATAGGGGATTTATTTTGACCACCATAGTACATGATTAATTATTTTGAGGTAGAGAAAGACACAGCTGAAAAGGAGTTTTGAAATGGAAATTATGACATTTGCTGTAAGAGCAATGATCTTACACAGAAGCCAGGTGTTGACTGTTTTACCATTCAGACAAACGGAAGTCCTGAGGTAGAGTCATTTTTTTTTTCTCTATTTGAAAAATTAGCTTAAATAATTCAAGCTTTTTTTTTTATTCCCTGCCAGATTTGTGCTTTGTATAAAATTAAGTATTACAAAACTTTTGCTACTGGGAAAATGCAGTCCTGTGTGTATGGATTTCCTTTCAACTCACTGCAATTGTTGTAGCCATTTCGAGTGTTTATGACACCGTAATGACCATTTAACATGACAAAATGATAATAAGAGCCCCATGCAACTGTAATTATAGTGACTTACACCAATAATAGGATAAACATTTGTTTCAGAAGAATTTCCTAAAATTGATTTTCTATATATCTTTCAGACAGCATGGATGCTACACCAATAATATCAATTTCCCCTAAACATTCAGCCTATTTGCCTAGAACTTTATTGTGCACCCTTTTACTAAACACTTTATTGGTGGGGTCTTTGGCATGTTAGTCCCCAAATTACTCTCTGAAGTGCTGCATTAATACCTATTTTGTTAGCTTTTGCATGTATGCTGTATAGTTACAGTCTGAGAGGAGGCAGATAAATGAAAAGTGTTAGATAGTTGTTGTCCATATGTCTTAATGATTTGAATGGTGAATTCAATACTGGAAGAAAAACTTCAATTCATCTAATTTAACTGATGTGGCCGAATGAAACTCAAGATGATTTCTTAGGTTATTCCTTCACTAATTCCTTCAAAGGTGAGGTTTGGAAACCTGACAACCTACATATAGTCCCGACTCTTCTCATGTAAGAATGAGTCAAAGCCATGGTAATATATGATCTGTTAAGGAGACTGCAGTGGGGTCAAGTACAGCCTGTGAGGAGTAACATAGTCACAGCTCATCTGACAGAATGGGTGCCTATTAAAGCTTGGTCAAAAAATTACTTTAAGGGAGCATTATAGTCCTAGATTTGATGGTGTCTTCCACCTTAACCCAAGTGAAAACTAAGGTTTCTATGTCTATTAAAAGTGATTTTTAAATTTTTTTAATTTAAATTCAATTAATTAACATACAGTGTATTATTAGTTTCAGAGGTAGAGTTCAGTGATTCATCAGTCTTATATAACACCCAGTGCTCATTACATATGTGCCCCCTCCTATTGTCCATCATCCAGTTGCCCCATCCCCCACCCACCTCCTCTCCAGCAACTCTCAGTTTGTTTCCTATGGTTAAGAGTCTGTTATGGTTTGTCTCCCTCTCTGATTTCATCTTGTTTTATAAAAGTGTTGATTTTCTAAATGTCTTCTAGCATGACCTCTTTTTCCCTTCTCGTTTCTAGTTTCTAGTGATGGTATTTTCTCATGGCATGGTAAAACGTTTTTTTTTTTCATAAGTGGTCCTCATCTAACTCTGTTTCATATAAGCATAATTGTATAACTAATTGAACTTTTTATTTGGGCAGCTGCCTCTTTCCTCAGTTTCTTATCTCTTATCTCTTTCACTTTTCTATACACTAATTGTAAGACTACAATCAGATTTATACTGATGAAGCATCTTGTTACTACCACTACCATTTCAGTAGTTTGCTCACATTTCATGGTCTGTATCTTCAAATGAAGAATTCCTTGTTCTCTTCTCAGCAACATTAGAAAGAGTGAGAGGGGAGAGGGACAGGGAGAGTGAGAGACAGAATCTAGCAGACTCTGTGCTGAGCATGGAGCCCCATGCCACCTGAGCTGAAGACCTGAGCTAAAATCAAGCATTGGACGCTTAACCAACTGAGCCACCGAGGTGCCCTCTCGACAACATTTTTAAATATTTGAAAATCCTTTGACAATTAAAAAACTAATGACTTACCAGACGTGTGCTGTGTCCTGAACACTTTCAGTAATGCAGAAAATATTACATCCTGAGCCCCCTCCCCCCGGCCGCCCCAAGGATGTCTGAGGCATCTTTGGACAACTGTGGGTGGTATAAAATTCCTCTTTACATTTAGCAAAAATGATGCACCCTGGAAGTTCCACTTTTTCATTCCAGTTTGAAACTGTGGGGCCACAAGGAACAAATCAAATGCCTCTTACACTGGAAACTCTTGATTTATTTAAGAGGAGCTCTCAAATTCCCCTTGAGTCTTCTCTCGTACAGATTCAGTATCCACAATTCCTTTAAGGAGTCTTCATCTGTCATGCTGCTGGTTCCCTTCACATATGTGGCCCCCTCAGCTCTGAAGCTCTTCCACTTTGTCAATATCTCTCTTAAAGTCTGGTGCTTTGGACTGAACAAACTTAGATTCAACCAAATGACAAACAAAGTAGTGTTGTTTTCCTTGTTCCATGTTCTCATCACATTTCTCATTCTTTAAGCCTATCAGTGTAAACAAGATCAAAATGACTTTTCTTGGCTGTATGACTCACATTATTAACATGACTCATGATTGCCTGGTATTGAATTTATTGTCAATAAACTGTCAAGATTTTTAAACCAATGCTGCTTCTCTTCCTCTGTATTTGTTAATATGTTATTCTGTTAAATGTTTATTGTCCTGTTTTTTATCTAAGAACTTGAATTAAGTCTAGTTATATTTCATCATATAAATTTAGGCTCCCCTGTCTGTCTCATCAAAATATTTTTATGGCCTGACTTTGTCATTTACTACCTCTCCAAGATTTCATAAATATATAATATTCTGTATTAGATTTTATAATACATTATTCTTGCCTCTCAGGTTTCAACTACTTCATTTAGCCAAAAACCTAAATCACAATTATACCCTATCTATGGATTATTTTCAAATATCAGTTATCTTGCATTTCTCTTCTCCACATTTCCATTAAAGACTAGGGAAGAAAAATTGTCCATTGGACTAGAAGCTTCATGATGTTGTGTTTTGGGTTTCTGTTGTGTTTTCAGCATCTGGCAAAGTTAGCATGTGCTGAATATGTATTTTAATTAATGATATTACCTACACACTATGCTACACAAGATGCACTGATATGGAAAAGCTGCTCAGAAATAAGTTCTGGTACATATATGTTCTTCATGGAGCATCTTCATGAAAACATTGAGGCAGTTGATAAGAGACACAAATTGAAACATTCATAGAATAATTTATCCTTAAATTTAACAGAACACAATTACTTAAAACCATCTCTTTAAATAAAAACAATATTTAATACATAATCTAGATACAATTGGAATTTTAGGAAGTAGTTTTCCATGACCTCTAAAAATAGCTATTTTGTCTCAATTATGAGGTTACTTTTCATTAAAATGAGGAAAGAAAAGCACAAATTTAGGTCAACTAAATGTACATCATAAGCTGCTGCTCTAGAAAATGTAGTTCGTATTAAAAATTACTACCAAGATATAGAAAATTCTTCCTTCCCTTTTTCACCTCCCTAAAAGAACCAACTTATAAAGTTTCGCATCTTCATATGTGGCAAATCTATGACATGAAATCTATTGAAAATGTTTCTGTGAGCTGTCCAAAATTCTATGAACCCAAAATTCATGGAATTTTGGTTGGTCTTTTGACATCATTCTACTAGGTCATTTGCAAACCAGAAAATAACAAGGTTTAAGAAAAAAATTCCATGATGAAGAAGACCTTTACTGAATACAGCTTTAAAAGATTCATGATTTGCATGAAGGCTCATCTGTAATTTTAACTAAATTTCTCTATCACTATCAGAGCTTATATGTGAAGAGATATCTCAGGGATATTTTTTTTATAAAACTGTTAAGATTCATTATCCTCTTGCTAATCAGATATATAAAAAAGGTATCATTAAGGGTAAGCTCACAAACTGATGGTGGTTTTGAATACTAATTACAGTCTTCACAGTCCCAGGAACTGTCAGATGCTCTGAAACTGATGAAGTCAGAGAGGCAAAATGCCACTTAACACTACAATGACTATACAATGTCACTTAACACTACAGTGACTACATCTTTGACTTAACTACAGCTATTATAAACCAATATCTAAGGTTAAATTCTCCCTTGTATGTTGAAGAGAATCCTCAGATTTACTTTCTGGAGCATAAATAAAAGGAAAGGATCTATTGCATTGCCCACGGTGGTCACTTAAAAGTACCAGTTGAATCCCAGTTGCAGGTACAAGTCCAGGTCCAGGGGTTTATTCATCAGCCTGCAAACTACTGCAATGACATTTCTAGCTCTGTGATATGCTGACAGTGCTTTGGGGGCTTTGGTTGGCAGCTACATCAAGACTGTATTCTTTGTTCATGAACTATAGGGAAATCCTTGCTCCAAACTTACGATTATTGTAAAAATTCCTCAAGATAGTTGTAACACATGCACAATTACACATTATGTTAACTCTCTTTACAAGGTATGGGAAGTTGATTTCAGTTCAGATGTGAATTAAAGAGCTAAATAACATGTATTAAACTGTGAATTATTTCCACAACTGTGTCTTATTTACTTGCCCAGGGCCTTTGCAAAATCAGTTCCCTGGCTGATTATCAATTGACTGTCTCTTGCTTGAGTCCAAATGTACTCTGGCAATAAAGCTGGCCCACTAAACATTTTTCCTTAGCCAGTTGGCACACTTTAGCTTTATCAGTAGAGAATGGTGAACAGATTTTGCAAAAAGAAAGAGCTTTGCTTCCTGGTCTGAGGCACTCTTCTTGGCAGGCTCCCTCAGGACATGGTATGTCCCCATTGTCTAGTTCAGGCAGTGTGGATGGTTTCTCTGGTTCCAGGTACTGCAGCACACACAATTTCTTCAGTAAACAGCTCCTCCGGGAGCATAGGGGACAGCAGTCCAGGGCCCAAGAGATTCGCCCGGCAGCCCCCACAGGTGGTTTTGTAGAGGAGTGGCTCCCATGAGACACCTTCCATGAACAGCTTCCCTTGGTGCTCTAGAGCCCATATTTCCAGCAAGTTCCACCAGTGTGGCCCCTCAGCTACTCCTCTGTCATTGAGCGAGGGTACCCTCTCCCACAAGGTCTGGCGAGAAACTTAACTTGTGTACCCTATCTTAAGGGTAGCTGCTGTCCATTGTACCTAATATTCCTGTTTTTAGAGTTCTTTTTACTTTTTACCAGACAACCTCTCATTATTCCAACCCCCTCTTATAGTTAACAGTTCTTTGTATTAACTTCTCCTGTTCAAATTGCTTTTTAGTTTCTGTTTCCTCTTTGGACCCTACTTATCTTTCTTAATTCATCTCAAATGTCCCATCCTCAAGAAAGCCTTCTTACACACAATCCCAGAAAAATTCAGATTTTCCTGTCCTGTTAGGTGATCTCAATGCACCATATATATATTTTTTATTTGTAGAATTTACCACAGGTATAATTTTACATATTTCTGTAACGCTGAGTAATATAAAACTCTGCTATTTAGTCTCAAACTTCTACGATGAAGGAACAGTATCTATCTTTTCACCAATATATTCCTAGATCCAACACCAGATCTGGTACGCAGAGCCACTATAAATATTAGTGGAAGAATGAATCAACGCTTTCAATGTGGTTTAGGCTAAATGCTGAATGTTGGAAAATTGCTGAAAGTTTAATGGCTAAGAATTGTTTTTAATGAAGCAAAATATAACTTTTGGTAATTGGAAATAAAATTGCCTCTAGAGAGTGACGAATAAGACAGCATTCTGCCTCTATGACCTGTGGTTGTTACAACTTCCACATCATCTCTGGATTCCAAAATCTCTTTTGATCTATTACTTCTTCATTTGTGCATCATTTGTGCTTTCCTGCATCCCACTGTCAACTATTGAAATAATGTGTAAGCTCGTCAGTATTCCAAAACACGTTTCAGTCAACAGATTAGTCAGAGAATAATGAATAATCACATAATCAGTTTCTGTTTTTTGTAAACCCAGCAGTGACCTACCTTTTATTTCCTGTCCTGGTCTTGCCTTATTTTCATTTCTCTCCTTTTAGTACTAGATCTCTTTAGCTTCATGTCATCACACGAATCCTAGTTGTTGTTGGGGTTTGTTGTTGTTGTTTTTATCAGTCATTTTCCTTTAGTCTTCCGAGATTTATTTATAAAAATTTTATTAAGGCCTTTCTCTTCTCAGCTATTCTACAGGCTCCCAAGAAACATTTATTTAATGCCCATTGACTTCATGGTCAGTACTTTTATATTGATGAATTTCCAAAGCTTTTTAGCTTTGGATTTTTTTTTTTGATTCAACTTACATATTCTCTTATTTCCTCTAGAATTCATGTATGAAACTAAACATTTTTTTAAATCAATAAAGCCACATTTTATAATAAAGATTTCAATAACCTAATTCAGGAAAAGTCCCCAAGAGTTACACTATGTATAACCAATGTCTACTTAAAACTCTGATTCTCCTTCATGTGACCTCCATGCTAAATGCAAGTGCTCATAGTCATGTTGAGACCATCTATGGTCCTGACCTCTCTTCCTAAATTCATTTCATCATTTCTAAGTTAAGCCTCTGTTGATGAAACTTAGGGACATTGAACCAATATTTCACTATGTTACTACTGTTATTATTAACTTACACTTTGCTTTGCCTATAACTGGAAAAGATTTCCCAGTAACTATCAAGTCCTTCTATTTTTCTGATGGATGTTTTTTTTTTTAATTCTCCAATGACTTATTTTTTAAAAATATTTTAGTGTACTAAGAACACTTAACATGAGATCTACCCTCTTAATGAATTTTTAACTGTGCAATATAGTTTTGTTGGTTATAGGTAAAATGTTGTGCCATAGATCTCTAAAATTATTCATCTTGCTTAACTGAAGCTTTTTGCTAATTGATTAGTAACTCCCCATTTCCCCCCTCCCCTCATTCCCTGGCAACTTCCATTCCACTCTTTGATTCTATGAATTTGACTACTTTAGATAGCTCATATAAGTGAAATCATGCAGTATTTATCTTTCTGTCACTGTTTTTTTTTCACTCATCATAATGTCTTCAAGGTTCATCCATGTTGTCACATATTGCAGAATTTACTTCTTTCTAAAGGCTGAAACTATTCCATTATATGTACATACAACTTTTTAATTTTTTTGTCTGTTCATCTATCCATGGACATTGAGGCTGTTTCCATATCTTGTCTATAGGAATAGTGCTGCTCTTTTAACTATTTTATCTATTAATCATTCATTTCTCTTTTCCTGAAGTCAATATAGATTACTTCTTTATTTACCTTTTATTTTGACCATTTCAATGTAATGAAGAAACCTAAGCTTTTCAAAATTACAGTAATGATCATATTTAACTTTTCAAATATTCTATAACATTCTACTCTATCCTTTCCTCTATCAACTCAAAATTTCTTGTGATAGTGTTTTAAAATTATAATTTCTACAAAAATTATAATTTCTACTCCATAATAAAAAATCCCTTTATTAATACTCTACACTCTAAGATACATGCTTGCTACAAACTATATCTTGACTTTTAAAGATGTAATCTATATGAATCTTGAGTAGTTATTAGATCTACTAGTTAATTACCAGTTGACACATGAAAAGGACTGGAAGGTAGGTTTAAACAAGCAACTATTAAACAAATGAAATTTGTGATTAATATCTATGCTTTCATATAAATTATATCTAGCATCTGTAAGCAACTTTTGGACTATTATAGGAGCTCTGCTGTATAGTGGTTGAAATCAAAGGCTTTGGAATGAGGCAGATGTGTATTAATGATTGAAGCATACTTCTCTTAAATATGGAGAAATCTAAATATTACTGAAGTAAAGATTACAAAATCATCTGATACTATATCATTAGGCTTTGCTTAGGTCTTTCAAGGAAATATGGATTTGAATTCCAAACATGTAAATACATGTGTTTTATTTGCTACCTTCTACACTAACAAATGGAAATAAAATTTCTAAATTAAGATGTATGTACTTGCTTCCTCTTCTTTTTTTTTTTTTTTAAGATTTCATTTATTTGAGCTAGAGAGTGAGCACAAGAAGAGGGAGGGGGAGAGAGAGAGATGGAGAAACAGACTCCCAGCTGAGCACGGAGTCCTTCCTCTTTCTTTCTTTTCTTTCTTTCTTTCTTTCTTTCTTTCTTTCTTTCTTTCTTTCTTTCTTTCTTTCTTTCTTTCTTTCTTTCTTTCTTTCTTTCTTCCTTCCTTCCTTCCTTCCTTCCTTCCTTTCTTTCTTTCTTTCTTTCTTTCTTTCTTTCTTTCTTTCTTTCTCTCTTTCTCTCTTTCTCTCTTTCTTTCTCTTTCTTTATTCTTTCTTTTTCTTTCTTTCTTTCCTTCTTTCCTGCCTACTGATGTCCAGTTTCTTCAGTACTATTTGTTGAGAAGGCTAATCTCCTCCATTAAATTACTTTTGCACCCTTATATAAAAATTTGGGGGCATTATTTGTATGGGTCTATTTGTGGATTCTCTTTCCAGTTCTATCAATCTACATCTACATCTATATATCTATCCCTTCACCTGCCATACTGTTTTGATTCTGTAGCTGTATAGTAAGACATAACACCAAATGGAGTTATTTCTCCCATTTTATTTTACTTTTTCAAGATTATTTTAGGTTTTCCAGGGCCTATGCCTTTCCATATAAATTTTAGAATAAGTCTGTATATGTCTACAGAAAAACTTGCTGGGATTTTGACAGTAATTTTATTAAACCTATTGACCAATGAGAACTGACATATTTACTATGTTGAGTCTCCCAAAACATGAACTCAGTTTGTCTCTCCATTTATTCAGGGCCTCTTCAATATCTTTTATCAAAGTTTTATACTTTTCAGCATGCAGTTCCTATATGTCTTGTTAGATTTATGTATAAGTATTTCATTTTTTTTTTTTTTGGAGCAATTGTATATCATGGGATTGTTTTCTTTAGCCAGTTGATAGCATGGATTATAGTCATTTATTTTCCAATGTTCAACCAATCTTGCATATCTGGAATAAGTCCTACTGGTCTTAGCATATAATCATTTTATTTATTACTGGATTCAATTTGTTAATATTTTGTTGATTTTCATGTCTAAACTCATGAAAGATAATGGGTTTTTCCTTTGGCACTTTTTCTGGTTTTTGTATCAAAATAAAATGCTACACAACAAGTGATGGAAGCATTCTCATCTTTTATTTTCTGGAAGAGATATGTAAAATTGGGGCCAATTCTCTAAGTATTTGATAGAACTCACTAGTGAAACCAACTGGGCTTGGAGATATTTGGGGGGAAGATTTTTAAATATACATTAAATTTCTGTTATGATTATAGAGTATTCAAGTTGACAATTTCATCTTGGTTGAGTTGTTGTGGTCTGTTGTTAAGGAATTGGTACATTTCTTCAAAGTGAATTTATGAGCATAAAGTTGTTTATATTATTCCCTGATTATATTTTTAATGGCTTCAGGATTTCTAGTGACATTCTTCTTTTCATCTCAGATATTGATAATTTGTACCTTTTATTTTTGTCAGTCTTAGAAGTTGCTATGGTCTAAATGGTTGCTCTATTACTTTCTGATTCCTATGTTGGAACCTAACTCCTCAAGTGATGTTATTAGAGGGTGAGGCTGTTGGGAGGTGTTTAGAACATGAAGACAGATGCTTCATGAATGGGATTAGTGTCCTTATAAAAGAGATCTGACAGAGCTCCCTACAGCCTTCAGCCATGTGAGGATGCAAGTCTTTGACTGAGAAGAGGGCACTCTGATCCCAAACTTCCAGACTCCAGAACCATGAGATGTGAATTTCTGTTCTTTATAAGTCATCAGAGCTGTGATATTTTGTTATAGCAGCCTGAATGAAGACAGAGAATTATCAATTTTATTAGTTCCCCCCCGCCACCAAGAACCATTTTTTTGACTGGTTTTCCCCATTAATTTTCTATTTTCATTTTCATTAAGTTCTCATTTCTTTGTGTCTGCCTTATTTGGGATTATTTTTCTCTTATTTTCTCTACTTTCTTGAGGTAGGAAGGTATTGATTTGAGAAGTTTTCTCTCTTCTAATATGAGTTATTAGCAATAAACATTTTCTTCTAAGCACATTTTAGTTAAATTCTAGAAATTTTTACAACTTATATTTTCATTCAGTTCTATGTGTTTGTTTTAATTTCTTTTGAGACTGCCTCTTTGGCCTATAGATCATTAAGATTGTGTTGTTTAATTCCCAAGTATTTGGAGATTTTCTTGTCTCTCTGTTGTTGATTTATACTTTAATTTCATTGTGGTCAGAGAGCATAATCTGTACAATTTCAATTCTGTTAAATATTGTAAGGTTCGTTTTTATGGATATGGTCTACCTTGGTAAATGTTCCACAGGCTCATGAAAAGATGCATACTCTGCTACTGGCTGTTGTTGGTTGAAGTCTTCTTGATATGCCAATTAGATGCTATTGGTCGATTGTGCTGTTTTTGTATATTCTCTCTGATTTCTATATACTAATCTTATCAGTTGCTATAAAGATATGTGGCAGATCTCAATTATAATTTTGGATTTTCCCATATCTCCTTTTAGTGCTGTGGGGTTTTCTTGGTGGTTATGTTTTCCTGGTAATACTGTCTCTAGGTAAAGGAGAGCATCTCAGACCATGGGTACAAAAAGGCTTCCTAGGCCAGAATGTTTATAGTGACATGATCTCCCTTCCCAGTGCTGCCAGGCCACCCAGGTGTCTCTTAGTGTGTGTGTGTGTGCATGAGTGTGTGTATGAGTATGTAGGATGGGGAAGGACCCATCTCAGGTCTAGTGAGTAAGGAAATCACTTCCCCTGGCTGTTTTTACCATCAGCTGGGATCATTATCAATCCCTGTTGCTGCTGCTGCTGGTGGGAAGGACTCTTGCTCAGTCTAGGAGAAAAATGAGTCTACTTGGTCTGCCTTCTGTTGCCAAGTTGAAAATGGGAAAATATTTGCCTTAGGTGGTCTTCTTCTGTTGGGTGGGAGTCAAAAGACCCACTACAATGGTGTTGTTCCTCCAGTCCTGGAATCCCTAATCTCTGTTTATCTTTCAAAGTTCTCTTTTTGTTGCTTGTGACAATATTTCCCATGTTTATAGGTTTGCATTTAGTGGGAAGAGTCAGGGAGAAACAGACCTATGCCATCCTACCTGGACCAGAAATCACTTCTTGTAAATTAAAGTGAGTATCCTCAAAGGGCTACAACTGCTAGTAGTGTCCTTAAAAGTGAAAATAATCTCTATATTATGTGTTAGTGTTAAGAGTACATAAAATAGTACTTAAAATGGTAGCTTTTATTATCATAATTATGATTTTGTTATAATCATTGCTATATTATTTATCATTATTAGTAGTAATATATTATCAAAGATGCCTGAAATAGAATTCTAGACCTTTTGACATAATGTGCTTATACAACATTAGTATTTTATTTAGGTATATACCAAGACTCTAATTTGATGGTAACACACCAGGGACACAGAGCATCATTTAAAACTCACCTTAACTATTGCTTTTGACTAAGATCGAAAGTAGCAGTATCAATTAAATTAAAATATTTGAAATTTATAAAATTTTGAAAGATTTTTAACAACCTAGAGGAAATGTGTTCTTAAAAATAATTTTAAAAAATCAGTACTACAGGGGTGCCTGGGTGGCTCAGTTGGTTAGGTGACTGCCTTTGGCTCAGGTCATGATCCTGGAGTCCCGGGATCGAGTCCCGCATGGGGCTCCCTGCTCAGCAGGGGTTCTGCTTCTCCCTCTGACCCTCTTCTCTCTCGCGCTGTCTCTCATTCTCTCTCTCAAATAAATAAATGAAGTCTTTAAAAAAAAAATCAGTACTACAATATTAGTTTGATTCACCTAATTAAATCAATTGAATAATGAACAAAAACTATTTTCCAAATCTTGAGTTGAAATTTATTATAATCACATAAATTTTCATTGAAGAAATCTTTGTTGGAAAGAGTGAAAATTGTATGTGTAGGAATTGAGAAGTTTCTTTCCGTGACCTCAAGAAGATCTTAGTCAATGTAAGTAGGTTAAAAATGGCCCAAGAGCCAATTTTAGGGGAAAAAGATAATCCTTGTTAAAGATAATACCTTGGGGGTGCCTGGGTGGCTCAGTCATTAAGCGTCTGCCTTCAGCTCAGGTCATGATCCCAGAGTCCTGGGATCGAGCCCCGCATCGGGCTCCCTGCTCCGCGGGAGGCCTGCTTCTCCCTCTTCCACTCCCCCTGCTTGTGTTCCCTCTCTCCCCATCTCTCTGTTAAATAAATAAATAAAATCTTTAAAAAAAAAAAAAGATAATACCTTGAAATCTTCAGTTATGGAATAAGATGCCCTGAATATAGAGTTTGGAAAAAACATTGAAATAGGTACAGCTTGACTTCTCTGCACAAGCTATTTACAAGTATTTGAGGGTAGGAACAGTTGTGTGACAACAAGAGATGAGAAAGAGGAGATCCATGGAACAGAGTGGGAAGGTGGGATTCATAGAGAAAGTGGTCAGTAAAACATTTCTGCTAACAGAATAGGAAAATGACCTCTAAGAACTGTGATAATATTCAACTTTCGGTTGTCAGTCGTGATGTTATATAAATCTGTTATTTTGTCCTAGCCAATCAGTGAAAGTTTACTTGAAATGTATCTATTTGGGGAAAATAAAAGAATTGGCAGAGGGCGCCTGGGTGGCTCAGTTGGTTAAGCAACTGCCTTCGGCTCAGGTCATGATCCTGGAGTCCTGGGATCAAGTCCCGCATCAGGCTCCCTACTCAGCGAGGAGCCTGCTTCTCCCTCTGACCCTCCCCCCTCTCATGTACTCTCTCTCATTCTCGCTCTCTCAAATGAATAAATAAATCTTAAAAAAAAAAAAAAAAAGAATTGGCAGAGTGTTCAGCCAGTGGTGATAACATGCAGATGGTATATGTGAAACACTGAAATGACCCCCTGACACACATACACACAAATTATGCTTTGAAAGCAAGTAGTCTTAGCTAACTAAAAGAAGGATAAGCTCCCCTCCTCTTTTCTCTAAGAATTCCTTGTTAAAATGAAAAATATACTAGGTCTTTTACTATACATCATTTGGGAGTTTGAGTCATTTGTAGTTGACTCTAAATGTACAAATTGCTCTGCATGATATGGCAATATATGCTAAAATGGAATTGGGCTAAGGTTATTGGGCCATGACAAATGTTCCTAAGTTGCTTGGAAAAGCCAAAGAAGTCTCCAGAGGTAATGCTTAAGCTGAATTTGAAATACAAGCAAGACTATCAGGTGGACAAGGGAGGAAAAAAAAAATTCTGAAAGAGAGAATGATCTGATAAAAGTTTAGAAGCACAAAGAGAATAGGAAAAAAAAAAAAAAAAAAAAAAAAAGCAAGTCCTTGGCATCACTAGAGTATAAGAGAAATATGGAGACAAATGGAATGTTGGAGCTTGGGTGAAAGCCAGGAGTTAAACAAGGAAAGACTTTGAATGCCATGTTATGCATGGTACAAATAAACTATCTTATAGGCAATAAAGAATCGGTGATCATTCAACATTTTTAAGATGGAAATGATATAATCAGTATTGACTATTGGAAAAATAATTTTTGTGCATGTACAGAGTATAACCAGGTAGAAGATAATACCAAAAAAAAAAAAAAAAAAAGAATAAACTAGTGCAAAAACTCCATTTAATTGAAGATGGAGGTCTAAACCAAAAGAGAAGAGAGCTACAATAGGAGAAATAAACAGGAATTGATAAGCTTAAAAATATTTTAGTGTATAAACAGTGAGAATAGAATCAGACTGACCATAGAGAGTCTGAGAGATGATGTGTTAGATGCTGATGACTTTCACCAGTTTCCAAAATACATAAGATGGTATGCGCTTGGAAGGTAGTACAAAAAGACTAAATTCAGCTTGAGGATGCTATGGAATATAGACATGTTCAAGAGGTAATTAAGCCAAAACAGGAAAGAAAGTCTTATGCTAAAGAAAAAGAGAAGTAACCATTTGTCATGTGATAGTTGAAGCTTAAAGTATGCATGAGATAATTCAAATAAATCCATAAATTTAAAAGAACAGAGAGAAGAAGACGGAGCCATGTTGCACATCAAGAACACTAGATGTATGAAAAGTTGACTGGGCCAGAGATTTAGGGGGTTCCAGGAAATAAGGGAATGAAGAAGAGGGGCATCTGTCTGGGTGGCTCAGTCAGTTGAGTGTCTGCCTTCGGCTCAGGTCATGATCCTAGGGTCCTGGGATCTAGTCCCGCTTTGGGCTCCCTGTTTGGCAGGGACCTTGCTTCTCCCTCTCCCTCTGCCTGCTGCTCCCCCTGCTTCTGCACTCTTTCTTTCTGTCAAATAAATAAAATATATATATATATATTTTTTTAAATGATGAATAGTGTGTCAAGCAAAAAATTAATCAATGGTATCAGAAGCTGCAGAGAAATCAGGCAAGAAAGGTCTGAAGTACTCTCTTTGTATTTAGCACCTAGGAAGACATTGACAACTTTGTTTAAAATACTTTCAGTGAAAGTGAAAGCTCGTTCTATGTTGCAACATAGTATGACATAGTATGTTGAGGCAGCAATGCACAGTGAGACAGTAATGACAGTGATTAGTCTATTTCCTAAAGAGCTTGTCTGTGAGTAGGAGAGAATTTTTCATTTCAAACATAGTAAGTGAAGAAAGATTTAGGGATTTTCCTTGTTGTTGCAAGATGAGAGCGATTGGAAGTCAGTGTGTGTTTGGGGAGAGAGAAGCAGAGAGAGAGAGGCACAGAGAAAGAGACAGAGGGGAAGAGAAGGGAAAAGCAGGAAAGAGAAAAGAAAAGTAGAGAAGGGAAGGTGAAGATGAAGGTAATGTGAGAAACAAAGGCAGAAGAAAAATTATTAAATTTCTTTACTACCTATAGCCCATTGACAAGTCCTTGAAACAGGCAGAGTGACATTCCTCTAGAGACTCAGCTGCCTCGATGTTAATACATTAAGGGCAGAAGCAATCCTAGCCCAACCCCCAGGACCCTGTAAGTCTACTCTAACATATAAAAATTCCTTTGGAAACTTCCTTTATCTCTACCCCCCAAGATACATGTTAGCAATCATCTTCCAAGCATATGACCCACCGATATACATCTGAAGGGTCTCATGACTGAGGGTGTACTAAACAATAATAAATGACCTTTCCCAACAATAGCTAGCCCCCTCAGGATCCTGGAAACCTTGTTTCCAAAATACCTGAGACTTACACGATCCCTAACTCACTATCAACTTGAAAGTATATGATGGGCCAATCTCATGACCCCAGTACATCTATTTTCTGCCCATAGGTCCTGTCCACATGCTTTAATAAAACCACCTTTTTGCACCAAAGATGTCTCAAGAATTCTTTCTTGGCCATAGGCTTTGAACCCTAACGTCTTTCCCACATCAAAAGTATGGGGATGAAGGAGATACTTAATGAAATGTGTTAGCACCAATGTCTCTGACCCTTGCCTATTGAAATTGGCCACCCTCCAAGAGACAGACATTTGTGGCAAAAGAGATCTGTTCAGCAAAGTACTGAGTTGGCTTTGGAGGACCACAGACATGGGATGAATATACTAGCATGGCAGAAAAATAAAGTGTCTAGAGCTATGTAGAAAGTATGGGCAGGGGATAAAGCATTCGCTTTCAATGAGTAAAGAGTCCTTAAAAGAGCTATGATTTCAATAGATACAGTTGTCTGAAAAATGTGGGTAGAAAGAAAAGAGATTAAGTTCTAGACCAAATCTCAAGTGTAATCAGAATTTTAGATGTTGTTTCTTGATGCTGTCAGATCCGATGCCCACTTTTTGTATCAGGTGTATTGTTATGCTCCCTTTAGTATCTAAACATGCAATACATAGTTATAAAACCTACAACTTTGCATAAACTAAAACAAAATTTGTAGAATGACCTAGATATAACATTAGGAGACATGAAAGGAATTTATAATGAAATATGTCTCTCAATATGTAAATTCTGGGACAATTCTACACACAAGAAGACATAAGGAAGAATCAAGATTTTATTCTTCTTTGTAGGATCATGGTGAATAAACCATCTACAAATATAGACTGATATAGCTATATACCATTAGCAGTTCAAATGATATTAGCCACAAATGATATTGCCCTTTGTGACATGATTTTCCAAAATGGTAGAACAACTCTTGGCAGGTTCTGAATTAAATAATTTTCCTCAAATTAAGATATAGCTTTATTTCTGGAAAATTCCACTTAAATTAAAACTGTGAAAACAATGTATTGTACATATATATGTAAAACAGTTGGATTCTATGATGAAATTTTTAAGTTTATATGTATAGTAGGCAAGTTATTTAAGAAGTATACAGGACTATAGAAAATTCTTCACTCTTGTAACACTATCCTTGTTTTGCAGGATGTCTAAATATTCCTGACCCACTGCTCTCAATAATGTTGGTAGTCCAACATTCTAATTGTTATGATAAATAATTTCCAACAATTTCCAGAAGGCTCTGTAGAGAGACATCCAACCACTAATTTAGGGATAAACAGAGGAATAGCTCTTCTAAGGAGTGTTCTAAAGTGTAGGTTTTATTATTATTATTTTGATTTTGTGAGGGCAACAAATCAAGAGATGATTGCCACTGGAAAGGTGGTTTGTTACACAGTTTCTAAGAGGAAGAGGCACTCCACACCACAGAGAGCCATGCAGGAAAGCACCAGGGTCAGTCAAGAGGCAGAGGGTGTGTGAGGAAACAGGCAAGAGTTTCTCTTGTGGTTTCCATAGGAATATATAGGTGAGTAAAAGTATGCAGATTTAGGAATGATTAATTTAAATAATTTCAATGGGCTCTGGAGTGTTGGCTCCCCTAAGTCTGGTACCTAACCCTGAGGTGATTAGGGTAGGGAATATTGGCCAGGAGTATGCGAGCCTGATGGAGGAGATGGGGGGGTATGAGCTCTGGATTTGTTAGTTTTCACTTGAAAGCCATGTTCTCTCTGAGTCCCTTCTAGCCTTAGAGAGGACAGTCTCCCTACAATCAGTAAGACCACAGATATCAAAACATTATAATAAAAAAGCATGCCTGTACAAAAGAACAGCAAACAAAAACAGGAGAACATGGTCTTCTGGAAATCAAAGACATTTCATTCAAGAAAGAGGAAGAGGTCAACTCTACGACCTCAGCCACAGTAACTACTTGCCAGACACATCTCCAAAGGCAAGGGAAGCAAGGGCAAAAATGAACTATTGGGACTTCATTAAGATAAAAAGCTTTTTCACAGCTAAGGAAACAGTCAACAAAACCAAAAGACAACTGACAGAATGGGAGAAGATATTTGCAAATGACATATCAGATAAAGGGCTATCATCCAAAATCTATAAAGAACTTATCAAACTCAACACCCAAAGAACAAATAATCCAATCAAGAAATGGGCAGAAGACATGAACAGACATTTCTGCAAAGAAGACATCCACATGGCCAACAGACACATGAAAAAGTTCTCAACATCACTTGGCATCAGGAAAATACAAATCAAAACACAATGAGATACCACCTCACACCAGTCAGAATGCTAAACTTAACAAGTCAGGAAACAACAGATAATGGCAAGGATGTGGAGAAAGGGGAACCCTCCTACACTGTTAGTGGGGATGCAAGTTGGTGCAGCCACTCTGGAAAACAGTATGGAGGTTCCTCAAAAAGTTGAAAATAGAGCTAACCTATGACCCAGCAATTGCACTAGTGGGTATTTAATCCAAAGATACAAATGTAGTGATCTGAAGGGTCACATGCACCCCAATGTTTATAGCAACAATGTCCACAATAGCCAAACTATGGAAAGAGTCCAGATGTCCATCAACAGATGAATGGATAAAGAAGATGTGATGTGTGTCTGTGTGTATATAAATATAAATATAAATATATATATATATATATATATATATAATGGAATATTAAGCATCCATCAAAAAATGAAATCTTGCCTTTTGCAATGACGTGGATGGAACTAGAGGGTAATATGTTAAGCAAAATAAGTCAATCAGAGAAAGACAATTATAATATGATCTTACTGATATGTGAAATTTAAGAAACAAGGCAGAGGATCACAGGGGAAGAGAGGAAAAAATGAAACAAGACAAAACCAGAGAAGGAAACAAACCATAAGAGACTCTTAGGAAACAAACTGAGGGCTGCTGGAAGGGAGGGTGGAGGGATGGGGTAACTAGGTGATGGACACTGGGAAGGTTATGTGTTGTAATGAACACTGGGTATTATATAGGACAGATGAATCACAGACCTGTACCCTTGAAACAAGTAATACATTATATGTTAATTAATTGAATTTAAATTTAAAAAATAATAATAAAAAAAGAAAGAGAAAGAGTTCACTGTTAGGTGTTGTTTCAGGTCAGCTATGATAAGAACTGATATAGTTGTACTAAATTTAGCAACAGGCAGACGATTTTGATCTGATAAGATCAGTGTGAGTGGAATCATGGAGAGCATGTCTGATTTCTGAATACCAGCAAATGAGGAGTAGAACACTAAACATGGGCTCTTTCAATTTGATAATTCTAGCTGTGTCAGCAAAGGGAGAGACCATTAGCCAATAGAACCTGCCATGTCTAAGATAGTTTTTCTAATTTGTTCATTACATTTTTTTTAAAGATTTTATTTATTTGAGAGAGAGAATGAGAGAGAGAGAGCACATGAGAGGGGGGAGGGTCAGAGGGAGAAGCAGACTCCCTGCTGGGCAGGGAGCCCGATGCGGGACTCGATCCCGGGTCTCCAAGAACATGACCTGAGCCGAAGGCAGTCGCTTAACCAACTGAGCCACCCAGGCGCCCTGTTCATTACATTTTTTATTTAAGTTTTTAGAAGACAAAGATGTACGCATGTATAAAAGCTTAAGGGAAGGAAGATACTCGTGGAGAGTGAGGTAAAATACACATAGAGGAAATCATCGATTTTCCCCTGAAAATGTGGGAAGCAAGGAATGAAGAGCACAGACAGAAAAATAAACTTTCTACAGCTCAAGGGGAAAATGATTCTTTCTAGTGGGAAATCAGGAAGAAAGATCACATGAGGGCCCATATAGATTTGTAACTTTAGGAACAGGAGGCTGAGGGAAATGTCTTCTGATGATGTTTTTCTAAGATGTAGATGAGCTCGTCTGATAAGAATAAGGTGGGAGAAAAAAGGATTTGGAATTTAAGAATTCAGAAAGTTGGAAATAACCATGTGGAGATTTGGATAGAAAGCCAATTAGATAAATAAATCCTTAAAGGGTTGAGGTGGGGGATTATCTAAAATGTGCAGTGGATATATTTAGAATTTTATGTAAGCTTTTTCTGCCTCTCAAGTGATAAAAATAAGTGTACTCGGAACATATGGTTCCAAAGGAAGCAGGGCATACGAGATTCTCATGATAACTTTGTGGAGAAGATTAAATAGTTCTACGGGAATGGGTGTGGGTAATGAAGAAGAATATAGGATAGATCTGAAAGGTATTTCCTCAGGATATATCTTAAAAACTGACAATACATGTAACTGTTCATATCAAAAGCAAGAGCTTAGAAACTTCTTTGAAACTGCACATCATATATCAAAGCTTATGATTATTTAATATCTGGGTTGATTCTTTTAACCAGTTGTACCTTTCATGGAGAATTGATTTCATGGCACTCTTAAAAAAGGAAGGAAATGAACATCCAAACCAAATTTGCAGTAGTGAAGATATGGCAAGTTTGAGGAATTCTACACAAAACTGACCAAAGGATTGTGTTGTGTTTACAAAGAGCTTTAGTTTTACATAAAATTTAATAGAAACACAGAGTTATCATCTTCCATTCTCAAGGCTAAAACTTGCCTTTCCCAGATGTTCAAGTTGAGGATGGAGGAAATGAAAGACCAATGCTTAAAAAAAAAAAAAAAAAGTATTACTTCAGGGTTTTTGGAAAAACAAAAACAAAACAATAAACAGTAACAGATGCTCTTTCAGTCGTCATGGTGACTTGTTGTTGAGAAACCAATGACTAAAATGTAAATCCTGACTCTTTCCCAAGTAGAGTTTAGGAATTCCTAGCTGTTACAAATTGAATTGAACAATTATTTAGATACCAGCTGGGTGCTATGGAGACACTAAGATGACAAGCCACAAAGCGCCTAATTATTAAGTTCTGGAAACAACGAAGTATGTCTAACACGCAGCAACCACTACAATTCAGCCTTATAACATAGTGACTGGAAACATGAACTCCAGAGTTAGATATATCTGATCGATTTTACCCTCTTTAAGCCGTGTGACTTAGTGTAAATTACTTATACTTCCTAAGTCTCCAGCTTTCTTTTCTATAAAATAAGCAGGATAACACTTCCTTCACCATGTAGAGTACCAATAAGTGAAGTAAGTGTTAAGGAAATTATTATGGTGTCCATTGCATATGAAATATTAATATAAAGAAACTGAAGCAGTGTACATGAGTGTTGAAGACATGAATTCAGACTAAAGGCAGTGGGGTACAGAAAGAAAGGGTGTGTCTCCTTTACTCACTCCCACTCCCAGCTAAGGCTAAGTACAAAATCTGAGTCGCCTCCAATCAAAAAACTTCCATAAAAATATCAGTTTTAAAGTTGGTGTCAGCATCACCACATTGAAAAATAAATTCCCTGATGCAGGTCATCCCCCTGAGAGAGGCTTTCCATTTTGGGAGCTACAAATATTAGATTTTGTTATCAGAAAATTCCCCCACCTCCAAACATCTAAATTACATCAGCTATAATCTGATTTCTCTGAATTTACTTTAACAGTAACAAAAAACTATGTTTCCATCTTCAGTGCTTATATCACTACCGTGACAAATACCAATAGAAAAAATAATAGTCTCTTGGATTTAGTCTCAAACTTATAATACATCTCTTTGGGTTCATGACCTAATATGAAACTTGTGAATATAAATTCACTCACAAATGCATCCATCACCTCAACAAAGCATTCTTTCCAAATGAAGCTGCCCAGGTTGAAAACACAAAATAAAAAGAAATATTTAGCCTCAATTATTCCCTTCTAAACCTCCTTGAATATATCCTGAGCAACAATGTGCACACAATTGTATTAACACTTGTGTAAAAACTAAGCACCAATTTGCAATAAGACAGAATGTCTCGTTGATATTGACCTATTTTCTCAGTTTTAAGTAAAACAAGCAAATTTTCTGGGTATAATGGGTCAAAATGAGAAATGTGTGATTAACACTTGGTAAGCATTTTAATGGTCCTAAAACTATTCTAAAGACCACTTTGTCCAGGGAAGCACTATTATCCCCATTTTATGGATAAAGAAATTCATCTAAGATCATACAGTCCTCAGTGAAATAGCTAGGTCTTAGTCTGACTCTAAACCTCAGACTCTCACTTCACCATGATATCTCTTATAATTAGATATGAGTAGATATACTCTGGTGTTCTAAGAGATGCAATCAAAGAAGATCATAAGAAAAGAGGCATTGAAAACAATGGTAACCCACTCATTTCAAATAGGCAGGGAAAAGATGAATTATTCATTAAATGGTATTAGAGCAATTAGAAAGTCATTTGGAAAGAGGTCACATCTATTTTAATTTTGTACAAAAATAATTTTAGATTGGCATATGATTTAAACACAGAAAAGGAAATCCTTATAATACAAAAAGAAAGCATGGGAAATTTGTTATTATTATATCAGACTAGAAAACATTTTTTTAATTAATTTATTTTTTTTAAAGATTTTATTTATTTATTTGAGAGAGAGAGAATGAGAGACAGAGAGCATGAGAGGGAGGAGGGTCAGAGGGAGAAGCAGACTCCCTGCCGAGCAGGGAGCCCGATGCGGGACTCGATCCTGGGACTCCAGGATCATGACCTGAGCCGAAGGCAGTCGCTTAACCAACTGAGCCACCCAGGCGCCCCAAAAAACATTTTTTTTTTTAAATAAAAGCAACATAAAAAGCTGCAAAGGAAAAGATTACATTAAAAATAGTAATGATTCCTGGCATAAATATCACAAGCAAAGGTAAAAGAAATAGAACAAATGGGTAAAAATTTTTGCAAATTAAGATCACAAAGAGCTGAAGTTTATTTAATACATTTTTAAAAATCTCTGTATTAATAAGAACCAAAATCCTAATGGAATATAGACAAAGTATATGAAGACAGTTCATAGAAAAGAAAATACGAACAGCTTTTAAGCATATGTAAAATTTTTCAAATATGCTTCAGAAAGAATCTATAATGAGGTGCTATTATTTTAGTCTTACATGACAAATATCAGAGTTTGATCATGTACGTTTTCTTGATCAGAGAAGAGGCATAGGAAAGTGAGATAGTTCCATACATTGCTAATAGTAACATAAATTGGTTCACACACTGTGAGAACACAGTGTGTGAACCAATTTGGCAATATTTACTTAAGAATTTAATATAATGTTATACCCTCATCTGCATCATGAAAAATGTCATTCTGTCATTTTAATAGTAACTCCCATCGTTATTACTAGCAGGATGATATAGCATATATACTATTTGCCTGAATGTCTGATCTCATCATCTACACTGCCCAGAAAATATTGGAAAACTGCCGTATTGGAGTCAGAACACTTTATTTTTATCTTCAAATTTAGGAAATTATAGTTCTTCATATGATTTCTGTACTAAAGTACATGAAATTGCTTGACATATAATATACTTAATATCTACCCTTCAATTTAATTTAATTCATTTAATTCATTTGTTTTATCTTTCATTCATTCACCTAAACATTTCCAACATGAAAAGCTGGCCAAGAGTCATTATCATTTGTCTCAAAAAAGAGTTATCTCCATACTAAAAATAAAAGAATTGGATATAGAATCTTAAATAGCCCTTCTACATTTATTAATTTATGATTGTACTACACTTCCCAAAGTTTGGCATGCAATATTTTAGAGCTTCTGAACTGATTAGGCTAATATTAATCCTATCAATGATAAAACATTTCCTAATTTTTATTATCAAAAACATTGCTGGAAAATTTAGTATTTCTTGAGAATGTGACTTTGACAGTGGCATTCCAAGCAACTCTAGAGCAAGCTTGTACTCTCACAATGTCCATTAGTACAGAGTGAAGAGAAGCTAAAACAAGAATTTCAAGTATAATTTGCCAGGATATACGCTTCCCTAAACCACTAAATAGGCAGTCAAGAAAGAGAAAATAATAGTGAAACCCTGAAGTCTTTGTGGCAGAGTGAGTTACTCACAGTTTGGTAAAAAATAACCTATCTAATATTCCAGCAATGGTGAATGAGCTAATTTGGACCTAAATTCTTGTTAAGGAAAAAAAAAAAATTGCATAAAAATATTAAGACTACCTGATTAAAGGTATTAGATAAGCTCATGGAAAATTATTGGTTCAGGATATGGGAGAGGGCAAAGGCCCAGAAAGTGAAGTTGGTTTTTGAGAGCCTCATGGCGTTAGGGGAGATATTGAATTTAGAGTCTGGGGGGGAGCAGTAAAACTAGTAAATCCTAGTAAAGAAAATACCAAAGGTATTTTTATAGAAAAGGTAAATGATCTTTGAAGGTTAAAAATCTGAAGGAGAAAGAAGAAGAAGAAGAAGAAGAAGAAGAAGAAGAAGAAGAAGAAGAAGAAGA
>NW_023270442.1:5236684-5266144 GCF_011800145.1 Mirounga leonina
AGAAGGAGAAGAAGAAAAACAATGAAAAGAGCTAGTGTGTGAGTAAATACCAATGAACATTGAGTAATATCTAGCTGGGTTTAAAATTTATATGGAGCTAAATTACATGAATATAATAAAATATATTGGGAAGAATGATAACTAAAGTTAAACCGGTTTTTGTTTCTTTCACTTTCAAAACAAGTACCAAATAACATTAGGCTTGAATTTGACAATGAGTGAATAGAAAAGATTAGCTATGCAAATTATGTCTACATGCACCTTATAACACAGTTTCATGATATATAAAGCAAAGTGTGACAAGAATAGAGGGAGATATCAATGAAACAAAAATAGAGAGAGAGCTTCATCTATCTCAGCAACTAATGGAAATTTAATCAATAAGGATACAGACAATGTGAACAATTTGATCAGCAAATTTTCTCTAATGGACATACAGAAAATATCATTCCCAAATGTAGGGTGCATATTAGTTTCAAAAACATGTGGAACATTTACAAAAATTGACTCTATTTGGGGCACACAGGAAATCTCAGCAAATTCCCAAGAACCTATATCATGTAGAATAAATTCTCCATCACAATATACTTAGATTTAGTAGCAAACAGAAAACAGAAAACTAAACAAAAAGCTAAAATATTTGTTTATTTGAAAATGAAAAAAAATATTTCTAACTAACCCATATGGCAAAGAAAATTATAAGTATCATTAGAAAATGGTTTTAGGGACACCTGAGTGGCTCAGTCAGTTGAGCATCTGTCTTCAACTCAGGTCATGATCATGGGGTCCTGGGATGGAGCAACATGTCAGCCTCCCTGCTCAGTGGGGAGTGCTCTGCTTTATTCTCACCCTCTGCCCTCCCCCCACTCATCTCTCTCTTTCTCTCTCAAATAAAATATTTTTTTTAAAAAATGGTTTTAATTGAATTAATATATATCAGAAATTGTGAGACACAACTAAAACCATGTTTAGAGGAAAACACAGGGCTATTATACCATACTTTAGAAGGGAGAAAAGTTGGAAATCTTGAGCTAAGTACCTATCTCAAAAGATTTGAAAAGGAGCAACCACAAAAACCCCCAGCAAATTGAATTAAGAAGTTACATAAAATGAAAAAAATAAGGATTAAAGATTAATACAGTAGGAATTAAGTACATAAGAGAGAGAAAAAATAAGTTAAATGTTGAGGTTTATAAAAGATTAATGCAAAGAACAAGTCATTCTGAAACTGAGATAAAAAGAGAGAAGAGATGAACATCATCAGTAATTATCATCGTAGTAAAAATGGGGAATGTGTGATAGTACTTCACTCTTTATAAAAAATAAAATAATAGATATAATACATAAAACAATTAAAATAAAATATTAAATAATATTGATAATAAAATATTATCATGTAATATTACTTTATGTCAATATTTGAAAAAATTAGACAAATGGACAAATTCTTACAAAAATAAAACCTGCCAAAACAAAATTAGAGATCTTAATATTTTAATAAATATTAAATAAGTTCAATGTGCAATAAAATACTTCCCATCAAGGAAGTATTAGGTACAATTAACTTTGTAAGTAAGTTCTGCAGAAGAAAAACAAAAACCACTTAAAAAGGCTAACCTTATAAAAGTTTTTGCATAGACTATAAAAACAGGGAGTACTCCACAAGTAGTTTTATGATACCAGCATCTTATGGAACTAAAACATGATAAGGACTTGGCAAGAAAGAAAAATCAAAGACTATTTTTACCAGAAATTCTAAGCAAAATATTGGCAATCTAATTTAGCAATTTGTATAAAGAAAAATAGATCATAGCCAGGCTGGATTTATTATGAGAATATAAGATATATTTAATACTTGAGAATGAATCAATTTAATTCACAAACTTAAAATAAAGGAAAAAATTATATTCATCTGAATGGATGCAGAAAAACATGTAACTGAATACTTATTACTCAAATTTCTTGATGATAAACATTTAGCAAACTAAATTTGGGACTCCTGGGTGGCTCAGTCAGTTAAGTGTCTAACTTTGGCTCAGGTCATGATCCCAGGGTCCTGGGATTGAGTCCAGCATCAGGCTCCTCACTCAGCGGGGAGCCTGATTCTCCCTCTGCCTCTGCTCCCCCTGCTTGTGCTCTCTCTCTCTGACAAATAATAATAATAATAATAATAATAATAATAATAATAATAATAATATCTTAAAAAAAACCCAGAAATTTAAGGAAACTTCCTTGATAGAATAAAAGGTACTTTTTATACCCTTACTTAATGGCAAAATGATATAAATTTTTCTCTTAGGAACAGAAGTGAAACAAAGATGCCCGTTATAATCACTTCAAAACAGTTCTAGAAATTAGAAAAATAAAAATAGAAAGACTTGAAAAGAAGTAATAAAAATGTCTTCATTTTCAGAAAAGAGTTTAAATGATTGTCAAACACACTGTTAGAAATCTTAAATGAACATGATAATTTGGCTGGACAAGTAGTCATGCAGAACTTGTATATATTAGCAATATAGAGTTATAAAATAACATTCTAAAAAATACATACTTAGGTAGGCACAGTAACATAAAATAACAATGAATCAATTTAACAATACTATACAAGATTACTAGAGAGAAAGCTATAAAATATTATTAAAATATATTTATAAAGAACTAAATCGAAGATAGAAGAAACCTTAGAAATCAGTAAGGATCTAGTAGTCCTCAATCTGGTAACAGCAACCCTAATCTGTAAGCTAACTCTCTTCCTCTCCCTCTCTGTCTCGTCTCTCTGTTTCTCTGTCTCTCTGTCTCTGTCTCTGTCTCTCTCTCTCTCTCACACACACACACACACACACACACACACACACACACACACCATCTGACATCTTTTGAAAAGGTATACTGGAGCCATGCTTTTTAAACTCTAACTTGTTTATGAAACATCTGGGGAAATTGTTATAATGGATATTCTGATTCAGCAGGTCTGAAGTGGGGTCTAAGATTTTGCTTTTCTAACAAGTTCCCCAGGGTAATTATGCTTCTCCTTTGAGGCCCACCCTTTGAGTAGCAAGGTGATAGAGTTTATATTATCATAATCCCTGGGGCACTAATGTCATCTGGTGGACAGGAGACAGAAGTACTAATCCTTGTACAGTGTGTTGGGTCAGAACGAAACAATGGGGAATTGTTATATTTATTTTGTTTTTAAGATTTACTTATTTATTTTGAGAGAGAGAGAGCGCGTAGAGGGAGGGGCAGAGAGAAAGAATCTCAAGCAGACTCCCCGCTGAGTGCAGAGCCCCACATGGGGCTCAATCTCAAGACCCAGAGATCATGACTTGAGCCAAAATCAAGAATCAGATGCCTAACTGACTGAGCCACCCAGGCACCCCATGGTCAGAAAGTTTTTAAACGCTGTGTTGGGCTAATGGAAAATACCAGAAGATGGGAGTTTGGTCAATGTGATGAGACCATCTGTGTTTGTTAATTGTGGCTTACTAAAGTTAGGCTCCTTCCTTTCCAACGAGGCTAGAGACAGGGACCTTATCTTTCTTGATTACATATCAAAGGGATGGCTCTCAGATCCTTGAAAAAGACATTCTTAGGCCGTAGAAGACCTATCTCAGAGGAACAGAGAAAGAAACCACAACTGCAACTTTTCTATAGTAAATGCTCTAAGCAAAGAATGGTTAGCCCCCCACCCCCCACCCCACCCCCTGCATAGGTAAAAAGAAGACTATTAAAATTTATTCAAGCTAAGGAGAACATTATGGCCATCTTGTTAAATACCACCATTCAAAAAACTGCCTTCTTACATTCCCTCTCCCCTTTCCTTCCTCCCTCCGTCCTTTCTTTTCTCCTGCCCTATCTCATTCCACCATTCCCTTACTCCTTGCTTCTTTTCTTACTTTTTCCTCTTTTTAAATTCCCTCTTTGATTACTTTTTTCCTGTTTTCTTCTTTCCTTCCTTCCTCTCCTGATGTTCAAATTTACACACACATACATACACATTCAAGCACATTTTACTTCATTTAGAAAATATAAGAAATGCCATTCTTTTACTTAGGAAAGGAGATGTCATTTAGTATCAAAAGACAGGTATTGGTTTGTATGATACTCAATGGCCATTTTGCAATTTCAGTAAATGAAATGGAACAGATCATTCTAAAGTCTAAATCAGAGCCCTATACTTCACCTCTCCCAAACTTCTCCTCCTTCTTACAGGTTTTTCTCTTACCACCCTGCCAATTCTGTTGCTGATTCCCCAGAAAGCATGATACAACATCTGTGGTGGCTTCCACGGAGATTTATTTAGCCAGATTTTCATTAAAATAGCAACTGAATTGACTCAATAAAATGTTGCTTATCTTAATAAAGCTCTTTAGAGCTTTGCAAATTTGCATTTAATACTCTAGTGTCATTACGGCATTAATAATCTGTGCCTAAAGAGCAATAAAAAAAACCTTTCTACTTTCTATTTAATAGAGGTAGCTTCATAACCCTCCATTTTCATGCACCAGAGAGAAGCTAAAGGGAGAATATTCATATGCAAAACGTGGTCAAGTCTCAATGGAATGGCTTACTTAGGCTGAATGAATCTGAGACTTCTAAGGTACTGGCTTGTCCATATTACTCTGTCCAGGAAAATAATCCCCATCTATTTTCTCAACTCTGTAACATGTACCTTCAACATCTCCTTAGGAAGAAATTGCTTTTAATTTCCTCGAAATCTTCTCATTGCTAATAAGAATGAGATAGGAAGAAAGCAATGAGAGGTGGGGATGGCATGTAAGTGAATGAGATGTACACTGATTCCTGCTTTTAGATAAAGTCGTTCAGATCCCTGAGCTTAAAAGAATCTCCAGTGGAAATAAGCTGGTGCTTAGCTTCCACCTCTTTACCACTAATTTCTCCTGGTGGGTTCTACTAGACTAAGTGAGAAGAAAAGAGATACAGACAAATATTTCAAATCCAGATTTCAAATAACCACAGTGGGTTTCCCACTTCCCAAACCAAGCACTGGGTAGTCAATTAGATGTACAAAGCAGACCAACATGTGACCAAGAAGGCCTCAGATATGACTGGTCTTCTAAAGATGTTTAAAGTACAACCAAAACACAATTCCAGGAATTATGTGTGACTTTCCTGGCTATGGAACACAATGTAGTGGGAGAGTGTTTAACATTTTTCTATAGTTCGTGATCCAGTTGGATGAAAATCAAGATGGTGTGTATAAAGGGGGGAAGGAGAAGCAGAGATCACAGATGACAAGTCACTCAGATGTCTGCATTTTTCAAGGGTGCGTGTGTTGAAATGGTAGTGCTTTTAAGTCCTCCCAGGGCTGCGTTAAACAGTCAGTGTCTCAGATTTCCTATGAGATCAAGGCTGATTTTTCCAATTCAAAGATGCATAATGAAAACAGCGATAAACCCTTCCAGCCATATTTCTTCCCATCCACAGAATATATTCTTCAGCAAATCAGTCAGAATTATCTCTTAGCAAAACAGAACAGAAACTTTAGGAAAACAAGCAAACAAACAAGCAAAAAAGCAAACAACTAAGAAAACAAATATCAGAAGATGAATACACCCAAATTGGATCAGGAGGATTAAAAAAAAAAAAAAAAAAAGTGCTTTTACATTCAAAAAGAAAGGCCAGCAGCAGAGATGTTCACTGAAAGGGTGTGAGATGAATGATAAAAGTCTTCAAGTTAAGTAGGAATGAGAGTGAACAACACATCTATGGAATGACTACAAAAGAGCAAAGGCTCAAGTCCTGACTCAGGAAAAAGGTCTCTGTAGGAGGGAAGGCAGCCTCTGGTGCTCCATAGTGCAGGAGAGAAAATAAAGAAGTCATTTAGGCAAAGAGCCGCAGGAGTCAGGGTTGAAAATCAATGTAATAAGCAACAAGATGTTTAAAAATAGCCTTGCTGAAGTAACTTCTCTGAAAAGATGGATTCTGAAAGGCTTGAAGAGGATTTAACATCTCTTAGGGCAATTCCCTTACTTAATTTATCAATTAATTTAGATACAGTTTCAGGGAAATTCTGTTGCTTTGATTTATGTTGTTAACATTTATTTTGTGCTATTTATCTTTGCACTATTAAGGCACTTATGTTGTGATGTTTGCTTGGCACTGTTAATGTTTCTAGTGCCATGCTGAAGAAAAAGACCTTCAAAATATCTGCCTGCTTAGCAGGATTTTAGAATTGTCATTGGCCAAGGAATGTTGTGTAAATCCCATTTTCTCTACTTTTTAAAACTAAGTTATAGTTGACATATAACATTAGATTAGTTTCAGGTGTGCAACACAGTGATTGGACAATTCTGTACTTTACATTGTGCTCATCACGGTAAGTGTAGTTCCCATCTGTCATCATACGATGTTATTATAGTATTATTGATTATATTCCCCTATGCTGTACTTTTCATCCCTGTGACTTAACTATTTTATGACTGGAAGTTTCACCTATTTCACCCATCCCCTCTCTAGCTACCAACAGTTTGTTCCTATACTTATGAGTCTGTTTCTCTTTTTGTTGTTGTTGTTGTTTCATTGTTCATTCATTTTGTTTTGTTAAATTCCACATATAAGGGAAGTCAGTGAGAGTGTTTATTGTGGTTCTGATGATCCTCTTCTATCAGTGTATACTCAATATGTGAGCCTGGAAGCTGGTGAGGGGAACACAAATAGGGGACAAATAAGTTGATAATTTTATTTGTTGTTTTCTTGAACATAAAGACCCATTGTGGAGGACCACAAGACCCCAGGTCTTGAGTCTAGGGCTATAACTCAAAGGGGTTTCTCTTGGGGGCTGGAGGAAGTAGGAGGGAATGTGTTCTTCAAGTGTAAAGGAGACTAAGTAGAACACTTGAGACTGGAAGTGTAGAGTTGTGGTAGCCTACATAGGTTCCATCTTTGTTGGCAAATATTGACTTCCTATTTCTGGGGAATAGTTGTACTCTCTTCTCACCAGCCTCAGTCCTGGTCATATGTTGTGCTTTGCCTGGTAAAATAAGAGCATGAATGATGTTAACACCTCTGTTAGAAGGTGAAGAGCCAGTAGGTAGCATGCCAGGCCTTTCTTTCACTTGTTGTGGAATATGGAAACATGTTTCAAACTTAAGTCTCCATCAGTCATGGTCCCTTAATAATAATCAGCAGAGACCCCTTGCTGAACTTAGCTAGACAAGTTGCACATGCAAAATATACTTTGTTTTGTAAGCCAATGAGATGTTGGGATCCTTTGTAATGCAGCAAAATGTCTTAAACCCTACCTGATTCAGAAAGATAATACAGATGTATTTGCCATCAATTGCGAGTGCCTTAGAGTTTGGAGGAAAGATGACAAGACTGAAAATAAAACAAATATATAATCTACATGGTACCATTCCTTAATTCTTTTGTTAAATATCCCAATCTTTCGTGATGATATTGGTGTATGGATAACTTAAACAAAGCACACCATCTCAAACTGACAGTTTATCAGTATCATTCTGCCTTAGCATTAGATGGTCATTGCCCTGGGGACCATAATAATAATAATTGAGGCCCTAAGGTCAAAGAAGTCTAATCAGTGAATTGGGGGGGATAACAGTGAAAAATTTAATTGTAGTCATTAAAGTTTGAATTGAGATAAAAATAATCTAGACAAAATGCTGGAGTTTAAATGAAGTGAGGCAATATAAACAGCAACCTGCAATGCCAATTTGTAAAGTGGTAAGAAAAATCAAGGTCCATAGGTTTCCAAATGTTTGGGTCACACACGTTTTCAGTGTACCATAGAAATTTCTTGTTGAAGGCTTTGCAAGATTGTCAGGTCTCTATTGGGAGTCTTTCAATTTGAGAAAAATGCCATAGTTATTAGAAGGCAACATCCCAGGTGTCCAGTACATTATTTTCATTCTTTCTGTCTAAGGGAAGATAGTTATCTGCCCTTGAGCTGAATCTCTAAGCCAAGAGAATTAAGTCAGGAAAGTCACACGAACAAGTCTAACGCTTCATGCAATATGGCATAGTAAAAATAACACAGATTTGGGTGGCAGAAAGCCCTGGGTTTGAACTCAAGATCCAAAATTGTTAATAAATATGCTGAGCTTTGCAGGAAAGAATAGCTATTTAGGATCTCCTCTTTGCAAATTTAGAAATGCTGTATGCTTCTTTTATAACTACATATGGCATACTTATATATCTTTTTTTTTCTTTCTGTTTTTTTTCAAATTATATAAAGAATATTTTAATGTAAGGGGCACATGTTCTGGAGGGAGCAATAAATATAGGGATGTGTTTAATTCTAGAGTAACTCTGGGAAATTCCAGGATTCTAACTGTCAATGTACTAGTTGTAGAGTATTTTGCTTTATTTACCCAGCCCCTTCAGAGTAAGAAGCAGTTGTCTTTTAGCAAATACTTTCAGGACTAATATTTAGGTACCCATTAATTAAAGAATAGTTTTAGCTTCGTAGAGAAGGAAGCAATATACAGTCATTGGGATAAATAATTGCATGTAGAATATTTAATTCAACACAGTGAAGTCTGTGAATATGGCTTGGTATAGAAAAAATATGTTGAAATAAGGTCTTCTCTTCTCTGATGGATATAGATTTCTACGGCGTCAGGCAACTGCCATTCCCTAATTAGTTATGGAATAAAAATGGTAGTGGAAGAAAGGCTGGGAGTCTGGTTTTTTATCTCAATCTCACTAACCCTATCTCCAGAACTGTCAAAACCTATTTGTACCTATATACTAAGAAAATAGGAATTGTACTATCCCCACCTCTTTCTTGGGGCCTGGGGAAAGTATAATAAACATAACACATATAAATGCATATGTAACATGTACACTTGTAATATGCATAAAAAAGCCAAAATCTGTACAAGATTTTCATCTGTTTTGATAATCCTCACCTGAGATTGAGCTGAGATGAAATTAAAGAGTGTGACTAAAATCCATCCCAAATAGGTCAAGTCTTTCCAGAAGTTTCAAATAATACTTGCTGAAGTATTTTATCCATATATGTATTTGCCAAACCATAAAAGTTTATTCCAGAAGCATGACTAGAAAAACCTGTGTATCAAAGTAGGGTACAAATAATTCTCAAGAAAATAAGCAGAAAATAATATTCATTCCCAATGGTCTCAACTGAGGGAGGTGTGAACAGAACAACAGTCGAGATAATATTAATACCAATACAAATAATCTACTTGCAGAACTCTATGATGTTTCAACCAACCAAAAGGCTGGCTTTATTTGTGTAAAAGTTGTTATTTGCTTAATTGTGCCTCTCTCCACCCAAATATTTATATTGATTTTGGTATGTTTTATATTTATATCTAATACATGTATGGCAACACTCTGGGCAACATTTCTTCAAGTTGAGGATATAAATAAAAAAGACCTTCCAGGATTACTTGTTTAAATGTGGCAGTGCAGAACATTACTTTGTTAATAGCTGTGGTAGATTGCAAAAATGGGTACAATCCTTCATCCTTTCCTGTGTTCATACCCTTTGCCACTCCTTCCATTAAGAGGTAGAATCTGTATTTCTCTTCCTTTGGAAGTGCACTGGCCTTGGCTGATAGAATGTACCAGAGATGACGGCGTTGCCAGTTCCCAGCGCAGGCCTCCAGAAACCTTGTGCACATCTCTCTTTCCTCAAACTTGCCTCCTCCATGAACAAAAGCTATTCACCTGCTGGATGACAAGTGACAGGAGACCCAGTCATCCTTTACACCTTAGCAGACCACCAACCAGGTACCAGGCATGTGAATTAAGCTAGGTTATCAGCTTCCTCCCTGTCCACCAACTAACTATGAACCTCGTTGAGATCAGACAAGTTTGGTGGAGGGCATGTGAAATGTCCAGCAGACCTGTGGACTTGTGAGCAGTAATAGATGATGTTATTTAGCTACTAAATCCTAGGGTATTTTGTTTCTTGATTTGGTCATATAACACTGAAGCCAAATGTGCTTTTAATCTGGAATCTGACTTTTATTTCATTCCATTTTTGGATAGTCATTCACTGTCATCTAATTAAGCTTTTTAAAAATGTAATTTGAGTCTTTATCTATTATCTATCTATCTCATTATTTCTTTAGCATTACTTAGAACATATCACTTTAAATGTGTACTAACCCTTTGTTATAGATGTGGAAGTTGTACTCACTAGAACTTTTCTATTTAGTCAATGGAATTCCTTTAGCTCAAGGCATGTGCTTGTGCATGTACACACACACACTCACCAAATATAGAAATTAACTTACCTATTATCTACCACAATTTAGTAAATTACTACAATCGATTTTTGAAAATTAATGGCTTGTGTTATGGTTCTTTATAGGTTATTTTCTTTCACTGCTAATTTATAACCAAGAATCTCTTGGATCATGCTACTATGCACTGTGTAGTTCTTACCAGGGTTTATTATACACTGCTGATGCTCAACCATCGTTCGTTTCCTGGATGTATTTACTGGAAAAGTTGAGGGGGAGGACTGTGATTTCTCTTTTGTTTCTGTCCTCCACATGATTCACTGGGACTCTGAAAGTGGTAGAATGTAATAATGACTGTTTCTTTCTTTTTTTTAAAGATTTTTTAAAAAAATTATTTGTGAGAGAGAGAGAGAGCGAGAGGGAGAGAGCACAAGCAGGGCAGAAGGGTAGAGGGAGAAGCAGGCTCCACACTGAGCAGGGAGCTCTATGCAGGACTCAGTCCCAGGACCCTGGGATCATGACCTGAGCCGAAGGCAGACGTTTAACCGACTGAGCCACCCAGGTGCCCCATAATGACTTTTCTTGAGTGTATAAATATGTGAGAGCTAATTGCATGGCTTACAAGAACGGTCACATGAGCAGGTAAGACCTATGGACACTTATTTATCAATAACCCCTCTAGAATAGGTGATAATGTAGCCATGTCCCCCCTGCAACTATCCTGAGTCTCTATTTCTTTATTTCTCTTCACTTCTCATGGTATAAACCATCAAGAATCTTCATGTTATTTAAAACTTTGAATTTGTTCTTTTCCCTTCAGCTTAATTTTAGTACCCAAAATTCTTTTTGATTTCTTTTATCCTTAGTTATTTTAGATTATCTTGAGGTACAAATCTTAGCAACGGTCCATCAATTCAGTACCCTGAACAGATATGCTCCTTAACTCCTGTTAAGGAGTTCTTTGGATACCCAAGGTTGAGTTGAATTGTGATTCCTCCACCGTGGATTTGATCATTTATTTCTGAGTAGCTGTAGAATTATAAGCCTAGTAAACCCCCATCCTTTCCTTTCACTCTGCCCTTACCACTTGACATCCCAAATGCAACTTCCTTGGCTGTGCCTTGACACTCTGTATAGCACTTGAAGCTGTCTCCACTGGAACAACAAATATATATTTTTTTCAATGATTAGTTAGTGGCTGTATTAATTTCTCAGGGCTCTCTAACAAAATACCATAGATTGGAGTGTTTAATTTTATGAAAATGTGATAAATTTACTATCTCACAGTTCTGGAGGCTAGAAATCCAAAATCAAGGTGTCAACAGGGTTTGTTCCTTCTGAGGGCCATGAGGGAAGGATCTGCTCCCAGTATCTCTCCTTGGCTTGTTGATGGCTGCCTTCACCCTGAATTTCTTCTCATCACATATCCTTTGTGTCTTTCTGTCCCAATTCCCCTGATTTATGAGTCATATTGGATTAGGGCCCACACTAATGACATCACTTTAATATGATTACCACTACAAAGACCTTATCTCCAAAAAGAGTCACGTTCTCAGGCCTTAGGGGTTAGGACTTCAATGTATGGGTTTTGAGGACAGCATAACTCAACACCTAACACTGGTTACAGCCTTAAATTGATAGCACTGATGACATGGACTTGAGTTTCTCATCTCCTTGTTATTGAGATTGAAGGACAAAAAATTATGCTAAACAGAAGCCAAAGATAATCTAAGGATTCAAAAGTGAAAGAAAAAATCACTGTACTCCATCCTCTTTCTTTGCCATCTTGATATGCAAAACAGCTCTTTTGTTTGATTTGATTTTATCTCAATGACTGGAATGCTAAGATTAGAGGATGGTTAAGAAAATAAAGCAAAAAGGTGTATAAATAGAATATCTAAAATCAAAGAAATAATATTTTCTCACACTGGTTTTAATAAACTATTTAATTTAAAGGTTGTTTAGATTCACAGAAAGGTTGCAGGGGTGATATGAATAGCCACCCTATGCCTCTCACCCAGATTCCCATATTGTAAACATCTTACATAAGTTATCATGGACCATTTGTGATGACTAACAACCCGATTTTATTCAAATATTATCAACTAAAATCTACACCTAACTTGAATTTCACCATTTCTCTATTTTTTCCCTATTTTCCATTCTAGGATCCTATCCAGAATACCACATTACACTTAGTTGTCAAGTCTTCTTATTTTCCCCTGATCTGTGATTATTTATCAGACTTTCCGTGACTTTCATGACTTGAACACTTTTGAGGAGTCCTGGTGAGGAATTTTGCAGTGTCCCTCAATTTGGATTCTTCTCTCTCATAGTCAGACTGTCATTATGTTTGGGGGACCAAATACCACAGATATGATGTGCCCTTCTCGTTACATCATGTCATCTGTATTTGCTGTCAGCGTGACCAGTTACTGATGTTAACCTTAATTACTTGACCAAAGTAGTATTGGCCAGGTTTCTTCACTGTAAAATTACCTATTCTCCTTTTCCTTATACTATGTAGAATTAAGTCAGTAAGTGCAACCTACCCTGAAGGTGGGGAGTGGCCAAGTTGATTTATAGAAGTTGTTTCTTTTTTTCCTCTAAGACTTTTGTACTACTAGACGGCCCTTTTTCTATGATAAAGTAAATGGAAAATCTAGGCTTTTTAGTTCTTCATTCAGTTAAATTGCCAGAAACATAAAAACACAAATAATTTGGTGATTACAACAAAAGAGTATTTCCTGCAAAATTCAGAATAAATATGCAGAAATGTATTAAGTTTCTCTGTTTTACATATGTCTTTACTCTTGAATATGGAGCATTTTGGAGTGCCTGGGTGGCTCAGTCATTAAGCGTCTGCCTTCGACTCAAGTTGTCATCCCAGGGTCCTGGGATCAAGCCCTGCATCGGGCTTCCTGCTCCGCGGGAAGCCTGCTTCTCCCTCTCTGGCTCCCCCTGCTTGTGTTCCCTCTTTCACTGTGTCTCTCTCTCTCTGTATCAAATAAGTAAATAAAATCTTAAAAAAAATAAAATAAAATAAATGAATATGTAGCATTTTGTAGTACTTATTAAGTAATCAACAGCTTTGAAGACTTTAGGAGAAATCACTCCCAGACTGAGTTACACAAATTCAGCTTTCTAAACTGTTATGTAATGACTTTTCCAAAGGACTGCCTTTCCCTGACAGAATCAGGGTATGCGAGCAAGCCACTGAACAGCCTCAATTTTGCCTCAAATAGCATAAAGGAGGGCTTTTTCTCAGCCTTCACTACCTTTAACTTATACCTAAATATACTGATGCATATTTTCAATTAACTAGAGGCCTGGCTTTTTGCCAAAGCAGAAAGATGTATCTTCCTTTGCATCAATAAAACAGTTTTGTACTTTTTGGAAAAGAAGAGTGGTTTCAACATGCAAATCTTCTCATTTTCTAGTCTAGTTGAAAAAAACAACATTATTAGTTTGGGCCAAGTTTTGGTAGATTTCTTACAAATAAAATGGTCGATAGTAAACAATCCATATCACTTAGCAAATTTGATTAAAAATCTGCAAATATGTGAAACTAACTCATTCTGTTAAGCCTCCCTTAAGGCTGTATTAATTATAGTCAATGAGTTGGACAAGGCAAACATGATATCTCCCAAGATATACCAGCTGTTCCTATCCTTAGTCTCCATATAAAGGCAATGGCTCTGAGATTTTCTGCTATCATGAAATTTGCCTATCTAGCTGGTGTTTGGGGGTACCCGACCAAAGGACATCCATCCAATCTGTATATTGCCCAATGATCTAAAGTCCTAAATCCCCAGCCCATCAGGGATAATGATGACTAGCTTGTATCAATTAGATTCTCTCTGAGAGATCGAATGTGAAATAGAATAATCAAGATGTTGATATTTGGAAGATGAAATGCAAAGAGAAGTCAAGACAGAGGAGTTGAGTCATGTTTATAATGGAAAAATGGAATGAATTTAAATGAACTCCATCCACTGGGGCAATAACATGACTATCCTATTCTTCAAATTTGTTATCTCAATGTGATGCTATTCCAGCGTTCTTGTTTTCCATATTTCTGAGCATAACCTTCCATTATTTGAATGGTAACTGATCTTTGAAACCAAAACAACAATATATTTACATGAATGTTTACACAGCAGCATCAGGCTTTTCTGTCATTGATGTGATCAAAATTTTTAAACAAGATAGTGGTATTTTAAAATATCCAGCCATAATTATCTCTTATCTTCCCTCTAGCATAGGACTCTTATGTTTTAAACAAGCACTTACCAAGGTTGAAGAGAAATGCAAAATTGCTATGTGAAGAAATGCTAGGAATTCCTTACTGACTCCTTCATAAAGATGTGACCTACTGTCATTGCTGTGGAAACACAGGTAAATTATCTGGAATAAGAGAGACTATTCCAGGAGAGATTATTAACCTTATACCTGCAGGTTTGAAATACAAAGAAAGTTTGTTAATCTCAACCAAGATACTATGGCCCCTCATAAATTTAACTTATGGCTGATTTGAAGGACTTGGTAACACCTGGCTAGGGAACATTTTACTTTAGAAAACTGGTAAATGTTATTCTTCCCAATTCTTGATATATTTCTAGACCATCTCTAATTTAAGTGAAACTATGCCTGGGTGGTTCAGTTGGTTAGATGACCAACTCTTGATTTTGACTAGAGTCATGATCTCAGGGTCATAGGATTGAACCCCAGGTTGGGCTCTGTGCTCAGTGGAGAATTTGCTTGAGATTCTTTCTCCCTTTTTTTTCTGCCCCTCCCCCTGCTCGTGCTCTTTCTCTAAATAAATAAATAAATAAATAAATAAATAAATAAATAAATAAATAAAATTTAAAAAAATGAAACTATGAAGTCTTCAGTTGTTAGCTACTCACTTCTTTATTAAGCTATTTTGCTTTAGGTTTGTTCTGATAATGGAAGTTATATAGAGGGGGGAGTCATGTGAATAATTCCTCTACATTAACTAACAATTGAATATTACATTGCTTCCACTGATAAAGTTGTACATACTAATATCTAAAAGAATTTATTATTAACTTAAATTGCTTTGATCTTGACCTAATGTTGTATTTCCTCTAACAGATACATTTGCTACAGGAATCCACACCATTGTCAGACTTTCATTCCAAGAAGGTAGCATTTTATAAGGGGTTTGAATCTAGGCTTTAAATCTGACTGAATTGAGTACAAGTCCTATCTCTGTCACTTACTAGCTATATGACCTTTGGCAGGACTCATATGTTATTTGCCTATCAGGTTTTCCATTTGCAAAGTGAGGATACAGTGATTCTTGTATCAGAGGATTTTTGGAAGAATTAAATGAGATAATATAGAGAAAATATTTAGCATGCTTATTTTCAACAGGCTTATACTTTTTGGGGGCAAAAAGATAGAACAAGGATATAACTATTGCATATAGAATATACAACAAAGGAAAAGACCAAAGGGAGAATGACAAAAAGAAGGCAAGTAGAAGGAAAGGGTTGCCAAAACGACAGACAGAAAGTTTCTCAGGAACCTGCCCTGCAGAATGATGCAACATGAGTCTGAGAGGTTTCCACAATAAGCAATGAAGAATGCTGTAGGCCTAAGTAAGGTACAGAGTTTAAAGCTTTCTCAAAGTCTATTGTAAATAGGGATGAATTAGAATTTTTTTTCTTAACTGTGCTTTGATTATCTCCTTTTTCCCCCTCTTTCTACACTGGTGGAAGCGGAAGGTTAGGAATAAAGTAAGGGTGTGAAAGCACATGAGGCTAATACCTTCTCAGAAAAATTATATAAAAATAACCTGAACACTTTAGAAAAATAGAGTAACAAATGCAGCTGCAGTCTTAAAATAGTGCCCACCAGATTTCCGAGCTTCTTAAAATTCCCCTTTTAAAATATGCCTATTGGTTATTAAGTGACTTAGAATAAAGGCAGACAAAATGTCGTATTTGAAGCAGGATAAATTCAAGAGCGCAAACCATGGCAATCTATGGTAAGTGGTAGATTTGGGACTTAATCTTGTGGGGCTGTCACAGGGGTGCTAATTTCAGTGTGCCCTACAGTGCTAGTCCATTTCGTTTTGCCCCAGCATAAATCTCTTTCTCAGTGGGGATAACAGCATGCCCACTACAAATGTAAGAAGCACTGGCTCAAAAGATAAAGCAAAATTAGAGTGATCTAAAGATGAATATCAAAAGAAGGTGAATTCATTATATCAAACCTTAGTTAATCTAATTGATGATGCAGGTTGATTCAGATTAGCACATGTACCATTCATGAATGTGAAATACTGTTAAAAAGAATAATTGTGGAAGGAATTAAGAGATACATGATGGAAAATGTGAAGCATGAAGACTAGTTTCTACTGGAAAGTTCAAGCCTAAACCAAATTGTGTCAAAACCAGCAAATGCAACTTATAACTTCATATCTAATTTTATCAGTAAATGTTTTGGATTATCATGGAGCCTAGAGGTAGAAATCCTAGTATTGTTACATTAAAACCATTTCTAACACTTCCTCCAGTTAAAAAGAAAAAAGTTGAGGAACTTTTGTTTAAAAGATTTTATTTATTTTTTTAGACATTGAGAAAGAGAATGGGGGAGGGGAGGAGAGGCTGAGGGAGAAGGAGAGAGAAAATCTCAAGCAGACTCCCCAGTGAGCATGGAACCCAACCCAACCTGCGGCTCGATCATGTCCCTGAGACCATGACCTGAGCTGAAATCAAGAGTTGGGCTTTTAACCAACTGAGTCACCCAAGCATGCTAAAAGTTGAAGAACTTTTTAAACCTTTCAATCAGAAACTGTGGATGTAAGCAAATTTTCACATATCAGGTAATCATTGCATTATTAGATGGATATATTGTCTATTGGTCTACATTTGTCAAGTATTCTTTTCAGTTATCCATTCAAAAAGTTTAGTCAGGATTCTGTATTTATCAGTACACACTCCCTCCTAATACCAGTTAATGACTTCAGAAATATCAATTATCTGTAGTTGATATGAAACCCACAGCATAATTCTCTGTTTAAAGAATTAATAGTTATAGAACATTACCAAAAATAGGGGGCAGGGAAGGAGAAGATACAGATTCTTATCTGTGCCTGCATTTGATATTCTCACTAGAGATTTTTGGTGTTTCTGATGCCTCATGTGTACAAATACACTGGAGAACATTTCTATCTTCTTGTCATCAGTGATGCAACAACTATAACGATGGACTCTTCCCATCTCCAACTACGGGGAACAGACAGACCTTCAGCCCCGTTGCTGCTTCTCTGGAGCTGACGCTGCATCCGCAACAAGGTCATGCTCCCTGTGGGCTGCTCCTATTGATGACTCTGCACAATGGGAACTTGAATGCAGCTCCATTCCTACAAGACAGAGAACTCCTTACATGGGGGATTTGTGCTTGAAGATTCCTAACTGGCCTGATCAAACCTGCCTTGGAAGGGTGCTGGGGTCCAAGATGCTTCCTGCATGAGCTTTTGCATCCCTCTCTCCTCTTTACAGTTGTCAGAACTGCAATTCAGTCTCATTGCTCTTCTCACCTTCTCTGGCTCCTTTACCATGTTGAACAGGCACTTGCCCCAATAAATTGTGTGCATCTCTCATTCCATTTTGGACTTCTAGAAGGAACTAAACTAACATATCATTTTGAATATATCACTCTTGATAACTGATAACAACTGGATAAGAAATTACACCCTAATATGATTTTATATAATTCAAAGAAAATCAAGTGCTGCATTTAATCTATCCAATTATTCATGCACTCACTAATTACTGGGGTCTTGCTCTTTGTTACACGGACACAACTTCACATAACTCACATAGTTACATAGTTGGATTTACTGCCTTGATGGATATTTTCAACTCTGATTTTTATGACAGTCAAAAGTATCTCTAATCCGAGAAGAATTTCCAGGATCATTTTTAATTTATATTTGTCTGTGTGGCTCATTTAGATGTAACGATGAGATGCTTGAAGAGAACTGTGCCCTTTACTTGGACAGCCTCACCTGAGTACCAGAGTCTTGTTCAGCAATGTCTCTTCTGTTCCAGTCAAGAGTTCTCAGTAAAGGGCACCTGGGTGGCTCAGCTGGTTAAGCGACTGCCTTCGGCTCAGGTCATGATCCTGGAGTCCCGGGATCGAGTCCCGCATCGGGCTTCCTGCTCAGCAGGGAGTCTGCTTCTCCCTCTGATCCTCACCCATCTCATGCTCTCTCTCTCTGTCTCATTCTCTCTCTCAAATAAATAAATAAAATCTTTAAAAAAAAATATGATAAATGTTTCTTCATAGCAGGATTCCTCTACCTCAGCACTATTGATTTTTTGGACAATATGATTTTTTGTTATGGTGACTGTTCTATGTATTATCAAATGTCTAGCAGCATCCTTGAGCCCTACCCATTAAATGACAATAGCAATCCTCTAGTTGTGACAACCAAAAATGTCTCAAGACATTGCCAAATATATCCTGTGGAAAATTGTTTGAGAATCACCGTTTTTAAGAACTTCTTGAAAAACAATAAAGGGAATGGTTGAAATTATAATATAACAAATTGTTTACTAAGTACTTAAATGGGATATAAAAGAGTGAGTGTGTGTATGTGTGTATGTATCACTTATGGTTTAGGGAAGTATATGCACCTTCTCTGAGACCAATCCAATTCTTATTTTATAGTTGATTCTGTGTTATGCTTTTGATTCTGTGTTATTCTGTTTTGGATTTTTGAGCTGAAAATGTATTTGCTATTTGTTTGATCCCTTACTTGCATCAGAAAGAAAAAAACCATCAATGGATAATTCCATTTACATTCCCCAAGATTCAGAATTTCAAATACAGATTTTTTTTAATCAACTACATTTATTTTTATTTCACTTAACTATTTATTTAATTAGTGGATATTTACTGAGGGTCTTTTATGTACAAGATGTTGGATACATGAGTGAACAAAACAAAATGAAACATCTTGCCCTTGTAGAGTTTGTATTCTAGTGTATTTGGAAAGTATAAGGATGTTCACTTTTCTCAAAGTGTGTCAACTGAAACCTCACAAGCCATGTCTTTTTCTTCTATACTGATGAGGTGATGCGGGTGGTGGGCATAAAGTCTGGGCTATGCATAGAAAGGTATTAATGAAGAGGTATTTATGACCCTACTGAATAGAGACACACAAAATAATAACTTCCAAATTGAGTACTATTTCAGAAAGTCTTCACCCATTATTTAAAAAATCAATACTAATTTCCTCTGTTGCCTTGATTAATTACATCCCTGGCTCCCACAGCCTCTGGCTTTGCTGTTTAACTATTTCTTACACAATTATGCATTTAGTCAGCACAGAAAGGTAGAAACCTTCATGCATTTGGAGAGTGAAGGGAAAAAGCAGATGTCAGCTGAAGCACTCATGGGCTGCACACCTACAGTTTTAGGACAGCACTCAAAGACATTCATGTTATCGCAGCAACACGTTAGTCAGTAATAATTATGATATAAAATGCTATGTAAGAAAAGATTTTGTACCATTTAATTTCTTATGTTTATATCTATCAAAAAGCAACATAGGCATTTCTTCAAGTGACATGCATTTTACAAGTTTTATTTTCTTTTATCAAATGATAAAGGATTCAATATCAGATTTGTGGAATCAGTCTCAATTAACTAGAACTCTAACCATGTTATTTCACTTCATCCAAAAGAAAAAAAATCTCTTTCACATACACACACAAATACAGTCACACATAAACACACACACATCAAAACTTTGTTAAAAACCATGGCATGGATTAAAAACTTAAATGTAAGGCCTGAAACCATAAAAGTTCTAGGAGAAAACAGGGAAGACATTCCTCAACTTTGATTTTGTCTATGTTTTGACACAAACAACAAAAGCAAAAATCAAGAAGTGAGACTACTTCAAACTTAAGCTTCTGAACAGCTGGGGGTAGGGGGTAGCGGGGTACAACAGAATGAAAAGGCAATCTAGAAAGCAGAAAATATTTGCAAACCATATGTCTGATAGGGAATTCATATCCAAATATATAAGGAACTTGTACAACTCAATAACAAAATAAAAAACTTGATTAAGAATGGACAAAGGACCTTAATAGAAATATTTTCAAAGAAAATATACAAATTGTTCCAGGTACATGGAAACAACTTAACATTACTCATCATCAGAAACATTCAATTCAACAACACAGTGATGTATCACTTCACACTTGTTAGAAAGGGCAGTTATCAAAAACATGAGAGATGATGATATGAAGAAAAGTGAAGGCTTATACATTGTTGGTGGAACTGTAAGTTGGTGCAGCCACAATGGAAAACAGTAAGGGGGTGCCTTAAAAAATTAAAAATAGAACTACTATATGATCCAGCAATCCCATGTCTGAATATACATCCAAAGGAAATGACATCACTCTTTAGATATCTATATCTACATGTTTGTTGCAGCATTATTTACAATTACATTATTTGTGTACACAATGAAATATTGTTCTATCATAAAACAGCAGGAAATCCTGCCATTTGCAAAAACGTGGATGAATCTTGAAGACATTATGCTAATAGAAATAAGTCAGATAGAAAAAAACAAATATTGTATCATCTCATTTATGTGTGGAATCTAAAAAACAAAACAAAACAAAACAAAACAAGACCCTCATAGAAATGAAGAGTAGTTTGGTGGTTGCCAGGGAGAGGGGGAAGGGAGTGTGGGAGTAAGGAGGGATGGGAGAAATGGTTGAAAGTAATCAAAGGGTACACACTTCTAGTTATAAGATTAATACATTTTGGGGATCTAATATTCAACACGATGACTACAGTTAATACTGCTTGAATACTTGAAGGTTGCTAAAAGATCTTAATTGTTCTCACTACCTACAAACACAAGAGCTAACTATAGGTGATAAATGTGTTAACTAACTTTATTGTAGTTATCATTTTGTAATATATATGTATATCAAATCATCATGTTGTACATCTTAAACTTATAAAATGTTATAGGCCAATTATATCCTACTGGGACAAAAGTGCTTCTTCAGTATGCTAAGGATCAGGACACATGTAACTTAGATCCATCATGTCCATGTATATATATTGGTGTCTATGATATGAGACCATAAAATACCACCACTTAGCAAAGGGCATAAAAGTAAGTTCTTTTTTGGGGCACCTGGATGGCTCAGTCGTTAAGCATCTGCCTTCGGCTCAGGTCATGATCCCAGGGTCCTGGGATCGAGCCCCGCATCGGGCTCCTCGCCCAGCGGGAAGCCTGCTTCTCCCTCTCCCACTCCCAAGTAAGTTCTTTTTTGTTTGTTTGTTTGTTTTGTTTTTGTAAAATATACTTGCTAGTTACAGATTTGGACTGAAATGCGCTAATATCCTTCCAATTGGATTTAAAACAAAGCAGAAAGTTAACCAGAAAATTTAATTAGAATCCTAATTTCTAAACATTTCTACCTCACATCATTCTAGCATTCAACTGAAATACAAAAAAAAAAAAAAAAAAAAAAAAAGTCTTTACACCTAACTATTAACATTAAAATATCTGCAACTTTTTAAAAAAATAGAAAAAGAAAATGTAGTATGTGTTCAGAGGAGAACTCTCAGAATTAAGAGGCCATGACTATAAAAAACAACTCCAGTCAAATCACCAATTGATATATATTAAAACTGAGGGCCCTTGATCTTTATAGTTGTGAAGATCAAGTCCCATTTCTCAAAGTTCAGCTAAAAATTATTTTGGAAAAAGAATCTTTAAGAGGGCCTGGTGAGGTGCCAGAGATTAGTCCATGAGTTTTTACCATTTCTACACAGTCATGAATATATTTATCAGATTTCCATGTTCTCTTAAAAAATGTTTTCAGAACACAGTGTGAGGGACTCAAAGGAACCATTTAGTGAAAGCTATCTTCCAAACTATAGTTCTGTGGGTATGTGTACTTTTACACTGTTACCAAAGGCCCTTTACTACTAAAAAGAAAGATTTACCTCAGCAATGATCAATAGTGGTTCCACACATTATTTTCAATCAGCAATTTTTCTTGAATAACTCTCACTGGACAGGCCATGTTGCACAACCACTTTGATAGATTCTGTTATGAAGACAGAGAACAGTTATTCCTCCAGGCAAAACATGCCAAAGGAGAATGTGTAACTGTAGCAAATGCAGAGAGAGGAAAAATTTACAAGGACTCCAGTTTGATCGAAGTGGTCAGGTCATACCTGATTAGAATATGAACTAAATAATTGAGCATGATTTTATAGTCTACTGAAATACAGTAAAATGAGTATGCTGTCAACACGAGACTAGTATAATTAAATAAGATTAATTTGACACATGAAGCCTTTAAACTTATTTTTATCAAACACATGACAGTTATATTTTTCATGGCAGACAGAAACACACACACACAGAAACACTTTTTTACCTAAAAATCACTACAAGTTATATATCAGTCAGGAAGTAGATTTTGAAAGAAATTAAACTGCTTATTTTTAATCTTAATAAATTTAGGATTTTGAGAAATGCACATTCAGGTTTATGAGGAATATGACATCTCCAAAAAGAATGACTGAAGCTTTTTGATACTAAAGGCTTCTCTTAAATTTAAATAGTATTTCACCAGGGTTAGGCCTAGAATGTAAATCCTTCTTAGCAATGCCTGTTAGTTAATTTTTACTCGATATTTCTAAAGAATATTTGCAAATAATATTAATTTTAATCTTTAAATCTATAAAAGTATATATTTCTCCTACCAATTACATCCATTTTTAATTATTTCTATCATGAAATCAGCTGCCACCTATAATACCATATCCCCTCCAAATATACATTAAAATAAAAACCAAACATGAAAATACAAAAGTAAGAGAATCATGGACTCTGGACAGTTTTATAACTTATATGATTTTAAAAGCAAAATACTTTTAAAACATAATTTATTGATTGAACAACTACTAAAACAAATAAAGACATGCACATGCACACAACCCAAAAGACAAAACTGTGGCATTAGTAACGGATCCATTTATGCAGCAGGGGCAAATTATTATTTTAAACTTATCAGCACTTTATTTTTGTTGTCAGAGATAAATCCTTGACTTTATACTTACAGCCTCAAAAACAAACAAACAAAAAACTTTTAAATGGTTGGTCATATATGTACCTTCTGCCTTCCTGGGTGGAAGCTGAAGTTTATCTCAATTCAGACCCTCCCTCAATTAAGAGATGGACCACTTTGTTGAGCTTATGCAAACAGGTAATATAATTCTCAGGGAAGCCTTAACTGCTGCTTAGGAAAGATATACCATGTACTGTGATCACCTAATCTGGTCCTAGGCCACGTAAAACATTTAGGAGTCCCAAGTAGTGGTTTCCTTTGAAACAAGTGGTGTTTCAGAGATCAGTCATTCAGGGACACATGAAGCCAGCAGGCTTTCATCTGGGGATAGGGAGAAAGCATTTTTCTTTCTGAGTTCAAGGTATGGGGTCTGCACTCCGGAGAGGGACAAAACAGTTGAACTAGACTCCTGAAAAGTGAAAGCCTACCCTTGAGAAATGGCTGGAAGAAGTCGAGGGAGCAATGAAGCAAAGACTGGAAGGAATGCTGGTGGAAAAGGAACAATGAGAACTAGTAGCCAGTGTGTGTGTGTGTGTGTGTGTGTGCTTTTATTTTATTTTATTGCATTGCTTTGCATTGCATTTTAATTTCATTCTAAGATTCTCAACTTTTCAAAAAGTTATTTCTTTTTATTTCTGTCCTTTTGTCCTAATCTCATCCAAGCTTTTCTTTAGTGAATAGCGTGTGTGTGTGTGTGTGTGTGTGTGTGTGTGTTTGCAAGAGTGACTTTGCTTATGATATTTAACAATCTGTGCACAGGCCACTGGCTGGGGAGATGGTTTTGAAAAGTAAAAAGGGATCATCCGAGAGTTTCAGAGTAGGAGTTTCAAGCAAGTAACAAACAGGTACTAGGATGAATTTGTTGGAGATATAATCATTCCTGGGACAAGACTCTATAAAAATCAAGACCTTAAGGCCATCACACACACACACACACACAGAGATGACCCAAGCTCTGTTCTGTATTATCCAGTTTATAAAGACAAGGGTGACCTCTGAAGGTATGGGAACTGGACATTCAGTTTTTGCTTTAAGAAGATGTTAACAGGGTGCCTGGGTGGCTCAGTTGGTTAAGCGACTGTCTTCGGCTCAGGTCATGATCCTGGAGTCCCGGGATCGAGTCCCGCATCGGGCTCCCTGCTCGGTGGGGAGTCTGCTTCTCTCTCTGAACCTCCCTCCTCTCATGCTCTCTATCTCATTCTCTCTCTCTCAAAAAAAAAAAAAAAGAAGATGTTAACATTGGAAGAAAATGAAACTCAGGCAGTTATTTGACTCCGAGGCTCTCCTTCAACTTCCCAATATTTCCCAGAAACATATGTGACATGATAGCCCCTGTTGTTGTTGAGATTATTATAATAATTGCAAAGTCCACTTTATCATATATCAGTTGATTTATTGCATTAATCAGAAATTGCATCTTCACATGGATTAGGATCATAATGGAAGAAGAAAATCTTGAAAAACATAAACTACAAATACAAAGCTTTTGATTATAGTATTTTGCAGTTTTCATCTGCCATACTATTTTGGTTTTGCTTTGCTTTGTTTTATTTTCCTTGATTTCAAGAAACAAAGTCTGTGAATGAAACTGATGATCTGGACTCACATTGAAAATGCTGTCAGGTCAGCAAACATCATCAGCTCCGGTTAAGAGACCTTTACTTTATTTAGAACTCTGGTAACTATATCGCCATCTATATATTTTAATCACTTAAAAAATCCTGTTCTGCTATATGTTCCAGGAAGGTGGCTTAGCTTCAAGTTTCTAATCCCTTTGCTTCTCATTTTCAGTGGGTGTTAAAAGCAAGGACAGACAGAGAACAGCCTTGACGATTCCCTGAACAGACAGAACCAGTTTAGTCATGCAGACAAAGCTTAATTTAGTTTATTTTGCAAGGATAACTTGACCTGGATTATTTCTTGTTTGTGCCTCTGGAAATGATAAGTGAAACTTGAACTGTTTCACAAGGCTGATATGAGGTAACCTTTGAAAATGGTAACATTGTAACCAATCACTGGGAAGAATAAACAGTCACCACTTTCTTACTATATAAGCTGCTTTATAAAAGTATACCCTTTAGCCTCATTCTATGTTCTGGTTTAGAAACTGTCTTTTTAGCATGTGCACAATGAGTGTTCAGTGATTCATTTGTTTCACTTTGGCTTATTTTGAACCTTTGACATGGGCTATTGATCCTTGATATTGGCAAGTAACTGTGACATAAAGTAAGGAAGCAACAGAAACCTGGGAATAAATCAGATTAAATCACCTTCCAAGGTGACGAGATCTTATGTATCTCCACAACAATAAATAGGTATGATTCTGGGAAAACAAGTTATTACTTCCATTTGGTCTGAAGTTTCATCGAACCACTTAAAAGAGAAAATATAAAACACACTCAGGAATTTGAACTAAACAAAAATACATTTCTGGAGGACTGCAAATATTCATCCAACAAATCACTGATAAGATTTTAATGCTGTACTCAGTAACTTAATAATCTTATTAATTAGAATGTCAGTCATTAAGCAAAAGATTACATATGTTAAATTGGATCTTGAATATGACTTTTTTGGACAATCTATTTTTCTCAATGCTTAAAACAATGAAATAACACTTTAAATAAGAAATTTAAAAATTATTTTTTAGTTAAAAAATAATTAGGGATTCATAAGAATTTTCAAAATAGTACAGAGCTGTGTAACTCATGCCTAGTTTTTTTCCCAATGGTACGTAATTATGGTGCAATATCAAAACCAGGAAAGTGACCTTGATACAATGTGTATATAGAGCATGATTCCATTTTATCCCACATGTAGTTCTGTATAATAACTATAACAATCGAGACAGTGCTATTCCATCACAGTGAAGCTCTCCCCCATGTTTTCTCTCTGTAATCTGACTCACCTTCCTCCCCTCACTCTGCCTCATTCCCTGTGATAGTTCATTTTACGCATCAACCTGACTGGGCCATGAGATGACCAGATATTTGGTCAAACATTATTCTGGGTGTGTCTGTGAAGGTGTTTCTGGATAAGATTAACATTAGCATGGTAGGCTGGGTGAAATAGATTGACATCCCTACTGTGGGCACAACCCATCTAATCCATCTGATACATTTATTCTCAGCAGAATAAAAGACCAAGAAAGAATTATTTCTCTCTACCTGTCTGCAAGCTGGGAAATTAGTCTTCTTTTGCCTTTGGACTTGGATTTAGACTGGAACTAAACCCTAGTTTCTCCTGAGTCTCCAGCTTGCCAACTGCAGATCTTGAACTTCTCAGCCTGCATAATTTTGTGAACCTATTCCTTATAGTAAATGTCTTTATGTAATAGGATATATTAGTATTGTTAGTATTAGTATGTATACTAATATATATATTATATATAAGATATATATATATATCCTCTTGGTTATATTTCTCTAGAGAATATATATAATTTATAATACATATAAATAATAACATATTTGGTTATATTGGTTATAGTTTCTTATATTCCTCTAGAGAATTCAGACTAATACAACTCCTAACCCCTAATGATCACTAATCTGTTTTCTATTTTTATAATTTTGTCATTTCCATAATGTTATATAAATGGAATCATATATTATGTGACCTTTTGAAATTTATATTTTTTTCAATTAGCATGATGTTCTTGAGATCCACCCAAGATGTTTCAATAATCCATTCCTTTTTACTACCTACTAGCATTCTATCAGTTATGTTTTTATCAAAGTTTAATTCCTCTCCTTCTTCATAAAGTAAATAAGTAGAATCTTCTTTTAGACTAAAACAGTCTGAAATTATCACATTATACAAACAAATACACACATGCATACACACAGAGACAACATACGTGCACAAGGTTCATGCACACATAAAAACACACACACATAAATACATGGGCATGCACATTATTTGGGGGTCTGCTTTGATTTTTTTCTCTAAAAAAGTTTATATTTTAACTCCTGCTAAATCCAGCCCTCCCTTTGCATTAAAATCGTGTTGATGCTATAAATGTCCTCCTATCTTATAAGATAATTCTGTACCTCTTTAGGATCTACCCTCAAAATTTCCTACTGGTCATCTGACCAATGACCAATTGGAGATATGTTGGGTCTGCTAAGGAAGAAGAGGGATTATCACCTGGAGGAACTCAGTATGTGGCTAATATATACCTTTAAGAGGTAGAAGAGTGTTTATGGGACTATATTCCATGGTGTTTTAGATAAGTAAGATACACTACACAAAGCTTAATAGAGAATAGCTTACCAATGGGAACATACTCCTTTGATACAGGATTTAACATCCTAGAAAATACGCGGAGTACAGTACTAACATGTCCCTAGGATGGCCCTTGAAAACATGGGAAAAATGGTGGTGTACATTAATTGAAGTAGAAAAACAAAAACTATTATGATTTTGAAGGATAGTTTCAAAAAATCAGAGAAGTGGGCTAAGTAACTCTCTTGTTGATTGTGTCTCAAGTAAGATCCAGAGGACTTTCTGCTTACCAAAACAATGAAGAATCAGAGTGAGAAGACAAACGGATTGTTGAGAAGCTCAGAAGTGGCTGTTCTTTATAGGAGTGATAATAGAAAATTCTATTACATAACTAGGCTCCCTGATAATGATGGAAATAATAGGTTTTCAAAATGAAACTAAGAAATGGCATTTACCAGCAGAAACAAGTGAGTGCAGAAATCACAATAAGATAGGAATGGAGTGGCAATCATGAGGTTTTTTATCCACACACAGCTATGGAGAAATCTAACAAAACACAGTGCTTCTTGAAACACGATAGATGGACAGCCAACAAAAGAATAAGAAGATATGAAGATTGGATAATGTGGTAGACTGAACAATATCAAAAGAAAAGGGAAAGTAGATTTTTATTCTGGAAGATAGAAGATAATGTGACATCAACAGAGAGAAAGACTTGAAGATAGTATGCAAAGGGATGTAAAGATGGGGAAAGGGCTCATGAGTCTAGGACTGCAAAGAATATAGCTCTAGAAGCCAGAAAAGAGAAAGAAAGAGATTCTCTTGTAGAGACTCCAGAGGGAGTGGGCCAGGCAAACACCTTGGTTTGGACCTAATTAAACTGATTTCCTACTTCTGGACTCTCAGGGAATAAATTATTTTAAGGCCAAAGTTTGGGGTAATTTGTTAGAACAGTCATAGAGATCTAATACTCATTATTAGAAGGCTGAAGATAGTCACCAAAATAAAATGATACAATCCCTGCATAGTTTGTAGACTTAAACCAGTTTTTAATCCAGAACACACAGACTAATGGAAAATTTAAGTCTCTTTCAGGAGGGAATTTGTACCGAAGACTAATTTATTCTATAGCAATTCATATTAGAGTTCCCCAAAGGGATCTATAAACCAATACTTAAACATGAATTGAGGAAAGGGAAAGACCCAAATGTTAGAGGATTTAGGGACAAACTGAGCATTATATCCTTGCTAGAGTGAGGACAAATGGGGGCCAGATCCAGCTTATAGTGGGCCCCCTATATCTACAAAGCCACTTAGTACTCAGTGCCCCATTCTTTGAATTTTAATAGGAATGGATGTACTTGGTATATGGAAGAGTCTTCATATTGGTCACTTGGCCCATGGGGTGATGGCTATAATAGTGGGGAAGACCAAGGCAAATTGCTGAAACTGCGCACACCCCAGGAGAGTAAATGAAAAACAATAGCACATACTGGGGAGAGGGAGAAAAAGGTAGAAATTAATGTCACCTTAGGTTGGTGGATTATGATTGCGTGGGTTATACCATGGATTTTTTTTTTAATTTTTATTGTTATGTGAATCAACATACATTACCTCATTAGTTTTTGATGTAGTGTTCCATGATTCATTGTTTGTGTATAACACCCAGTGCTCCATGCTGAACGTGCCCTCTTTAATACCCATCACCAGGCTAACCCATCCCCCCACCCACCTCTCCTCTAGAACGCTCAGTTTGTTTTTCAGAGTCCATCATCTCTCATGGTTCGTCTCCCCCTCCGATTTCCCCCCTTCATTCTTCCCCTCCTGCTATCTTCTTCTTCTTCTTCTTCTTCTTCTTCTTCTTCTTCTTCTTCTTC
>NW_023270442.1:5266154-5267294 GCF_011800145.1 Mirounga leonina
TCTTCTTCTTCTTCTTCTTCTTCTTCTTCTTCTTCTTCTTCTTCTTCTTCTTCTTCTTCTTCTTCTTCTTCTTCTTTTTTGTTTTATTTAACATATATTGCATTATTTGTTTCAGAGGTACAGATCTGAGATTCAACAGTCTTGCACAATTCACAGTGCTCATCATAGCACATACCCTCCCCAATGTCTATCACCCAGCCACCCCATCCCTCCCACACCCCACCACTCCAGCAACACTCAGTTTGTTTCCTGAGATTAAGAATTCTTCATATCAGTGAGGTCATATGATACATGTCTTTCTCTGATTGACATATTTCGCTCAGCATAACACCCTCCAGTTCCATCCACGTCATGGCAAATGGCAATCAAGAAATGGGCAGAAGATATGAACAGACATTTTTCCAAAGAAAACATCCAAATATACCATGGATTCTTAATGTTGGGTATTGCTCCCAACCAGATCCCAAATTAATTCACCAATTTGAAGGTACTAAAAGTGCATGTAAACTGGTGGTTGACAGTGGACTACTGCAAATAATCAAGAAGTAGCCTTTATTGCAGCTGCTGAGTCAAGTATGTCAGGGAGGAATAACATGGTTTCTGGCACCTAGTGAGTAGGCAACAATCTTATGAATGCATACATTTGCATTACTATCGGGAGAAAAGACCAGAAATAGTTCTTACTAAGGTGAAATGGACAAGGAGATGCATTTAACACGTTGTTCCAGGGCTGTATTAACCTTCTACTTTTATTGTAATTTTATCCCAAAGTACTTGTACTATTTAAGTAGTACACAGAACATGGGGCGGCTGGGTGGCTCAGCTGGTTAAACATTCAATTCTTGATATCAGCTTAGGTCATGATCTCAGAGTTTTGAAAGTGAGCCCCACCTCGGGCTCCGCACTGGGTGTGGAGCCTGCTTGGGATTCACTCTCTCCCTCTCCCTCTGCTCCTCCCGCTCCTCTCCTTCTCTAAATAAATAAATAAATAATAAATAAATAAATAAATAAACAAACAAACAAACAGTACACAGAACTAATCAAGCCAGATAAGTAAGAAGTGGAAAAATGTCAGAGAACTCTGTAAAAACATTTTCTTTCTTTCTTTCTTTCTTTCTTTCTTTCTTTCTTTCTTTCTTT
>NW_023270442.1:5267304-5292353 GCF_011800145.1 Mirounga leonina
TTTCTTTCTTTCTTTCTTTCTTTCTTTCTTTCTTTCTTTCTTTCTTTCTTTCTTCTTTCTTTTTTTTTTTCTTTTTTTTTTCTGGTTTCCAAGTTTTCTTTTCTCATTTTTTAAAATTTAAATTCAATTAATTAACACATAATGTATTATTGGTTTCAGAAGTAGAATTCAGTGATTCATCAGTCTTATGTAATACCCAGGGCTCATTACCTCCTGCACCCTCCTTAATGCCCATCACCCAGTTACCCCATCCCCCCACCTCCTCCCCTCCAGCAACTTTCAGTTTGTTTCCTGTGATTATGAGTCTTCTATGGTTTGTCTTCCTCTCTGATTTCATCTTGGGTTTTTTTTTTCCTCTTTTCCCCTACAATCCTTTGTTTTGTTTCTTAAATTCCACATATGAGTGAGATCATATGATAATTGTCTTTCTCTGAAAACATTTGCTTTCAAGTGTAAGTGCGTTAGACAGGTCTTTAACATGTTCCCACTATTGCCACTCCCGGTATTTACAATTCAGGGTCATCACCTCCTTTTTAGCGTGGGCAGGCAGGCCCTGTCACTTGCTCCTAACCAATAGATTAATGCAAAATAAACATGATTACATGTGCAAGATTATGTTAAATAAGAATGGGTTGCTGTCTTGCTGGAGACTGTTTCTCTCCCTTGCTGACTTTAAAGAAGGAAGTTGTCAAGTTATGAGCTGCATATGGAGAGGGCCATACCCAGGAAGGAGGGGCAGTCTCTGGCCAATAGCCAGAGAGAAAACAGGGCTCTCGGTATAACAACTTTATTAAAAAAAAAAAAAAAATACGGTTTTATTTATTTATTTGAGACAGAGAGAGAGCCTGATGGGGGAGGGGGGCAGAGGGAGAGGGAGAAGCAGACTCCCTGCCAAGCAGGGAGCCCAATTTGAAGCTTGATTCCAGGACCCTGAGATCATGACCTGAGCTGATGGCAGACACTTAACCAACTGAGCCACCCAGGTGCCCCACTGGTACAATAACTTTCAAAAAACTGAATGCTTCCAACAACCACGTGAGCTTGAAGATCACCAGCCTTAGATGGAACTACATTCCCAGCCCACAGTGGATTACAGACTTGTATATTACGCAGCTATGCTGAGCCCAGACTTCTGACCCCCAGAAATTGTGAGATAATAAATGTATGATGTTGACACTGCTAAGTTTGTGGTAATATTGTCACAAAACAATAGAAAATTAATATAGTATATGACAACTCTCCAAAGATTTAGGAGCCTAACATATTGATGATGTTTTTAAGGATTTAATAATCTTGGAAAGGTAAAGGGATTGATAAACTTTTCCAGAAACAATCAGAGAGTAAATATTTCAGGCCTTCAGTACGTAAGTTCTCTGTTGTAGCTATTCAACTTTGTCATTGTAATTTCAAAGCATACATAGAAAATACACACGTGAGCATGTTGGGCCTGATACCCCATCTAAAATGGACAACAAACGTACGCATTTCGCATTTCCAATAGGAATCTAACACATTACTTTATATAACTCTTCAGGTTTTGGAAGCATCGTCTTCCACACATGTGAATAATGTTCAAACTCGTTTACTGAGTAACCTGGCAAACTTAGACTCCCAACTTTTGTGAGTGTCAGAGTAGAAAAATGTGGTCCAGCCTGCTGTATGGTTGGAAAATATATTACATGAAGTTTATGGCAAGACCTTAAATTAAAATGTAGTCCTTTAGAACTCTGGAGCAAGACCACAGCCTCTGTAGAAGGAAATCACACAACATTTGGAAATACCTTCCTAGAATGTGGGCCCTGGTTCAGATGGAATACCTGGCAATGGTTTATTAAACGATTATGCAACCAGAAAATTCCATATGAGCTAGGGCCTGTTAGACCCACTAGGGCATAGGTTGAGTGGTTAAGATACAATTCAGTAAGATAGTGTTGTTACATCTGGGATACATCCTACACATCACGATTATTGCTTCACCAGCACTTCTACCACGGTTCATATCTATGGTTTCACAGGGGGTTCTTTATGACCACAGGATGTTAAAAAAAAAATCAAGCTTGGATCAAAGATAGGTTAGCTCAGTATGTATATGTGATCCAAAAATAGATCCTTACACAATCACTCAGGAGGCAATGAGGAGAAAGCCCCCCAATGCGCTGTTATGAGCATTGCATCCGGTTCTCCAATATGTAAGAAAAGAGAACTGGCATGTGGTAAGTGTATACACAGACTTAAGAGCAAGGAATTGCCGATTAGCCTGGCTAGCTGACCATGAGACTTAAAAGAGAAATAAAAATTGGAAAGATAAAGGAAATTAAAGTTTGAGAGCAGGCATGCAGATGGATTTATATTGTCATGAAGGTTCAGGCTCTTTTTAACTCATGTTAACAATAACCAGAAAGGATTAACCATAGAAAAATCACTAAACATTTGGATAGTCAAGGTGATTCTACTTCACATCAGCCAGCCTCTGTCATCAGCCACCCTGGTGCTTGCAGAATGGGTACCTGAATGAAGTGATCATTGTGTCAGGGATGAAGGCTACATAGATTGTAACAACGTGTGTTTCCACTCACCAAGACTGACCTTGTTGCTGTCACTGCTCAATTAACCAGCTGTCCACAAAGGCCAACCATTAGTCCCTAACGTGTTAATCCTTCAAGGAGATGAACCATCTACTTGTTGGTAAGTTTGTTGCATTGAACCCTTTCAATCCTAGTAATGGTATGAATTAGGTTTACCAGGATCAACACATCTTCTAAAAATGCATTAGCCTTTTCTACCTGTGGGGCCTTGGTCAATACCAGTATTTGAGGAATTACAGATAGTTTGATCAACATCACAGAATACTACATAACATTGTCTAAGACTAGAATCCATTCAACAGTAAAGAAGAGGGTGGGATGCTTGACTAGGTAAATAATCATGGAATGCTTTGGTTCTATCATATCCACAACATGCAGTCCTCACTTGTCTGTTAGAATATTAGAATGATCTCACGTAAATGAAACTGAGATGCCAGCATACAAACAATAATTTATGAGGACCGGGAATCTTCTAGGACAAACTATATACTATATATCAGTAACCAGAACTCTGGAATATCATACATGTAATTTCCATCCAATTTTTCTGTGGTGTTTTATTTTGTTTTGTTTTAGTAATTGCATTTGTAAGAAATATTAACAAATGGCTCTTTCATATCAAAATATGGTATGTAGAACCATTCCTTTGTCTGCTGAAACTCAAGTGTAGGGAAGAAAAATCAAATTTCAAAACCATCTTAAAGGTATACTTTAAATGATTATTTTAAAACCCTTTTAATCGGAGTTGTCAAATAAATGCATTATGTTTTCATTATCTTAGCATCATCTTTTTAATGCTTTTCTTGGCAAAAATAACAAGAGAAAGAAAATGAGGTTTTTTTATACTGAAATGAAAACTTCAAAGTTGTTATTGATCTTTTCACATCACATCAAAATTACATTGATTGTGGACTGAACTATTGCCAATCCAGGGCAAGTTCAGAGTAATTTTAGAAGATGTGAGTTGGTCTAAGTCAGTAAGTGGGGAGAGTCGGGTTTTCCAAAGAGGGCTCTCATATGATATCTCTTTTAAAACGGCAATTCTAGAAGACATTGTGCCCTTAAATGTGTCCTAGCCCAAGGAGCACCCTTTGGAGTGTCAGTGCTAGAGATGGAAGCCCTGCTGACCTGCTGTTGGTAAAAGAGCAGTGCAGCCTTTCACAGATTTACTCCTTCAGTCTCCTCCGAGAACTCCAGGATTTCTTGTTTATCAGATATGCCAGACATACTCACTTTTAGTGAGATGATTCTAAGCATAACACTCTAAGAAGCTCCTAATTTTGCACGTACCAAATGTTTTTTTTGCTCTATGAGATAATGACTACGGAAATTTCCAGACCAGCAAGTTTCACATATCCCTGTGAGGTCAAGAAATGATAGCACATCAAAGACCTATTATTGAAAATACAAAGAACTAAAACGACAACATATCTATGATTATCTCATAAAATATGGTGAAATTACTTTGATTAATACCAACATGGCATGTCCAGGGGCGCCTGGGTGGCTCAGCCGTTAAGTGTCTGCCTTCAGCTCGGGTCATGATTCCAGGGTCCTGGGATCGAGCCCTGCATCAGGCTCCCTGCTCGGCAGGAGGCCTGCTTCTCCCTCTCCCACTCCCCCTGCTTGTGCTCCCTCTCTCGCTGTGTCTCTCTCTGTCAAATAAATAAATAAAATCTTAAAAAAAAAAAAAAAAATACCAACATGGCATGTCCAAAGACCTATTACCACTGCTGGTATTACATATAGATTATATCCTGTATGGTATGTGCTGTGTATACTGTACATCACTGTGTGTAGACAGCAATATAATGCATACAACTATGTGTGTATTTATGTAAATGTGTGTATACTCTTTGCTTCAAGCATTCCTTTATTCGTTTTCATTCATTCAACAAATATTTATATGAGAGGGAGAGTGTGTGTGTGAGCACATGAGCAGGGGGGCAAAGGGAGAAGGAGAAGGAGAAGGATAAGCAGACTCACTGCCGAGCGCATAGTCCTACAGGCGCTCCATCCTAGGACCCTGAGATCATTACCTGAGCTCAAGTCAGATGTTTAACCGACTGAGCCACCCAGGCACCCTGCCCTCATAATACTTCTTACAGTTTGTAAGAATGATAAAACCTAACATTAATAGAAATGCTATAACATGCACTGGGTTAACTATTTACTTGTATTATCTGTATTTAAAAAAAAAAAATTTAAGATTTTATTTATTTGAGAGGGAGAGAGAGAGAGAATGAGCACACATGAGTAGGGGGAGGGGCAGAGGGAGAGGAAGAAGAAGATTTCCAGCTGAGCAGGAAGCCCAAAGGCAGGGGGCTCCGTCCTAGGACCCTGAGATCATGACCTGAGCCGAAGCAGATGCTTAACCAACTGAGCCCACCCAGGCGCCCCTCTGATATACTTTTTATAAAAGTTTATTGGTAAATATTACAATTGAAGCCAGTTCTTCAATAAATCAGGTAAATGTTAGGGAAGAAGGTTATTTTATGTAAGGTGATCAGGGAACTCCTCTATGAGAAAGCAGCATTTGGGCAGAACCTTGGATGATCTGAAGATAAAGTCTGCGTATAGGTTTCGGGGTGGGGGGTAAATTAAGTAGATAAACCCTGAAATGGAAACAAATTTCTTATGTTTGAAGGCCATCAAGAAAATACCAATGAATGAGTGAGAAAGAGTGTTAGGAAATGAAGAGGCAAGCATAAACCCAGTTCAGAGTATGTGGTGTCTTGCTGACTATCACGGACAGGTGTAGATTTGACTAACAATGAAACTACAACCATTATTGACAAATGGAATTATTACTACATTCACCAATAGCCTCATTTAAATAAGGGAAGAATGAGACCATACAGCTGAAATGGCTGTTGATCATAAACGCTTAATAAGAAATAGGAGGAAAAAAAGAGATGCAATCAAAATTATACTGCCTGGATTTGTTGTGAATGTTTTAGATGCTTATTAATAGCAACAATAAAGATAATAACAATAATAATAACAACAACAACAAAAGTTGCGATAGAAAGCATAAAGCCAATTCCTACTTTTAAAAAATGCCAAATTATGTTCCTCTGGTTATTTCACACATAAATGTGAAAAAGAAATATTCTATGACACTAAAACTGTTATGATACAAGAAGTATAAGATAAAAGTTTAAAAACAAAACAAAATGTTGAAGCAGCGACTGGAGACTAGTCATGGGACAATGGAGAGAGAAAATCCCTAGAGTCAGCTATTCAGGATGGAATGGGGCAGGAAATCTGATACTGCACACAGCTTAAGGCAAATGCTTTCTAAAACCTTGGTCCGGGACAGCAAAACAGAGAGTAAGATTCCCCAAGTGCAGAAAGCTGGAGGTGGGGTCAGAGGGCCCAGAAAATTCACCAACCACTCACAAAGCTACTGGCTTTGTTGTGAAACAGACTCTCAGCTACATCCTATTCTTGCTTGACATATACGTCCTCTCCTCATTACTTTTTATAGGCTTTCTTAACACGTTAGCCCATATTTTCTAACAAATAACTTTGTTAATTAAAGAAAAATGCCACCTTAGTTCAAAGTTTCTATCATTCTAATTTTCAATGTCAAAATGGCAGAAAAAAAGAAAAGGCTGTGGTGGGTGTCATGTGAAGCTAACTCTATTATACTTGTCCCTTGATTCAAGAGATATTTTAATATGGCTGGGAACATCCCCCCCTCTTATTAACTTAGACAAAAATTTTAAGTATTTCTAACTGGTTTTAAAGATACAGCTCAATCATAACCCTGTCCTGGATCCCCATGGCTCCCTAGTCTATCTACCACTTGATGCTCTCTGATATAGGAAGGAAGGTGACCTAGCATGTAGGACACAAACATCTCAGGCACCTGGAACTTGGCTTCATTAAAGACTTAGGTAAAGTGCTTGGCCAGGAAAGCCAAGATCAAACCTTACCAAGAACAGAAACCTTAATATTCCATGACACAATAGAAAACAGTGATAGAGCCCTTTTTGCATTCAATGTTCAGGGGGCTTTTCTTACGTTCCTTTTCTTACTTTAATCATTCTGGAATTTATGTTTGTATACTATATGAAATATAAATGCATTGTTTTTTTTTAATGAATAGCAAATTGTCAAAAAATATTGAATGGCCCACATGTTACCTTGATTAGAAATGAAAACTTTATTATTTTTAAATTGTATACAGACATTTTATATTGTATACAAACAACTAGATTCTAAACTACTATTTTGCTCCAGTGATTAATTTGCACAATACCATACTTATTTAGTTATTGTTTTGTACTAGTACAACACTTGTTTAGCTACCATAGTTTTATAGCATGTTTTCATAGCTGATCAAGCACATTCGCATTAATTATTTTCTTTTTCAAAGTAGTTTTTATTTTTCTAGCCTATTTTGTTTTCCTATGAATATTAGCATCTTAACAAATTCTATCAAAATTCGAGTGAGGTTTGGGGCATGATTTCATTGAACACAGAGATTAATAGGGAGAAGACTGATGTGCTTACAATTTAAAGTATTTCTGGTTATGGACATGTCATATCTCTTGCATTAGTCAGGATTCTCCAGAGAAACAGAACCAATAGGATACATACAGATAAGTAAGATGAGATTTATTTTAGGAATTGTCTCATATGGTATGGAGCCTGAGAAGTCCCGCAATATGTCATCTGCAAGCTGGCGAACCAGGAAAGCTTATGGCATGAGTCAATTCAAAGCCAAAGGCCTGAGAACTGAGGGGCCGCTGGTGTAAGTCCCAGAGTATAAGGGCCCAAGAACCAGGAGCTCCAATGTCTGAGGGCAAGAAAAGATGAACGTCCCAGTTCAGAAGGAAGAACAAGAGAATTTGTCCTTCCTTTGCCTTTTGCTCCAAATGGGCCCTCAGTGGATCAGCTGATGCCCATGACATTGGAGAGTGCCAATATTCTTTTGTTCGGTCTACTAAATGCAATGCTGACCCCTTCCAGAAGACACTCTCGCAAACATACCCAAAAATAATGCCTTACCAGCTGTCTGGGCATTCCTTAGCCCAGTCAAGTTGACACACAAAATTAACCATCATATCTCTCCCTCCCAAAAGTTATTTTTGTCTTTCACTAAATTTTTCCAATCTCTCTATATACAACATAAACATTTCATGTTAAACGTATTCCTAGAAACTCCATAGATTTTTCTGTGAATAAGATCTTCTTTCTATGAAAATGTAGAGTTAGCTATGACTTTGTACTGGAATACTATAATGCCTTTGCATCTGACTTCTTGACTAAACTAATTTATAAGTTCTAATAATTGTGTCACTTTATTGTTTTTGTAGATATTCCATGAAAATGGCAAGTATTTAACAAAATAGCCTGAATAAGCAAATAGGAATTTCAATGGGAAGCAAAATAGAACTGCAATTACTAATTCATTCTTTTGGGAACTTTTACTAACTAGCTGAATTTTTATAAATCTCTAAGTACCAAGGCATTTTGTCCTAATTGACAATTTACAAAGAAATGATATAGGGGGAAAACATTTGTTTACATGTCACTTAAGGTCACAGAGTCTTACATGTACACACAGCTCATTCATTCTTTTCCACATCATTTAGTTATGCCAGATATTACTTTTGTATCAATTAATTGTATTTATATGCAAAATATTGCAAAGTATTTATTATATGTTTGCTGTGTGAGTGCACATGTGTCCACAAGCTAGTGCACTATAACTTGAAAATTTTTATTCCTACTTTGATTAAACAACAAAGAATAAAATAGCAATTTGAGAAAAAGCAGAGACACAAACTCACCTGCAAAGCCTTTTCTGCTGTGTCATATCTATTAGCAGACGACCTCAGTGAAAATCATTATCACTCCTAAGAGAAGATAAATGTGTTAATCAGACAATAGTAAGGTAAATGAATGAAGCATTTGTGGTGCCCCTGAAATGTAAAATGTAGCAACTCCATATTTTACAGCTCAATTAGATGTTTTTGTTGTTGTTGTTTGTTTTTGTTTTTTCTAAGAGTGATTTGGATTGAATTTTGTGGAGAAAGTATGTTGACTTATTGGATTTTCCCCCATTTCTTACTGATGACTATTTCAGTTCCCTAGATTATTTAAAGGACTAATTTCAATCTTTTAGAGGTTTGCTGTGTTTGTTGTTATTAGACACTCATTTAATTATTAGTTATCTATAAGTTGCAAATATTTATAAGGGGTAGATTTAGCCATCTTTCTAAGCTGTCCTCTTGTAGCCAGGAGAAAGTGATACATAATATCACAAGACTTGATCTGCAAAAAAAAATAATAAACCTATCTGGCCTTTTAATGTTTTAATTTTTTTTAAGGATTTATTTGAGAGAAAGAGCATGGAGGAGGGCAAGAGCAGAAGGAGAAGTAGAGAGAGTTTCAGACTCCATGCTGAGCCCCACGTGAAGCTCCTTCGCACAATCCTGAGATCATGACTTGAGCCGAAACCAAGAGTCGGATGTTCAACTGATTGCACCACCCAGGCACCCCTATTTGGCCTTTTAAAAACCCATTCCCCTCAATGAGATTTCCTCTGACCTAAAAGCTATAAAATTATACCCAAAATTATATTTGTTACAAATTAGCTTTTATATAATGACTGTCAAATAAGTACTTTTCCAGGAAAAACAAAACAAAACAAAACAAAACAAAAAAACAATGATATGCTATTTAGCAAAGTCAAAAAAAATGACCTGTATCATTTGTCTCTGTAACAGTGAGAAATGACATTGGCTGGAAGTTGTCTGTTCTTCACACAAAACTGCATTTATTATTACCTACCACTCTGCATCTTCAGCATCTTCTGGGAGATCAAGAGAAATGCTGAATCTCGAACCCTGACGCCACCCAAGACCTACTGAATCAGATTCTGAAGGTGGGACCAGCAGTATGCATTTTAACTGTCCCTACAAGGGAATCTGAGAAACTTTAAACTTTGAGAACCATTGGACTAGGGGATTATCTACTTCTTAAAGGAACTTGCATTCCAGAGGGGAAGATACAAGCAAATGGAAACCTAACCAAGAATGGAAGTCTAAGCATTATTTCTGAAAGAAGGTAGTGTAGAAGAAAGAAATCGTCTTCCTTTGTAGGTAGAATTTGTTGACTTATTAATTCCAGTGAATAAAATAAAAATGACCAGCACTCAGGGGCTGCTATCACTAATTACCAAAGTAATTTTCAATGTACAGATATGAGGGCTCAAAGGAATTAAGAAATGTATTAATTGCCAAGGTAATATATCTAGACATCCAGGTCAGTGTTCAAAACCCATTTACCTCTACCCCCTCCCTCTCTCTCCAAACTACATTCTTTCTGCCAAATTTCAGTGCCTCCTATTCAGGACAAGCTTATTACTACCTACAAAGACAATTTACAAGGGCTGTTCAGAATAAATGTTTGCATATGATTCTTAGTGTTTAAGTTAAATTAGATGTTATGTTTAGACTGTTTCTCTTTTTCAAATCTTTTCATTTTCTTCTGACCATCATAAAATATCTAATGTCCAAATTCCACTGTATAGTAACTGCCTATCACTATCTCAACCTAGACCTTTCAGAAATGTCATAAGTTCTTTTTAAGAAATTGAAGAATTCCCGGACTTACCCTCCTCACATAAACAGTGCTCAACCCATTTAAATATTTGTTCAATTAAGATTGTTCATAAACAGGCAGACATGTCCCTTGAGTAGGACAATTTCTTGAGTATCCTGGTCCTAGTGCTTGGGAGGGTAAGGGAATCTGAGCCTTACTGTTCTTCTCTTAATGTCACTACAATTCAATTAGGTTTTTTTTCTTTAATGATATTCCAAAGGGCCCATGAAACTCGAATGCAGGACAGCTTTTTTCAATTTTTTTTTTTTTTTTTTTTGGTGGATTCTAAATTGATCCAGTTGGTCTGGACTTCATACTTCCTATACTAATATCCTTTTTCATAACTTCTAGTTTTTCACCTTGTCTCCCTTTAAATGAGTTATTAGGAAAAAGATTTTGTTTTTATAATTTTATCCTTAGCCTGACCCATGTCAGGTGGAATAGCTTTTTGTTGAGTGAATATTACATAAAATATTTTAACTCCTATTATATGATGATTATAAAAATTGAACCTTAAGAATTTTCCTATTACACTACCAATAGTCCTTTTCTCTGTAAGGCTTAATGGATATGAAACACTAGTGTTTATCATGTTCACATCATTTAATCACTCATTTTTTCCTGACATCAATATGATGTAGCCACTATTTCCATTCTACAAATGAGGACACTGAGACACAGAATAGTTTGGTAAGCTGCTCAAGTTCATTTGGATACAAAACAGTGGAACTAAGATTTAAATCCAGCACACTGGCTCCAGAATCCATGAAGATCTAGTTTACATGGTCAACCTTAGTGTTTTGACAATCCAGAATCATTTTGTTGTAAATGCATTCAAAACTGCAAACTTGTTGGGTGCTTTTATTTACTTCTTTCTTTATTTAGAATTTTCATATTTTTTAGTGTTTGTGGAAGTATGTGAATGGTTATTATTAAATATTTCATTGATAAAATATTTACTTTACAGTTAAATAATTACCACACATCTTTAAAAATTAATGCAAGTTTTCATAATCATAAAGCTTATCTTCCAATTTGACATATAATATATATTTTAAATATTAAGTATAAACTATTATTAAAAATGATGGAACTGGAATATAGCCTTGAAATCCCAATGCCAAAGTGATCTGTAATCTCCTGTAAACTACATTAAAAAGAACTAACAGCTAAATCCATTTATAAAATACCTAACATAGTACATTGCAGACACCCTCACAATCAATTCAGTGCAATGAGAAAAAGCCCATCAATCAGCCAGACATTTAATCAAAACACACAATGAAAAATCTATCAAAACAAGGATCTGAAAGCAATTGAACTTTGATTGCCTGAACACCAAATGTGCATGAGATTTGAACACCAAGTTGCCTCTCTGTCAAATAAAAGATGCAGCTACCTTTTTTTCCCCACGAACTCTATTGCCCCGTTACTCAGGACGGTGTTTATATCAACCAATCAATTTTCTAAAAAGCAACTATTTCTTCCCAAAAGTTTACAAATACTCAGGTAAGGAAGGGAGAAAACAATATAATGCTTTTTAAAAAGAAATCTGTGGAAAATTGTTATACTTAGAAGAAATTATTCCAAATTAACAAATGTTAATTACACAGCCAATCAGAAGCATGAAGAAATAAAATTGTATGGGCAAAATTGATTTCTGACATGCTCATTTAACCCAAATTCAGGTAACAAAGTATGTACTTCCTTTTCTAAAAGTATCATAAATTTTGCTATAAAGTGGAAAAGCTGCAGAAACACCAACAATGTTGCCTTTTTTTTTTTTTTCAGGCTTCCGAAACAATAATAAAGGTGTTTTTTGTTGTTCTTCTTTGTGTGTTTGTTTGTTTCAGTTAAGAACTGCTCTGTTATCAGTTGTCAAGAATGCCCACACTCATATTGAAACATCTGACTAAATATCACTTGTTATCTAAACTTCCTGAGAATCACTTAATCAAGAACAATTTGTATGATCTAAAATCAACTGAATAATTATTCTCCACTGGGGAGTGGCTAAAAATTTAGGTGTGTTCAGATTTAAATTTTAAAATGTAATGTGGTGCATAAAATAGCTTCCATTGCTAAACAATTCTGTCACATCTTTTGAAAAACATCTTATGAATAACATTGTTTTCTAGCTTAATTTTATTATATTGTAATAGGGCACAATAGTATCTTGCAAATAATTGTTTTGCAAATCAAGCCACAGAATTAAAGAATGAAATGTAAATGCACTTCAGTTCATTCCTTTTTGAAGGAATGTAAGGGTCAACTGTATTTCTGAATCTGGATTACTAGTTTAAGGCCTGTCCACCACCACTACATTTTGTAGGGTTTCAACCACAGTACGTCATCAAAAAGTTACTATCACTCTTTTCTAGTAGTAGAGTTTTATGGAAAGCATCGGAGAACATCAGTATCATCTAAACTGGATACAGATGAACAAAGAATGTTGACAAGCCTCTATGCTTATGTGAATATCTTATGCCTTCAGATAGAAATACTTTCTTTAGCCTAATGTCATTTCTTTTGGGTTTTGGACTGCTTCTGATATTCAGGAAATTGGGGACTTCATCAGGATGCTCATCCTTCATATCTCATTCTCCATATAGTTTCCAGGATATTTTTGAACACAAGAATGTTAGCATAACGTTGATGATTAGCTTCTTTCACTGTTAGATGGTCAGTCAAAAACAATCGCTCTGTTAGAATGATCCAGTTCATCCTGAAATGTTAAAGACCTCATTCTAAACCTTGTCCTTCCACCACATATTTTTAAGTTGATAACACTCTTCTTATCTACCTCGAACCACAGGAATAGTTTTAAAAGTTGATATGCTACTTTCTACTAAATCTGCCAAATGACTTTTAGTGCCCTGAAAACATACTAGTGAAGAGATAGCACAAGAGAGAACACTTGGATTTAGTTAAGGAACCACCAAAGACCAGCGCTATAGAAGAAGCCAGTCATCCCTATCCACAAAAGTCATACTGCAGCTTTTGTCTTGGATCTTATACAAATGTCCAGTATCCACATTTTGGCCTTGTACCCATTGATCTTAGATTTTTGAGATGGCACATTCTCTGCATTTATTCTGAAAACCTCATCAGGTGCCCAAATCTGTATTTTGCATCGTGACATACAAGAAAAGGGCCCATCTGGTTCTCTATGACCTGATGTGAGGCATGCCTCTTGGTTATTCCTTTGGCACCTAGCTCCCCAGCAAGCAATTCTTGAATTTTTCTGATATTAAATAAAGAGGCAGGCTTCTGAGCTAGCAAATGCTTAGATGTTACAATTACTTATTTAGCAGAGTCTCTTCTCTTGAAATTCCTGGAGCTGAGATTGCCTCTTTGCTGCCTTCGAACTTCTAAAATAGAGGGAAAGGTATGGGAAATGAATGAGCAAGGTTAATTCCTCAATATTCCCTGATGATTCTATTTTAAGTCCAAGACATGAGCTCCTAGGGAAGGTTAAGATCATAGTTTTTAATTTATAGATTTCTTTTATAGAGATAACAAATGTGTAAGTTTAAGAAAACAGAATTTTCTCCAAGTTTTTCCAAGCACATACCCTTGAGGTGAATTTTTCATCTGTATTTTCACCATCAGATTTTCTTGGAGAAATAATTTTATGGATGAAGTTGTTTGCATTCCCCAGAGACTAAGAATCACCTGACTCCACAGTGAGTTCAGGCAGCTAATTAAATGTTCAATAAAGGCCCCCTCAGACCTAAGTAAGGAAGAATATGCATTGGGGTCCTTGGCTCTACCTGAAGCACATACTCATATTTTAGCTCTCTTTCCTATTTACAGAATGAAAAATACAAGAACTGCTAAGTATAAGTTGTAGTAAAATAAATAAGATCATCAAGGACCAAGCCAACTTGTTTGTCCATAACCAAAAGAAATTAAAAAGCCTTTGCCTGGAGCCCCAGGCTACTGAGGGAAAAAGTTGGGTTTCAGCTTTGGGATGGAGTTTTGCTGAAAGACTGGTTAGAAGCCTCTCGAGAGGAAGCCTGAGGGAAAGTAACTTCTTCCGTCACATCCAATGCCTCAAAGAGAAGAGGAGCCTATAATCAAGCAAGGCTGCACTCAGCTACTCCCTGTCAGCCTGGGGCAGACACCCCATCTCCAGCCTCCTCGGACTCATCAAATCATTCTGTGCCTTCACAGTGGAACCTAGTGGTGTTACACAGGGTTCTCTAGATCCCTCCCTGTCAGGAGTAAGCCCCTCTCTCACTGACTCCCCACTCTGTCACTTATGAGCTGCGTGGCTTTAGACAAGTTTCCGACCCTCTCTGTGCTTCAGAAATTTTGCCTAATGGCAAAATAAGAATAGTAATAGCAACAAGTTCATAAATGATTTAATTTATGTAAAGCATTTCAAAAAAGACCATCATAAGAATGATTTCAATAAATATTAGGTATTCTTGGTTTAGTGTTTTCCTCTTTAAAGCATCTTGTCACATCAGTGACTTGATTATCACAAAACAATGTCTCAAATATTTAACCCATTGACCAAATTAAGACATTCATGCTCAGTGAATTTGTCACCGTGATCTGCAAATGACCTGGTAGTGAACACAACTACCAAGTGGTAGAAATAGGCAGGGATCTAATTAAAATACATGTCCTGTCTCCTATATAAGTCTTCCTTATTTTGTTACTGCTTCTTGTTCTTTTTTTTTTTTTTAATATTTTATTTATTTATTTGACAGAGAGGGAGAGAGAGAGAGAGACACACACACACAAGTAGGGGGAGTGTGAGAGGGAGAAGCAGGCTTTCTTCAGAGCAGGGAGCCTGATGTGGGGCTCCATCCCAGGACTCTGGGATCATGACTCGAGCTGAAAGCAGACGCTTAACGACTGAGCTACCCAGGTGCCCCTCTTCTTGTTCTTCTCATTCTTGTTGTTGTTGTTGTTCTTCTTCTTCAAATCTCTTTCTTTTTCTGGAATGCATTCCTATTTCTGCAGCAAGTAGTCTATTTATTTTCTGGATGTCCAGAAAACATTTCTCAAGGTAGAATTAAAGTCACTCCAAACCCTAAGCAAATTCCCACTTCTGGATTGACTTTGTGGGTTTCTCTTTGTCCCTAAAGCCTTCCTCCTCTCACTGACAACCATATACAACATATAATCCCCTTTAAGACTATTCACTAAACACATATTCATTTGTTAATCCTCAATCATGAGGATTACAGATGAGGATTACATTTGCTCTGAAATGTAAAAGACAGAATCCTCGTAGAAACAAAAAACATTTTCACATTCATAATGACTGACCATGAAGACCAATTCCATCATTTTACCACAGAGGAAATAGAAATTTCCTATGGTCCTGCTGTTAGTTGATAGTCTAGCTGACTCAGCTGATAGTCAGCTGACTCATGATTAAACAAGAGTGTATTTCCTGAAATTGAGTATTATGAGACTTATTAAGTATTATTTTATTATGTTTCTAGTCTAATGAAGTTCTTCCATATAAAGACATATTTTGTTGTGCCAAAGGAACTGCGGTTAATATATGAGTGTTTGCTGTTCACATCACTTTTAACTTAATTTACAAATATACAGAAAACAGAAGGGGAGACTTGTGGAAGAAAACACATACATTGCAAATGGAATTTGAGTTAATCTGCAATGAAAACACAGATAAATAAGACCCATACTTACAGTAGAGGTTAAGAAAAAACACAAAATAAAAGGTGGTTGAAGAGAAGTGGGCAGTCCTACTAGGCTCACTTAGCTAAGGAAAGCTAAGAGGAATTTAACCATTTATCTGACTGTCCCTGCCATCACAGTATAGAAAAAAACAAGTCAGTTGGATGGTATGCATTATCTATCAATAAGAAGTAGAACAGCTAAGGGGGAGAAACATTTTGTTTAATGGCACTGTACCCTGAATGGGATTAGTCACCAGAAACACTGCTCAGAGTAACCAATAATATCATCAATAGCAAGACTTGGTCTGCAAAATCCTGTGAATTATTCTGAATTTTATATAAAAAAAAAATCAGGCATATGACTTTTTCATAAATTCAGTGAACTACTGAGACCAAGTGTTGGAATCAAGAGGTGGAATCATGAAGGGAATGCCCGTTGTCAAATGACAAAGATGGAGAATCATGCTCAGACCATTCCTTTGAAATTAAATGCTGCTTTGGTTGGTGTTCTGAGAGAAGTGAATGATTCAGTTATGAGGACTGTGGATGCCAGCTACGAGGATAGGAACTACCCATGAAGGAGGTCCATGGGGGTGCCTGAAGGGAAGGACTTTTCTCAGAAAATGGTCGTTGATGAACCCACACATTCACCTAAGCTCTTAGCCCAAAGAAAAGGTTGCATTTTAGAACATGGAAGAATTTCTTTGTCATTTTGAAGAGTAATGAACGTATCTCAATTAGCCACTGACGTGAAAGACCATGACACTGAAGCAGATTTGTTTGCTTGCTTTTTATAAAAGGCTGGACACTTCATGGTCAAATCTAATAGTCTGGACTAACAGTTTGGACTTCTTGAGTATTTGTGTCATTAACAGTGACTCTGCTAGAAACTGACTGACAGGAGTTTTTCCTAGTTCCTGAGTACTGTGAGTAAATTGGACTTCTTCAGTCACTCTGCACTTCCTTAATTTTGTGGAAATGTGTCAACCCACTTTGAGAAAATTTGGTTATCTCTTAGAGAGTTTCTGTTGGATAATGATTCCAATTGGCTATAGCAACAGAGAATTTTCACCGAAAATAGCAGCTGAACCTGAATTCTGGTGGAAGGATCTTGGAAAGTTAAAAGAAGGAACCCATTGTTTAAGAAAATCCATTTATGTCTAAAAAGATTGTAAATTGTTCTTCCAACTACAGTGCTTGCTAGTCAGCAGGAAATGGATTCAGTTTGTTTTTCTGTGATGAAGTGGCTCAGTGTTTTTATATATGCTGTGAATACAAAACTCAGACAGTGGTGTAAATAATTCTTCCAGAAAGGAGTCCTTTTCAACAATGAAACACTACAGTGAAAATAGTATTGGTAATAATGTTCCACTTTTACAGACTTCTGGGTAGAATATTTTTAATCAAGTAATATTTTTATGACCACTTTTTCAGTATTCATCAGTTCAAAGTATATCCTGATTGCATTAGACAATGCAGCACATTTTTTAGTTATCCTCAGTTCTACAATCTTTGCTTGATATCGTGTTAATTTTTTACTTGTAGCTTTTACTTAGAATAGCAAGTATTCCCTTGATGTATTATATCATTAAATTTGTAATATGGAAAGATAAAAAAATAAAATCTTCAAGATCAGACACTGAGCTTTATGATAAAATATCCAACACCAGTTGTAATGTGGAATAATAAAAACAGTGATAATAAAGCATTGTTAACCTAAAGAGGTTGTTCTCTAGTGTTAACTTGTTTTGAAAAGAAATTATGCCAATACAAAGCATATAATTAATTATTCAGATTATTCAAAGATATTTTATTTTATTTAAATTAAACATGTATAACAATTAATAATTATTAAATTAAGATGATCATTGAAATAAAAATTCAAATTTATTAAAGTTTCAATAACATGAGAAATGCCATTACTTAATGTTAAGTGAAAAAAATAAAGCACAAAATAACATTTTAACAATAGCTAACTCTAGGAATAGACAAAATTGCTCTTTTTTCTTTCTATTTTTTCTAATTCTTCTACAATGAGTATATAGTGTACTATATTTAAAATGATGACTTTGTGTTTGCTGTATTAAAAACACAATCATAAGGGCGCCTGGGTGGCTCAGTCAGGTAAGTGTAGGCCTTCAGCTCGGATCATGATCCCAGAGTCCTAGGGAGTCCCACATTGGGCTCCCTGCACAGTGGGGAGGCTGCTTCTCCCTCTTCCTCTGCTCCTGCCCAACTTGTTCTCTCTCTCTCTCATTGTGTCTCTATCTCAAATAAATAAATAAAACCTTAAAAAATAAAATTAAAAAATAAAAGCACAACCATAAATGTGATTTAGAAAATGTATCATGTATTTATAAATGCATGCCTATCCTAGCTCTCTTGCATATATTCATATATACCCTTTTAGGAATTGTCCCTACATGTTTTTAAAAACAGAGATTGTAATCTATATGGAATAGAACTAGCTAGCAGAGTGGCTGTGCTCAGTTTAATACATTGTTCTCTTTGCAAGAGCACCCAGTCCAGACTCCACCTGTGCAAGGACAGGCCTTCATCTACCCAGGAAGGTGAATGGGAGGGGCCGCTTTTGATAATTTGTACAAAGGCATGCTATGGACCACAGGAGGCCTTGTGAACAAATAAGTTCTCTATAGTAATATATTTTTTTTTTAAGCTTACTGTTTCCACAATTTAGAAATCTATTTCTATTCATGAATATCTAATTTGCTTTGGGGGGCTGAAATCCACTGGGTGGAAATCAATGGGAGATAAATGGGAAGTAACAAGATGGGGAGGAGGTTGAAGGACAATTGGTAGAAATGGGAAAGAAAAGGTGTCTCCTAAAGTTACAGATATTTATAAAGCTTTAGAAAATATTTCTTTTTAACAAGTGCTGTGTTTAGACGCAAAAAATTTTTTGCTTGGGAATAAATAGAAGGGATGTTTCTGTATTGGAAGAACCTGTATGTGTTACAGTGTTTAAACCACAGTGATTGTTAGTTTGGGTTAGTTTAATCATCAGTAAAAACTACATTTATATGATGACACTTGTCAAAATGTATATGTTTTCCAGATAATATCTGCACATACTAAAAATGTAATTCTTAAAATAGGAATTTAAGATGTGGAAGAGAAGTTTTAATAATAATTACAGTTGAATCTGCTCCTCCCTCTTCAGCTAGACTTTGAGAAGCTTTATCTTCCCTGTAGAATGAATATATATTTCTGATACCTGGTGAACTGTTGTTTAAAAGCATTTTCTGGTAGTTACATTTTTAAGGATGATTTTTTAATGTCATGTGTAGAGCATTAAGAAACATATTAGATCCATCCCCATTTATAGGAATAGATTTGATGAGAATTATGTTTATAATGACGATTATGTTAAAATACACCAGTTATGGGGCGCCTGGGTGGCTCAGATGGTTAAGCGTCTGCCTTCAGCTCAGGTCATGACCCCAGGGTCCTGGGATCAAGCCCCACATCGGGCTCCTGGCTCAGCGGGGAGCCTGCTTCTCCCTCTCCCTCTGTCTCTCCCCCTGCTCATGCTCGCTCTCTCGCTCTCTCTCTCTCTGTGTGTCTCAAATGAATAAATAAAATCTTAAAAAAGAAAAATAAAACACACCAGTTATGTTTACTATTACCATTCCAATATTTCTAAGTCATTTCCATACTTAATACAAATGTGCTTTCTTAATATTTTTAAATCAACCCAGTTAGAGTGCTGAGTATGGTAAGCATTTGTCCACATGCTTATTTCTCATTTGTCTGGTTCATCCTATTTTACTTCTTAGAATTTTCAGCTATTATAGGCATCACACAAAATGTAAGATAGTGCCCCATAGTGTATTGTACTCTTTGTTGCTAATGCACAATCTCTACAGAAGGTATAAATAAAAATTGATTAGAAGTATTTTACCTACCATCTGGAAGTCCAATATCAAGCTTCAATGAATAGCCTTCAACACTTATAGACCCTAATATCCTGGCTCTTTATGATAATATTCTAAGGGCAAATCCAGTTCATAGTTACCTTTTTTTTTTTTTTTCTTTTACTACATTAACCTATTGCAGTTTTGATTTCAATTACCTGTAATGCATATAAAAATAAATTACAGAGAGAAAATATTACAGAGAGGTTTAACATGTTAATGGTAAATTAAATGCACTCTCTTCTTCATTATGCAAATTTGCAACGCTGTGGAACATTTAGCACTCTCTCCTGGATAGCACTCAACATTTTATATGCAGATAAGTCAACAGCTCTGGTGAACTTTTGCCTTACTCATGCATTAATACAAGGAATAAATGCTGAAGTTTTTCCAGTTGCTTTACCCACCTACAGGTAAGATAAAGGAGAATTCACTATTTCATACAGAGCATCCATTTCTACTCATGTCACTCAAGGTGTTCCTTCTGAAAAAGATTGTTGTGCTCAGTGCTGAGCAAAGAAGTGTTAATTTTGATTTAAAATTTTAATGTTTAAATGCACTTAATTGTCCTGTTAAAGTGACTGTAAGATCATTGAGCAAACAAATGAGTATAGTTTTCTTGTCATAATTAATGGATATAATTTTCTTATCTTGTAATAGTTCCCATCTATTTTTTCAAATCCTTGCAATGTCAAATATAATGAATCCATTTTCATTTATTAAAGTTGAATTGGGAGATGTGGGTCAAAGAGTGCAAATTTGCAGTTAGAAGATGAATAAGTTCTGGAGATCTAATACACAGCATTGTGATTATAGTCAACAATACTATGCTATATACTTCAAAGTTGCTAAGAGACTAGATGTTAAATATTCACATCACAAAAAAAGAAATGGGTCACATAAATACACTATGGTGGCAATCATATTGCAGTATATAAATGTATCAAATCAACAAGTTGTACAGCTTAAACTAATACAATGTTATATGTTAATTACAGCTCAATTAAAAAATAAAATACAGTTGAAATTATCCAAACACCAGTTATTTTTTTGCAAAAGACATTACTTTTAATCTAAATCTTATTATAAATCTATTTTTTCCTGAAATTTGTTATAAGTTTTGATGCAGAATCATCTCATACCTCTGCTATCAATTTGAAAAATTTGTTTCTAAATTGTCTTTAAAAAGTTAATCTTAAAATTTCCTGTATGCTTTCAATAATTTCTTAAACTTTAAACTCTAACTTCTTCCAAGGAAATATAAATGATTTGTAAGTAGAATAATAAAACTTAGTATGTTCAAAGTGAAAAGTAAAACAGGAAGCACATTGTTTTATTAATATGTGAAAAGAAAGAATTAAAAAAAAAGAAAAGAGAAAGGAAGAGAGGAATGAAGGGAAGGGAGGAAGGAAGGGAGAAGGGGGGAGAGGGAAAGAGGGAAGGAAGGATGGGGTGAGGAAAAGAAAGAGAAAGCAAGGAGGGAAAGAAGAAAGAAAACAAGAAAAGAAAGGATGGAAGGGAAGCTTTCTCAATGTTATTTTTAATTTTTTGATATAGATGCATACGAATAGATAAATGAAAATGTAGATACACACAGTGACTGACACAGATATAGATGAAATTTCCGTCCAGCGGCTCAGTCATTCTAGGTTCAGGACAGCAGAAACTTTTGACCTATTGCACAGTGAACTCCCACTCTCTTACCTATATGGATTTGCTTTCATGTGTCTTAGTCAGATTGTCCTGTATCAGTCAATACAGCTCCACTTAAAGAAATGTATATCTCCATATATCACCATTCCTGCTCTTTGTAGATCTTTAGAGCTACACTAGATGAATAAATATTGTACCTTTGTATATCACTTTGTATTCTGATTACCCAACAAAACAATATCACATTCTATTTGATAAGATGGGAGGGATAAAGGATAGGCATAAGTATATCCATATTCAGATAAAATATGCTTGAAAAGTAAAATTTCTGTGTCTGAACACACCAGAGAAAGTTAAGTTCTTGAGAGATCAAACTAAAAAGAGTGTTTAAAACCTACTGCCCAGGGTTGCCTGGGTGGCACAGTCAGTGGTTAAGCAGCTGACTCTTAGTTTTGGCTCAGGTCCTGATCTCAGGGTCATAAGATCAAGTCCCACATGGAGCCCTGCGTGGGCCTCAATGCCCAGTGCGGAGTCTGCTTAAGACTCTCCCTCTCCCTCTGCTCCTCCCCACCATGCACTCTCATTCTCTCTCTCTCAAATAAATAAATAAATCTTTAAAAAATAAATAAAATCTATTGTCCATAATTTATTATTAAATGATTGCCACAATTCTTATTAGTTGGATAATATGGGTTCTCTAGGTAATTCCCTGATAATAAGTATTCTTCATAGAGTTTTTATTAATAATAATGTTGAAAAGTGCATATTATCTTATGTTTATAAGCTAGATTGTATACACAACAATTCTATGGAATTATTAGCCACTGTATATTGAGGTTTTTTTTTTTTTTTTTTTTTTTTTTTTTAAAGCATAAGAAAAACAAACAGAACTTACAGGGTTTTGTTTGTTTTTTTTTTTCCTAATCTAAATTGTCCCATGATTCTATCGTTAAGAACTCTGAAGAGTCTAAGATTTTACCTTACTTGCAAAGTAACAAGTAAGCCTGTTACAACTTCATGGAAGCTAACAGAAGACACGGGACCCCTGGGTCAGAAATAGAAAGCTTTATTAGGCACAGAAAAAGCAATAGTTGATGTGTTAGCATATCATGTCGAATCCCTGAGACTCAGTTCCCACAGGGAGAATGCAGATCAGCCTATGCACCTATGTATACAGTAAGAAACATTACAGGGGAGGGATATTTCACTTGGAGAGCTTACCACTTTTATCGGTAAGTAAGCAAGCCTACTTTTTTGTCAGTTAGGAGATGCTACCTCATCCCTCATAATTGCTCACAGCAAATATAACCTGTGAAAGACCCTGGTAAAGAGTGGTCAGATCCTTCTTGACAACCTTAACATATGATTTCCCAAATTAAAATGAAAACTTATATCCTAGGCTCTACTACAAAATGCAAAATATATATCATTCTCCTAACATGAAAGTCCTTTTGCTGTTTCATCTGCCATTTAGACAAAGAAATAATTGAAGACTAAGGAAAAAGTAGGAGAAAAAGGTAGAATGAGAAGGATCATACAAGCTAGAATAAGGCACCTATTAGTGGAAACCTCTATGGATTGTGAGGGTCCATTGGGAAGAAGACATGCCATCCGAGAGTCTCAGCAACCACTTTTTAACACACTATTCAGAAGGATTCCAAAATATCATTCAGTTGTAGGTCATCCAGCTACTAACAGGATGTCTCCAACAAGTTATGGAATTTCAGTAATAGAATTTTTAGATCTGTTGGCATCAAGAAGTAAAATTATGAGATCAGGAGGTGGGTTTCATTCCCCAAAATAGATACTAGAAGTAAGGCATGTACCTAATTCTTTGACAGGACCTGGTAAAATAGATAAATGACTACAGTGGAAATTAGGAACTGTGGCCCTTGGGCCCTCTACACTTAAGAATAGCAGGAAATTAAATGTATTAATAGGGTGGGAAAAACGAGTGGTGAGAGACCAAATTTCCATTACAGACCCAACATAGCAATACCAAAGTCCTGAACCAGTTTCAAGCAACAGTGAGTCAGAGCACAACCCTGGAGCCCCGTGGTGACAGCTTGCCTCTAACCAGGGTGGAGAATGAGTCTAAGTTCTCTGCATCACTGAGAAAGTGAAACATAAGTTGCATAAGGCTTCTTACCCCAAGCCCAGGATAGCCTAACTACTGGGCTAATTCTAAATATACCTATGTTAATGAACTCTTTTATTCTTTAGTTAAAGGCATTAAAAAAAAATTAAAAAGAGGGGCGGAGCAAGATGACGGAGGAGTAGGAGACCTGGATTTCGTCTCCTCTCAGGAATTCAGCTGGATAGGGACCAAACCATTCTGAACACCTACAAACCCAACAGGAGATCGAAGAAAGGAATAGCAACAACTCTCTGAACAGAAAAGTGACCACTTTCTGGAAGGTAGGACATGCGGAGAAGTGAATCCGAGGCGATATTCGGGAGGATAGACGGCGGGGAGGGGGGGGCCTCCGTCGGCCGCTTCTGGCAAGTGATAGAGCCGCGGAGCAGAAATTCGGAACTTTTAAAAGTCTGCTCCGCGAGGGACGTCACTCTGGTGGCTAAGCGGGGGGTGGAACCCTCCGGGACAGTGTGGTCTCAGGACCCTCGGGGTCACAGAAAGACCGGGGGTGCCTGAGCGCGGCAGAGCTCCCAGGTATCGGAGCAGGGAAGCTGGCTGCAGAGGCGGAGCCCAGGCGCGGGCTCTCAGCTCGGGGTGGCCATAAACCGTGATCCGCGGCACAGTCGGGCCCCTGCTCCTCCAGCAGGGACCCCACAAGCGGCAGATCCGGGGAGACTCACCTTCCTCCCCCGGGAGGAGCGGCGCGGGAGTGCACCGCAGGGATCTGCTGGGTTTGGAGACTCCACCCGGGGTCGGGTGCCAGAGATAGAAACGCGCGGTCACAGGCCGGGTGAGCACGGAGTGCGGCCGGAGACCGGGGAGACGGGAGTGACTGACGGCTTTTCTCGGGGGGCTCACTGAGGAGCGGGGCCCTGAGTTCTTGGCTCCTCTGGGGCGGAGATTGGGAGGCCGCCATTTTCACTCTCCGCCTCCAAAGCTGTACGGAAAGCTCGCAGGGAACAAAAGCCCCGGAGAGCAAACCCGAGCAGATTACTTAGCCGGAGGGGGCAAGGGCGGGGCAATTCCGCCTCCGGCAGAGACATTTGGAAACCACGGCAACAGGCCCCTCCCCAGAAGATCAGCGAGAACAGCCAGCCAAGACCAAGGTTACCGATCAATGAGAACGGCAGAACGCCAGCGCTAGGGGAATACTGCACATAGAATCCATGGCTTTTTTACCAGGATTCTTTAGTCTTTCAAAGTTATTTTTTTTTAACTGTCTTTTTTTTCTTTTTCTTTATTTCCTTTTTTTTTTTTTTTGAGTTTTTCTTTTTCCCTTTTTCAACCAACATCTTATCAATCCCTTTTTAAAAAAAAAAAAACATTTTTATTTTTCATTTTTAGAGTCATATTCTATCCCTTCATAGTAGTTACCTGTATTTTTGGCTTATATATATATAAGTTGTTCTCTCTTTAAAATTTTGAGATAGTTTCTTCTAACAGATTAAAATAT
>NW_023270442.1:5292363-5342544 GCF_011800145.1 Mirounga leonina
TCTCTCTTTAAAATTTTGAGATAGTTTCTTCTAACAGATTAAAATATACCCTAAATCTCTAGTATATGGTATTTTCTACTCCCCTGCCTGATCACATTCTCTCCCTTTTTTTTTTCTTTTTTCTTTTTTTAAATCCTCTTCTTTCTTTTTTCAAACAACTTCTTATCAATTCCTTTTATAAAATGTTTTATAATTTTCATCTTTACAGTCATATTCCATCCCTTCATCATATCAACCCTTATTTTTGTACATATATAAGTTTTTCTTTCTTTAAAATTTTGGGAGGCACTTTCTCCTAAAAGACCAAAATACACCCCAAATCTAGTGTGTGGCACTGATCTATATACCAGCCTGATCATATTTGATCACATTCTGTTTGTTGTTGTTGTTGTTGTTATTGTTGTTTTGTTTTGTTTTTGTTTCTATCTTTATCTTTTTCTTTTTTTTTCTTTTTCTTTTTTCTCTCTTTCCCTTTCTTTTCCCACTGCTTCAGGTCTTTTCTGATTTGTTTAGAGTATATTTTCTGGGGACGTTGTTACTCTGCTAGCATTTTGTTCTCTCATTAATCTATTCTCCTCTGCACAAAATGACAAGACGGAAAAAATCACCTCGACAAAAAGAACAAGAGGTAGTACCGACTGCCAGGGACCTACTCAATACGAACATTAGTACGATGTCAGATCTAGAGTTCAGAATCATCACTTTAAAGATACTAGCTGGGCTTGAAAAAAATATGGAAGTTATTAGAGAAACCCTTTCTGGAGAAGTAAAAGAACTAAAATCCAACCAAGTAGAAATCAAAAAGGCTATTAATGAGGTGCAATAAAAAATGGGCGCGCTAACTGCTAGAATAAATGAGGCAGAAGAGAGAATCAGTAATATAGAAGATGAAATGATGGAAAATAAAGAAGCTGAGAAAAAGAGAGATAAACAACTACTGGATCACGAGGGCAGAATTCGAGAGATAAGCAATACCATAAGACGAAACAACATTAGAATAATTGGGATCCCAGAAGAAGAAGAAAGAGAGAGAGGGGCAGAAGGTATAATGGAGCAAATTATAGCAGAGAACTTCCCTAATTTGGGGAAGGAAACAGGCATGAAAATCCAGGAAGCACAGAGAACCCCTCTCAAAATCAATAAAAATAGGTCAACACCCCGACATCTAATATTAAAACTTACGAGTCTCATAGACAAAGAGAAAATCCTGAAAGCAGCTTGGGAGAAGAGATATGTAACCTACAAGGGTAGAAACATTAGATTAGCAACAGACCTATCCACAGAGACCTGGCAGGCCAGAAAGGACTGGCAGGATATATTCAGAGCACTAAATGAGAAAAATATGCAGCCAAGAATACTCTATCCAGCTAGGCTGTCATTGAAAATTGAAGGAGAGATAAAAAGCTTCCAGGACAAACAAAAACTAAAGGAATTTGCAAACACAAAACCAGCCCTACAGGAAATCTTGAAAGGGGTCCTCTAAGCAAAGAGAGACCCTAAAAGCAACATAGACCAGAAAGGAACACAGACAATATACAGTAACAGTCACCTTACAGGCAATACAATGGCACTAAATTCCTATCTTTCAATAGTTACCCTGAATGTAAATGGGATAAATGCCCCAATCAAAAGACACAGGCTATCAGACTGGATTAAAAAACAAGACCCATCGATATGCTGTCTGCAAGAGACTCATTTTAGAACCAAAGACACCCCCAGATTGAAAGTGAGGGGGTGGAAAACCATTTACCATGCTAATGGACACCAAAAGAAAGCTGGGGTGGCAATCCTTATATCAGACAGATTATAAACCAAAGACTGTAATAAGACATGAGGAAGGACATTATATCCTACTTAAAGGATCTATCCAACAAGAAGATCTAACAATTGTAAATATCTATGCCCCTAACATGGGAGCAGCCAATTATATTAGGCAATTAATAACAAAAGCAAAGAAACACATCGACAACAATAAAATAATAGTAGGGGACTTTAACACCCCCCTCACTGAAATGGACAGATCGTCTAAGCAAAAGATCAACAAGGAAATAAAGACTTTAAATGACACACTGGACCAAATGGACTTCACAGACATATTCAGAACATTCCACCCCAAAGCAACGGAATACACATTCTTCTCTAGTGCCCATGGAACATTCTCCAGAATAGATCACATCCTAGGTCATAAATCAGGTCTCAACTGGTACCAAAAGATTGGCATCATTCCCTGCCTATCTTCAGACCACAATGCTTTGAAACTAGAACTCAATCCCAAGAGGAAAGTCGGAAAGAACTCAAATACATGGAGGCTAAAGAGCATCCTACTGAAGAATGAATGGGTCAACCAGGAAATTAAAGAAGAATTAAAAAAATACATGGAAACCAATGAAAATGAAAACACAACTATTCAAAATCTTTGGGATGCAGCAAACGCAGTCCTAAGAGGAAAGTATATAGCAATACAAGCCTTTCTCAAGAAACAAGAAAGGTCTCAAGTACACAACCTAACCCTACACCTAAAGGAGCTGGAGAAAGAACAGCAAATAAAGCTTAAACCCAGCAGGAGAAGAGAAATCATAAAGATCAAAGCAGAAATCAATGAAATAGAAACTAAAAGAACAGTAGAACAGATCAACGAAACTAGGAGCTGGTTCTTTGAAAGAATTAACAAGATTGATAAACCCCTGGCCAGACTTATCAAAAAGAGAAGAGAAATGACCCAAATCAACAAAATCATGAATGAAAGAGGAGAGATCACAACCAACACCAAAGAAATACAAACAATTCTAAGAACATATTATGAGCAACTCTATGCCAGCAAATTAGATAACCTGGAAGAAATGGAGGCATTCCTAGAGATGTATCAACTACCAAAATTGAACCAGGATGAAATAGAAAACCTGAACAGACCTATAACCACTAAGGAAATTGAAGCAGTCATCAAAAATCTCCCAACAAACAAAAGCCCAGGGCCAGATGGCTTCCCAGGGGAATTCTACCAAACATTTCAAGAAGAATTAATATCTATTCTTCTGAAACTGTTCCAAAAAATAGAAATGGAAGGAAAACTTCCAAACTCATTTTATGAGGCCACCATTACCTTGATCCCAAAACCAAAGACCCCATCAAAAAGGAGAATTACAGACCAATATCCCTGATGAACATGGATGCAAAAATTCTCACCAAAATACTAGCCAGTAGGATCCAACAGTACATTAAAAAGATTATTCACCATGACCAAGTGGGATTTATCCCTGGGCTGCAAGGTTGGTTCAACATCCGCAAATCAATCAATGTGATACAATACATTAACAAAAAAAGAACAAGAATCATATGATCCTCTCAATAGATGCAGAAAAAGCTTTTGACAAAGTACAGCATCCTTTCTTGATCAAAACTCTTCAGAGTATAGGGATCACGGGTACATACCTCAATATCATAAAAGCCATCTAGGAAAAACCTACAGCGAATATCATTCTCAATGGGGAAAAACTGAGAGCTTTCCCCCTAAGGTCAGGAACGCGGCAGGGATGTCCACTATCACCACTGCTATTCAACATAGTATTGGAAGTCCTAGCCACAGCAATCAGACAACAAAAAGAAATAAAAGGCATCCAAATCGACAAAGAAGAAGTCAAACTCTCACTCTTTGCAGATGATATGATACTTTATGTGGAAAACCCCAAAGACTCCACCCCAAAACTGTTAGAACTCATACAGGAATTCAGTAAAGTGGCAGGATATAAAATCAATGCACAGAAGTCAGTGGCATTCCTATATACCAACAACAAGACAGAAGAAAGAGAAATCAAGGAGTCGATTCCATTTACAATTGCACCCAAAACCATAAAATACCTAGGAATAAATCTAACCAAAGAGACAAAGGATCTTTACTCAGAAAACTATAAAATACTCATGAAAGAAATTGAGGAAGACACAAAGAAATGGAAAAACGTTCCATGCTCATGGATTGGAAGAACAAATATTTTGAAGATGTCAATGCTACCTAGAGCAATCTACACATTCAATGCAATCCCCATCAAAATACCATCTACTTTTTTCAAAGAAATGGAACAAATAATCCTAAAATTTGTATGGAACCAGAAAAGACCCCGCATAGCCAGAGGAATGTTGAAAAAGAAAAGCAAAGCCGGCAGCATCACAATTCCGGACTTCCAGCTCTATTACAAAGCTGTCATCATCAAGACAGCATGGTACTGGCACAGAAACAGACACATAGATCAATGGAACAGAATAGAGAGCCCAGGGCACCTGGGTGGCTCAGTTGGTTAAGCGACTGCCTTCGGCTCAGGTCATGATCCTGGAGTCCCGGGATCGAGTCCCACATCGGGCTCCCTGCTCGACAGGGAGTCTGCTTCTCCCTCTGACCCTCCCCCCTCTCATGCTCTCTGTCTCTCATTCTCTCTCTCTCAAATAAATAAATAAAATCTTAAAAAAAAAAAAAAAAAAAAAAGAATAGAGGGCCCAGAAATGGACCCTCAACTCTATGGTCAACTCATCTTTGACAAAGCAGGAAAGAATGTCCAATGGAACAAAAACATTCTCTTCAACAAATGGTGTTGGGAAAATTGGATAGCCACATGCAGAAGAATGAAACTGGACCATTTCCTTACACCACACACAAAAATAGACTCCAAATGGTTGAAAGACCTCAATGTGAGACAGGAGTCCATCAAAATCCTAAAGGAGAACACAGGCAGCAACCTCTTTGACCTCAGCCGAAGCAACTTCTTCCTAGAAACATCGCCAAAGGCAAGGGAAGCAAGGGCAAAAATGAACTATTGGGACTTCATCCAGATAAAATCTTTTGCAAAGCAAAGGAAACAGTCAACAAAACCAAAAGACAACCGACAGAATGGGAGAAGATATTTGCAAATGACATATCAGATAAAAGGCTAGTATCCAAAATCTATAAAGAACTCATCAAACTCAACACCCAAAGAACAAAGAATCCAATCAAGAAATGGGCAGAAGATATGAACAGACATTTTTCCAAAGAAGACATCCAAATGGCCAACAGACACATGAAAAAGTGCTCAATATCGCTCGGCATCAGGGAAATCCAAATCAAAACCTCAATGAGATACCACCTCACACCAGTCAGAATGGCTAAAATTAACAAGTCAGGAAACGACAGATGTTGGCGGGGGTGCAGAGAAAGGGGAACCCTCCTACACTGTTGGTGGGAATGCAAGCTGGTGCAGCCACTGTGGAAAACAGTATGGAGGTTCCTCAAAAAGTTGAAAATAGAGCTACCATATGATCCAGCAATTGCACTACTGGATATTTACCCCAAAGATACAAAAGTAGGGATCCGAAGGGGTACGTGCGCCCCAATGTTTATAGCAGCAATGTCCACAATAGCCAAACTGTGGAAAGAGCCAAGATGTCCATCGACAGATGAATGGATAAAGAAGAGGTGGTATATATATACAATGGAATATTATGCAGCCATCAAAAGGAATGAGATCTTGCCATTTGCAACAACGTGGATGGAACTGGAGGGTATTATGTTGAGTGAAATAAGTCAAACAGAGAAAGACATGTATCATATGATCTCACTGATATGAGGAATTCTTAATTGTAGGAAACAAACTGAGGGTTGCTGGAGTGGGGGGTGGGGTGGGAGGGATGGGGTGACTGGGTGATAGACACTGGGGAGGGTATGTGCTCTGGTAAGCGCTGTGAATTGTGCAAGACTGTTGAATCTCAGATCTGTACCTCTGAAACAAATAATGTAATATACGTTAAGAAAAAAAAAAAAAGAAGAAGAAGAAGGTAGCGGGAGGGGAAGAATGAAGCAGGGGAAATCGGAGGGGTAGACGAACCATGAGAGACGATGGACTCTGAAAAACAAACTGAGGGTTCTAGAGGGGAGGGGGGTGGGAGGATGGGTTAGCCTGGTGGTGGGTATTGAGGAGGGCACATTCTGCATGGAGCACTGGGTGTTATGCACAAACAATGAATCATGGAACACTTCATCTAAAACTAATGATGTAATGTATGGGGATTAACATAAGAATAAATAAATAAATAAATAAATGCAAAAAAATGCAAAAAAAATAAAAAAGAAGAGACAAATTAAAAGTCACAGATTTCATGAAGTAAGGAGCTGATGAAATTTTGCATCATCCATTAAGTCAAGATATAAAGTTGTAATTCCATTTTTATTTTTCATTCTCTAAGAACATTTTGAAGGTCTGAAGATCAGGACTATTGAATCCCCTACTTATGAGCAACAGACTAGATCAAGAGGTATTGTAAAAGAGTCATTTTGTTTTATAAATGTTTATTTTTATCTTCTCCCCCATGATTTCTGGGTCCTACTAAAAAAATATGGAAACTGTTGTATATTAGAAAAAAGAACATTATATCCTAAATGTGTGTGATGAATCATAAATGTGGGATTTATTAAGCCACAATGCCAGTAGTGATTATTTTAAATTATTTATTTATAATTAAGTTATACTATTATTTGAAGTATTTCTATAACATTTTAAACAATGCTAATATAAATATGGTAATATTTTAAAATAGCAAAATGTGAAGAGAAACTTATCTCATGATACATGGAGTTGGGATCATTTGGTTGCAAATGACAGAAGACCTAATTGAAACTGGCTAGAACAAAAATGAATTTTATTGACTCATGTAACTGATGGAGTTAGGGGTCTAAGATCCGCTTTTAGGTATGCCTGGGTATAAAAGCAGAAACAACATAATCATATCCATTTCTTAGGCATTTCCTGGCTCAACTCATCTTACTCTTCCTTGCCAGATACATTTTTCCTTTGTGGTTACAAGATGGATGCCCACCAATTTCCATCCAAGAAAATCAGTAGGAATCCTGTGTTCTGGTAACTTCTGCGTATGCCATGCGATTCATGTTTAGATCATGTGCCCAGCCCTGAAACAAAGTGGCTTTGGCCTTGTCACCATTTTGGCAATGTCCTGGAGATAGGAATGGACCCCACTGGGCTGTACAGACTGAGGGTGGAGGGGTGGGGATCTGATCCCTGAATCATATTTCCGAGCTGTTACTCTAAGTATGGTGAAGAACTTTTGGGTAATCAAAATGCAATATAGACACCTCACCTATTGTAACTTTTAAATGGTCCTTGGAGGACAAGGCATGAGATGAAAAATAAAGCACTCAGTTATAACCACAACCAACCATTTTAAATATGGTTATTCTAATCTTTTCATTTGAATGACCCAAAGGATAAAATGTTGTATTTTATTTTGAAACAGGTTTCAAAATAAACTTTAAAAGGAGATTGCAGTTTCATTTTTATTATTCATATACTGGATGATTATCTTATTACATGTTATATAATTGCAGCTAGTATTGATGCTCCCTTCTTCCAGATATCTACGATAATATATGTTGATGCCAGTGCTCTGTTTTTAAATACGGTGAGTAAAAATAGAAAAAAAAAGTGTCTTTCACAGATGCTTATTTGGGCATCTAAAGCTCAATCTGGGATTGAGTTTAGGCACGTACAACGATACACCTGCATTTTTCCATTCCAGGACAAGAGCTGCTTGTGTGGCTTGGAAATTGGCAGAGCTGAATGCTTGGGCATATCTACAATTAAGTGCAGCAAGCCCGTTAACTACCTGGCTTCTTGGACGCTGAGAGCAATGAGTCCATTTTAAGCCAATCTTTAATTCAGATATTCATATGTGCTCACATGACATTTTTCAAACGGGAAACTAATCAATGTCCTTTCCTCATTGACCTGCTTGTCCCCCCATTTACACACCTGAATTAAAGAATAGAAGGAAACTGCCGCTTCAGTATACCTCTGAAAACAAATGGCTCTGTTTCATCTCAAGTGTTACATTCTTTATAGAATGCAGATAATAACCTTCCTCTGATAGCACAAACCTAACTTGCCCCAAGGATATGAAACACTGAAGTATAAGCTGAAACTAGATCATTATAGGAGCACTCATGACTGGATATACCTGAAAGTCCCTGAGTTCACTCCACTGCTTTATTTTGATGCTGTTATGAGCTTTGAAGTAGGAAAAAAAAAAAAAAAAAAAGCGCTGGTTGAATAATACAAGAAACCAAGTATCATTAACTTATTCACTTTATAAAATAAACTTGATTTTTTTTCATGATTGCCTAAAATAGATAGCAATAAGCCCAAGTGGAGGAAGTCAGTAATTAAAAACAAACCCAAAATGACATGACTTCCTGATATGTGTATAGTTACCTACCAGTGTTGAGAGTACATAAATGGCTGACACGTTTGTGTGGTCTGCCAAACTCCCTCCCTCCTTCTCTCCCTTCTCTCTCCCTCTTCCTCTCTCTGTCTCTCTCTGTCTTTCTTTTTGTCTCTCTCTTTCTTGAATGAATGAAAGTAAAATGTCAGCTGAGGGCAGACTGTCCAGAATATATATGTCCAGCTGAAATGTCTAAATAAGAGAATCTATAATTATTGAAACTATTACAATAAGCAAATCTCCTCATGCTAGCTCACCTAATTCTCAAACAACTATATTTTATTTGTCATTATCCCTCTTCCCTGCCAGTGAGGAAAATCAAACTCAGCGATTTTGTGTAACTTGCCAAAGTCACACGGTTTTTGTGGCAAAGCCAGGATTTGAACAAAGACTATCCTAACTCCATGTAAACCATAGGCCAGTGTTATGTGGTGCTAAAAATGTTTTGGTGACAAAAATAAATGACAGTTTTTATTTACCAGGATAATTTGTTTTCACTACCTTTGTTTCCCTATCATCCTCCAGGAGCCACTATAAGCTTTCTACTGAAACTCAACTTACTTACATTATAAATTTCACTTATTCTTAAATAAATTTCTGTTTTCGGTACAGCTGCACATATTTTTAAATTGGTGTTTCAGCTTTTCCAACTACCTATTTGCAATTTTCTTCAAAAATGGAATTAAAGGGAAATAGTATTTTCTATAAACAGAAAGAAGAAAGAATGGCTTTCTTGGCATGCTTTTTAACAGTTTCATTTTTTCCTGGTTAGAAGATACAATTACCCTTGATTTTGGCACTTATGCAGTAATATAGCAAATACATAAGGGACAAAATAAATTAGAAGAAGGATGATGATTTTTCCCTTCCTTCCATGTTTCTTAGCATTATTAAAAAGCTGAAATGTACATATTACATTGATTTATGATAAAATCTGGGTTATTAACCAATTTCTTTTTTTTTTTATTAACCAATTTCTTACTGCATTTAGATATAATGCTTCTACAAGCAAAACAGTGATGAAAATCAGTTGGGGAAATAGAACAAGTTTCTCTTGATTAAAAGGAATAATATACACTCAAAATATTAATTTCCATGTTATAATACAGAGATAGATGCCATTTATCTAAAATATGCCATCAAATATTTAAATTCGATCTGAAAATGCTGGATTAGGGCTTGCCATGTGATAAGGCAAACGGAATCATTTCAGAGAGTATTTCGGGAAAGGAGAATATTTGGAATTCATCCCAGTCCGAAGGTAAATAACATGCCCCTGAAGCCAAAATTGCTGCAAGAGAAAAGAAAGGCAGTCAGCCGGTGCTTCATATTACGTGTCAGTTCATTATGTGGCACGGTGATGAGAACGGAGAATGTTCACTATAGCACACTTCATGTTTGGCAGGAGTTTTCTGCACAGAACGCCGATGTGATGAAGCTCCCACACTATTATTTTTAAATGATATATTATATTTCATTATAACCAGCTATCACTGCGATGCATGAGACCCGGATACCCCAGTATCTGCTAAGACTACAAATAGATCTCAGAATTCATCTCTTTATATTTTCAATTCTATTGAATAAGCCACAGAATGTCCTGATTCACCTAAAACATAAGGCTCAAGAAGCATGCCCTTTGATTTATATTTCTGAAATTACATTTCATTCCTATCTCTTATATCAAGTATTTCCTTTCCTAAGTTTACCCCGCATTGAGCATTCATTATGTTCTCATGGAACTACATCCATAATCTTTCGTGGTGATTCAAAGGTTTTGCAGCAAAAGCTTCACATTGGTTGACTATTTTTAGCCAATATTAGAGAGAGAGTCAGGAAATTAGTGGGATTTCTAGTGAATTCTCACTTAAAAATTATGAAGCTTTTCTCTTTTCCTCAATGTCGATAGTATTTACTACATGGCAGCTTTTATGAGAGAAACCTAAGTATGATTTCATCCATAGGAGAACTCGTAGTTGAAGATCACATGTGATGTACTCTCACGTCTTGGGATTTCCTTTTTGCAGGTAAAAACTATGACTGAACAAAAGTCCCCAAATTGGCTGTGCTTCTTTTCAGAAGGCTATGACAGTAGCACCTAGTAGGACTCATATTTATAATAAATGATAAATACAGAGTTTATAAATTGAACTGTAGCTACAAGCTAGCCATGGCAGTGATGCTCACTAATAAAAAATAGTATTTGGAACACCCAAACATGGGGATGAATCTTACTACCTTCTGGGAGCAATTTCCCCCCCCTGGAGCCCAACTTAAATCCTCCTTGTGACACTTACTGTGAGACAATGAGCAATGCGTTTCTTATTTAGCTACTGACTCTCAGCTTCAACTTGACCTTTCTTTGGTCAACTCTGAGATGCTGGGGCTGGGATTCTGCAAAACTCATGATTTTCACCAGTCGGGTCCCTGTTGAGCTTTGTTAACACAGACGGAGAGAAGAAGTTTCCTGCTGCCTCTTTCTTCCTGATGACACTACCTTAGGACCAGCTCCTACTGGGGCAAGAGTAGGGGGTCCCCAAAGCAACAGTTTTGCTGGTATTTCCCATACTCCTGACTCAGTCTCATTTCACCTCCTGGTAAACAACACACTAGCTGGCCTGGTCCTTCTTCTGAGAGGACTGGGTCACGGTCCCCCCGGGGGGCCCATCTAGAGTCCCTGAGGCATCTGTACCCGTCAGGCAGTGCCCCATCCTCTGGGACATGCAATCCACAGCAGAAGTTCTTCCTGGAAGCATCACTTCTGCTCTTAACACCACTCAACTGATTGACTCAGGCCCACCCTGGTAATCTAGGATAATCTTCCTTACTTAATATTAACTTATTATAAATTTAACTTCTACCTACAAAGTACCTTTATGTGATATCTAGATTAGTATTTGATTGAATAACTGGGACTATAGCCTAGCCAAATTGACAGATGAAACTATCACAAATTCTGAAATTGGAAATGTGGACATTTGGGTGTATCCAGACGAAAATGAAGATTTGAACCCTGGAGTTACCCTAAACCTCCTTGCCCATAAAGTACATAGCCTCCCATGTCTGAAGACATTGGTCCCTCCTTGCTTAAAGATGCCATAATAAACTGACCTGAGGAATTTCCCTGTAAAGACGTGCCTTTTTTTCTCAAGACACATCTGAACCACTCTGTATTAGCTCCAGATCACTAACTAGGGTCAGATGTCAACTTGTTCTAAAGAGAGGCTGACCCTATAGAAAACAGTTTATACTCCTATATAATCAGAAGGTTTTTACTAACTTATGTTGCCATAAGCCTGGGAATAGATTTGGGAATAGATTTCCAAGGGGTTAGACTAAGAAGGATGGAATTTATCACTCACTGGATTGTTATGAATGTGTTGATATGGGAGATACCAAAAATTTTAAATGCGATATATTAATTCATGCAGCATGAAGTGTATCTATCAGTTTATTTGGTTGTTTGTCTGGAATTTGGACTAGTGACACCTACATTCAGTAGGTTTCAGATGCTAGAACTTTCTTGGCAAAACATAGATATAGGAATATGAAGGTTTTGTAAAATAGATACCCGAATTTATTACGTGTGGTCTATATACCACCAACCCTTCCCACTCCCACTTCAAACAAGTACATCCACTGAGTAGGCCCAGAGGACATTTGCTACATTCTTCTCTCAGAGACAGAGAGAGAGAGAGAAAGAGAACAAAAGAGAGATGAACATATAACATATATGTATAAACTATATTCTTGATATATGCATATCAAGAAATTATATTCATGTATATACCAAGAAAAATAAAGTAAAATATCCTCATAGCATCTGTGGCTACTTATAGAGGAAGAATTAGATATGCATTTGTATTTAACATCAGGGTTGGCAAACTTTTTCTCAACAGGCATGGTAGTAAATATTTTAGGTTTTGTGCGACAAGAGGGAAGATGCAAGATATTATGTAGGTACTTACATAACCATTTAAACTGTGACCATTTTAAAAATCTAAAGAACGTTCTTAAATCACAGTCTATACAAAAACAGGAGACTTGCTGAGGGTAGTTTATCCTGGTTGTTCTATGTCACCAGAAAAGTAAATGTGATACCAATATTCACTGTTTATAAAAGCATAATTATTTGGGCAAAATAGGGACAATTTGAGTGCATTTATCATATCTTACTATTCAAGTAGATGGTCCTTGAGTTCTAGGATTTTTGTTTTTCTTATTTTAAAAGCCCCCAAACACAGCATAGTGCTCAGCACATAGAAAGTTTCCAATAAATATTGAGTGAATCGGGGCACCTGGGTGGCTCAGATGGTTGAGCGTCTACCTTCGGCTCGGGTCATGATCCCAGGGTCCTGGGATCAAGCCCCACATCGGGCTCCTGGCTCAGTGGGGAGCCTGCATCTCCTTCTCCCTCTGCCTCTCCCGCTGCTCACGCTCTCTCTGTCTCAAATGAATAAAAAAAAAAAAAATATTGAGCGAATCACTCACTCACTCACTCAGTCAATCAGTGATAAAATAGGCCACTCAGTTCTCCTCATTTTGAACTGTGCCTCAGTTTAGGTTTCCACTACCTCACAAGTCATCACCAACTTTCTAGTAAAAACAAACAAAACATCTCTGGATTTCCAATTCTAGTGTTTTTGAAGGTTTATATTGTTAAAAATGCAAAAGCAAATGCATTTCAGCGGGTGAAGTTTCAACTTAAAATTATTTCTTGGGAAAAGAGTACACCTCAGTCTGATATGAACAAAACCAGTTTGACTATATTGAATTCACAAGTATTGCCCTTTTAGCTGTCTTTGCATAAAATAAATATTGTTGGTTTATTAAAAATATACATCTAAGGTCATATTTGTATGACCTGAGATTGTAATTTGAAAATTTTGTCCCCTGGCAATGTGTCTATGAATATAAAAACTATAAATTCTTCTAAACAAACATGATTGTAATGAAATAAGTCTTTTGAAGCAACACACGTGGACATATACACTCACATATTTTTTTCTGTGTTATTAGAAAGAAAAATATGAGTAGTCTACATCATTCCTTTGAAAAAAACTGGAATGGAAAAATGTTATTATGGAAAATAATGGAAATGGAAAAATGTTATTATAATGCCAAGTTTATGAACTGTAAAATTACCTTATACTCTAAGGGTTTCCTTCCAGGAATTATTTTAAAATGATATTTTGATATTTTGCTCATTATACCCCCATCCCTTCAAAAAACACCTAACCCAACTGCCTGGGAAATTAATTTGCTACCTCTATAATTTTATGAACTGTCTTCAAGAATAAAACCAAACATTCACATAATTTCTGGAAAAATAGGAAAGAATTTACCCTAGTTAAGTTTGAATTATTACACCAGCTGCTCTTCAATATTTGACCTCTATGAAAACCAAATCTCTCAGCCGTAGGATGCTCAGGTTGCTCACGACTGACACACACTTTATGCCATGAAGCTTCGCATAGTGAGGAGAAGCCCTGGAGATGAAATGTGCACAATGCTTCAGGTTATTTCAGAAGGTTTATATGTCATTTCCAAAGGGAGGAAAGCGTGAGCAAAATGTTATTCTTTAACAGTAGTCTAAGTTAATTACTAATAATACAACTTCCTTTGGTGCCCAATTCTGATTCTAATGCCCACAAGGATTTCCAAGAAAGGGTGGAAATTATTTTCAGAAGAAGAATTTTCCTTTTCAAAGTTTTCTATTCTTTGACAAATTCCATGGGCAAAGAAAGGGAAGTAATAGTTGGAGCAGAGTCTCTATTGTGTCACTGTACCCTGATTTCCAAACCAGCCCATCTGTGTTTTCTCCTTACTCTCCACAACCTAGTAAACCCAGTTACTCTTCAAAACAGAGGCTGGATTTTTACCAGCTCAACAGAACAAAAAAGTCTTCAGGTAAAAGACCTTCATTCTACAAAAGGAACACCAATGCCTGAAGTTGAGGAACTTGGATTTTATGATAGATAAAAATATATTCTAAAAAATAAATTATATGGCATGTTAGAGGTATGATGGGAATGATATGAAATAGGAAAAGGTAGATGAAGATTGTCACAGGAGGGGTTGAACTTTAAGGCATGGTAGGCCTTATTGAGAAGTGACATTTGGACAAGGAATTGAGGTTTAGGAACATTCCAGGAAATGAGAACTGCCAGTGGAAAGACGCAGAGAAAGAAACATGGATATTCAAGGAACAGTTGAAGAAGCTAAGTTGGCCAGAACTCAGTGAGCAAGGGATGATTAAGAGCATGTGAGGTCCATAGTAGGACAAAGTCTAGATCCTACATGACTTTTGTAGACTGCCAACAGTCTTCCCACTAGTAGCAACAAAAGTTAGGATAATATATCTAATGTGCTGCAGGTAAATTGCCAAAAAGCCATTATTCTATATAGATATAAAGTTGAGAGAAAGTTCTCTGTGGGTATCTCTCATTTGTGTATACATTACAGGCAGAGGAAGCACTTATGACCCTTTTAAGTTAAAGATGTTTGTACAGAGAACAGCCTTGGAAGAAATATACATACATACACACACACACACACACACACACATGTTTATATGTAAATACATACACATAGCATATATAAATATATTTGAAAATAAAATCATTACATATTGTCAGTGTAAGTATCAGAAGACATGAGTGGAAATTGATGAGCTAAGTATTCAAATGAAAAATTAGAGAAAGAATCACAGAGTAAACCCAAATAAGATCAAAGACAGAAATAATAGTTAGGTATAGAAACCGAGATGGTTACTTTCACATGTCAACTTGACTGGGCTAAAGGATGCCCAGATAACTAAGAAAATATTATTTTGGGGTGTGTCTGTGAGCGTACCTCTGGAAGAGATTTGAATCAGTGAAGGATCACGCTCACCAGTGTGGGTGAGCCTCATCCAATCCACTGAGGGCCTGAATAGAAAAAAAATATACAGGAAGGGTGAATTCTTGATCTCTCCTTTAGCTGAGATATACATCTGTCTTGCCTCAGGATGTCAGAGCTCCTGGTTCTTGGACCTTGGCACTTTTGACTTATCTCATAGGCTCTTGGTTCTCAGTTCTTTAGATTCATACTGAATTATACCATTGCCTTTCCTGGTTCTCTGCTTGAAGACAACAGACCATTAGACTTCTTGGCCTCCATAACCATGTGACCCAATTACTATAATAAATCTCCTCTTGATTTCTATCTATCTCTATCTCTATCTATCATCTATCTATCATCTATCTATCTATCTATCTATCTATCTATCATCTATCATCTATCTATCATCAATCATCATCTGTATTGGTTCTGTTTCTCTGAAGAACCTAGACTAATTCAGAAACTAAAGATTGTGGAAGAAAACAACAGAGATGAGTGATAACTCAAAAGTTGGATCTTTGGCAAAATGAGTAAAGTAGATAAACTATGAGGAATACATGAAGAAAAAGGAATCTAAAATCACAAAAGGATTAAAAAATAATATAATGAAATTAAAAGGCAAAACCTTGTAAATTTCTTCACAGGGGAAGGAAATTTATGTACTTTTTTTTTTTTCTTCGGTCATGGACAACAGTATCTGGCACTAGGAGGCACTCAACAAATATTTACTGAATGAAAAATTAGATAAGGGAGTTAAGCCAGAATGGTTTTAAGGAACTAGGCTTGCAAAACACTATTTGTGTTTACATTTATTCACTAATTTGAATTTTAACATTTTTCAAATGTGCCACTGAATTTTGATATATATATATATATATATATATATATATATATATATATATATTACTAATCTTTTAATTTTATTTCTAGCTCCTCATTTTTGGTGCTCTCTCCTTTTTTTTTTTTTTTCCCTGATGTCTCTAAACACTGCAGACAAGATTTTGTTCCTGTTCTGATTTTCTCCTTGCTCTCACCTCCCTCATAATGAGGTGGGCTTGTTGTTATTGTTTTGTTTATTCATTCATTAGAAGCAGAGTTCCCAAAGTATGGCTCTCTCGAAACATAATCAGCATGCCTGGGAACTTGTTAGACATGCAAATTCTTAGGTGCTGGTTGGGGGTGGGGGTGGTGATGGGTAGTGGTGGTGGCGGTGGCTCAGTTGGTTAAGCCTCTGCCTTAGGCTCAGATCATGGTCTCAGGGTGCTGGGATTGGAGGGAATCGGCTTCTCCCTCTCCCTCTGCCCCTCCGCACCCCCAACCCCGGCTTGTGCTCTCTCACTCTCTGCCTCTCTTTCAAATAAATAAATAAAATCTTTAAAATAAACATTAAAAAAAAAAAGAAATGCAAATTCTCAAGCTCTACCCCAGTCCTACTAAATAAGAAACTCTAGGGTTGAGGCTAGGTCACAATAATCTGTTTGATCAAGCCCCAAAGTAATTCTGCTGCACTCTTAGTTTGAAAACCACTGCAATGGTTCTCAATGGTGGAAACATGGTAGCATTAGAAAAGCACAAGCTTTGGAATCAGACAGACATGAGTTTGAATTTTAGATCTCTAGGTGATGTAGTTGCTCTGTGATTTCGGGGAGATGACTTAACCTCTTCAGGGTTTAGCTCCTTTATCTGCAAAATGGATAGAATAATATATCCCAAATTGTGAGGATTCAGTGTAATGTGAGTGAAATGAGATTTCAAGACATTGTAGTCATTCTTAATAAGCACTTACTAAACACCAGCTATCCTCTGTATAGGTGGTTGGTGATGGTATTATGAAGCCAGAATTTTCATTCCTGCTACCTGAATTTCATTCTCTTAGGACAAAGTAATGGGCTCTGCCATTGAGGGTGTGTAAGCTCAACTTGAGTCCAGGGAAAAATCATGTCTGTGAGTCCTGTCTCAGTGCAAAAGAGAAGGAGATGCACAGAGAGCTGGGAGCAGGGTTCCAGGTGACTTCACACAGATCTGGGACGTGTGTTTCTCTTCACTCATATCTGACAGTAGCAGAGAGAAGGCAGAGAAGAAAAGAAGTGGTATTGATGCAACTACTCACCTAGATCCCAACAAAGAAGTAGCACAAGGTCACTAAGACCGCCACATCTAAAAACCTTGGGAAGCACTGGTTGCAGTCCTGTCTTTCCCTCCTTCACACACACTGTAAGGAGAGGCGGCACAGCAGGCCACCTAACTGCTCTATATTTAGGGGGAAAAAATCACTTTCTGACTTTTTGCCCCTGAAAACTTTAGAGGACTTAAGTCATCAAACATGCCAATGACCTGTTACTTGGTAATAGTATGTCTAAATGCCTCCCTCATGTTTCTTTAATGATCCAGCCAATCTAATTTACCTGACATGGACATTTGTACTCATCTGGAATTCTGACTTAATTCCTGGTCTCAGGAAAGTTTGGTAGGTCAATAGTTTCTGGATTCATTTCTCTACTGGTTAAAGCAAATTTAATATCCCAATCTTCAGATTTTACTCCAATGGCTGAGATTTCCCCACTACCCACCTCCCTTTTACTAGTTTACTGTCCTGATGCCCAGGTACGCTAACTCCTAAGCAGATCTTTTTCATCTTTATTCTTTCTTCAAATATCAGTTTGCTACCTTATGTTCTAGTCCAGTACCTTTTTTTTAAAGATTTTATTTATTTATTTAATTGACAGAGAGAGAGAGAGGGAACACAAGCAGAGGGAGTGGGAGAGGGAGAAGCAGGCCCCCCGCGGAGTAGGGAGCCCGATGCGGGGCTCGATCCCAGGACCCTGGGATCATGACCTGAGCTGAAGGCAGTTGCCTAACCAACTGAGCCACCCAGGCGCCCTAATCCAGTACTTTTTAACTCAAGGGGTTTGTGCAGATTTTGTACTCTGGGAGACATTTGGCCAAGCCTGAACATAGTATCAGTTGTCACAACACAGGGATGCTACTGACAAGGTTTGGGGTCTTAGTGACCTTGAGCTGCTCCCTCTAGACTGGTAGCTGCATCGACACTACTTCTTTTCTTCTCTGCCTCCTCTCTACTACTTTCATGTACAGGTGAAGACAAACACATGTGTAAAGACACCTGGAACCCTGCTCCCAGCTCTCTGTGCATCTTCTCTTCTGCACTGAGGCAGGTCATAGTTGTCAGAGATGCTGCTCAATATCCTATAATGCAGCTGCATACAACAACAAAAAAATTATCTGACCTAAATGTCAATAGCTCAGGTTGAAATATCCTGCTCTAGTCTTACAATGTTATTTTTCTGTCCATTTCTCCTTGTGCCTCTGAGAGCTGCCCCAGGCTTCCAGAATGCTAACTGCAAGTCTCTAGCAATGTTGGTATTTTTTTTTTCTGTCACTTTGATTCCCACTGGATAAACTTTTTTAATTTAGTTGAGAATATTATAAAAGCTACATTCTGGAAGACCTCTCTTCTTACTTCCACAGGCCCCATTGTCTGATTTCCTGGCTTAGGATAAAATTTCTGGGCTCATATCCTTACATATAGACACCAGACCCAACTTACTCATCCAGACTCAAGCTTTATTCACTTCTGTGGATCCACTTGCTTTCCCATATAACTTTAAAATCCATGTTAAGCATCAAGTATGGTATATGATGTACTGATCTGAAAATTGTTGCACTTTGTAGTAAACATAACATCTAATGATGCTGGAATAGAAAACTATATTCTTCAGGTTTTGTTAGTGTGTGTAGTCTTTTCAAACAAAACATGATACCTCGACTTGCTCTGCAACTACACAAAACCTTTGTACAATATTCTACAATTACTTATGTCCTAAAGCCAATTAACTTGAATAAAGTAGTAGGCCTACTATGAACATCCTGACTTTATTGCTCAATAGCTGAATCAGATATGATACTTATACTGAGTTAATATCACCAAAATCTCCATGACAAGTTTTTTGTTTTGATTTTTCTGCAACGTCTACCTTCCCATGATTTCATAGAGAATTAAATTATCTCTGGGCATGGTAATTTTTTCTACCCATCATTATTCTTTTTCCTTGAGAAGTCAGAGATAAATGCCATCTGGACAAATCATTTTATCATCAGATGTTTTAATTTCTTGATCATCTGTTCTGGCAAGTTACCGTTTTCCTTCAGTGTTTATTTTTCCTGCCCTGAGAGCTGTTTGATTGTTTCTGGCATCTGTTCCTCTGCCTTCACCTGTTAACATAGAAGCAAGCAAAACTTTGGGAGTTTGGCAATGCCTCCATCTGCTGCAAATCCATTGCTTTTTCCATGTTCTGCAGCAAGGGTCCCTGCAAAACAATATGGCAGAGAGTGGTGCACCAGAATTGGATGTCCAGAAGGTAAGATTAATATTTTCTCATCAAACCAGAGAACACTACTCCATGTAGGGGAAAGAGGTGCATTTCTTGACCTCTGAAGCTTGCTCCTGTTCTGGATGAAAGTTCTAGAATTACAAAGTTTGCTGATTTTATATGCACTCCAGCTTAAGTGCATTTAAATGTCCTAATTTTAGGCTTTCTCTTCAGTCTCAGCCTTGATTACCATTTTCATCTATGTAAGACTTATCATGTCTTGTGTCTAGCCCAGCATTTTTATATAGAGATGAACATAAGCTTTGTGATTTCTTTACTATCATTTATTTTATTGTACATTTTCTTTCCCCATGTTCCTTTCTGTTCACATTATCTGGTCTTCTACTTCTCACTAGAAGAAAACACAATCTTTTTATTTTTCATCTCTTCAAAGATGCATTTTAGCTGATTTGATAGAAATTTGAGAATGACTCACAAAATTAATCCTGATCTACAAAACAATGTAATGCTTATTTCTCATTACCTATGTATGTACATGTGTGGATAGATAGATAGATAGATAGATAGATAGATAGATAGATAGATAGATATACACTTTTTAGATTTCTATATCAACTTCACCCCTTCTTTGGAAATTATTCATTATTAACAATGCTGTGCAAAGTTTTGGTCATCATTCATTACATTCCAACTTTCATAACTTTGATAAAATACTGCATGTTGAAAGGAACGTCTGTCCTCAACTTTACTATCTTGCTAGGCCTATCTGCTCTATTGTTACAAATGCTCATGAAAATATCTTTCCATGATTAAGCTTTTTTGAACTGATTTGTGAAGCACTTTCTGCCTCCCATAATTCTGAGTTTGAATATAAAGCTGACATAAAATATTCTTCTAAACTCTACTTGCAAACACTGACTTAACCATGCATTATAACTCTAATCAGCTCTTAGAGTGGACCTATACTTCATTGTGAACACATCATTATTTCTATTACAATGATAACTGATTAATTAGATATTAACATGCTGTTCAAATCATTTCACATGTGCAGCTGGGCTTTTAAATGAGGTTTGGAAGACTTAAAAAAAGTGTCAGTGCAGTTTTTATCTAAAGTTGCCAGGTGTATTGCTAAGGGAATAAAATGTTCACTAAAAGATAAAGGGATTAAGAGGTACCAACTTCCAGTTCCAAAATAAGTAAGTCACAGAGATGAAAAGTGCAGCACAGAGAATATAGTCAATAAGATTGTAATACCATTGTCTGATGACAGATGGGGCTGCATTTATCGTGGTGAGCAATGAGTAATGTATAGTATTGTTGAATCATTATGTTGGGACACCAGAAGCTAATAGAGCACTTTATGTTAATTATACTTTAAAACAATGTTTGAAAGTTGGCTAAAGAATAACTTCAAACTGGAAAGAAAGGTAAAATCAAATACCCTAAGTATAAAAACATAGCTTCTTGAGAAAGAAAACTTGAGCAAAGATATAACAATGATAACATGAAGCAGGAAAATCTTTTATAACTGAAAGAAACAGATAGACCTTTTATTCCTAAATAGTGCTTTTTTTTAATCTTCTTTTGTGAAGAAGGGGAAAAAATAAATTTTAGAGCAAGGGAATTGAGAGAGAAATGCCACCTCTCTTTCCCACCCTCTTAAATAGCTCTTCCAGCTACCTGGAGAAGGAAAAGTTTGGTAAAGCAAAGCCTTTTGTAAAGGAGAATGGCTAGGGAGAGGGCTTTGATGCTAAGTGCATCAGGCAAAATCTAAATGTTAAGAAGAAAATTGAAAATATTTTGAACCTAAATATTAAGAGTCTAAAACTAAGTGACTAGGATATATATTTTATGTATAAGAGATATATATATATATGTATTATATATAAGATTTATATTATTATATACAATATTTAAAATAATATGATATTTAATATATAGTATATATACTATATACATATTGTGTGTGTATATATATATATATATATATATATATATAGTATTGTGTGTGTATATATATATAGTGTATATATATATTTGGCTTTTCATACTGTATGCCCATGTCAAACAATGCAGAGGAAGGAAAAAAAGGTGGAATGCCAGGAGCTTATATATTACAGAATATAAATCCTGCAATGACAATTTTTTCACTAAAACAGAGACATGGATAAATGAAATAAAAAGCTATAAGGAGTGTAGCTTATTTTTTTTTTTTTATTTAGCCAACTGAACATGTAAGTCAATATCAATACCTCTGCATTTTAATTGATAATAATGAACTGCTATGTAATTGTTGGATACTGTATAAAGGACTTTTTGTAGTCAATACCTAAATAAATCCTTACAGCAACCCTATGGAGCATTTACTTCTGTTTTTATTTTGCTATCTTACAGATGAAGAAATAGAAGCTGAAATAGTTTAAATAACTTGCTCAAAATGACACAGTAATGGGGAACAAATTTTCAAGACCAAGTAGCCTATAAAACTGGAAAAAACAAACAAAACAAAATAAAACAAAACAAAACTGCATCAGCCTGAATCTTGAGTTCATGCACTTAACCATTATGCTATTCTACATTTTATTTGGTATGTGAATTGCTAGAAGGAGTAAGATTAAAATCAGTGTTAACCCAATGATTTTTAAATTAAAAATATATATATATTTGGGGATCATAGGGAGCATATACAATGACATTTATTTAAATTGCCAAGAAAAAAGAAAAATTCTGTGGACTCCCACTATATATCTGCCTGCATACCAGCATCTTTACCCATACATTCTTTTGATAAAACCATCCTCCATTATATACTAGATCCTATCTTTTCTATTTCTCAAGAAAATTACTCCAGAAATTTTCTGTTCTCTCTTTTGCATTAGCATTTGTCTCCTCTATAGAGCATTCCCATCATCATGAAATATACTGTATTTTTTCACTCTGTGTTAAAAAAAAAGCTTCCTCCCTCCTTCCCCCATATCCAGATATTTCTTCAACTGTCTCCTTTGCAGTGACTTGACTACATAGAGTTGTCTATCATGGCCGACTCATTCTAACTCCATTCTCTTTTAAAGATCCCCGACCAGGCTTTTTCTTCCACCATTATCACCAAAATTGCTCCCAAAATGCCACCAATGACTTCTTGAAAAATAAAAGCAGATTTACAACCATACTTCATTATAATTACAATAAATAAAAACTTACCAAATCATAATGTGCAAACCAAGCTGCCTATGCTTAAATGGTTTTCCTATCAATTCTAGCAAATTCCTCATTCAAGAGAAAAAGATTGTTCGTTTTGTTCGGTGATGTTTTCACAATGCTTAGAACAGGGCCTATCTCTCAGTAAGTACTCAAAAAATATTTGTTGAATATATGAATGAATGAATACATGAATACATGCATAAATAAGTGTGTGACTCAAAGGAGTCCGATGGATAGTCCTTTTGTAAGTTCCCTAAGGAACATATGCCAAGCCATACAATGATTTCAAATATCATAATTCACTTAACCTCTGGTTATATTCTACAGAAAGTCAATAGTGAAGGAAAGACTGGTAATGAGATCAATACATTGTGTTCTCTTAGGGTAAGTGTCCAATAAAAATTTTTGCATTTTACTTGCCTTTCACAGTGCTTGAAAAAGCTCAATAAATGTTTGCCAAATAATGAAACAAATAAATGCAATTTTAATATTGCAACAGAAATAAAGATGCAAGTACATGTAACTGTAGAGGTATTTAGTTCTATAACACATTTATTTTCCTGTAGAAGTCCACTGTATTTCATAGCTCCAGGTAGACAGTGGATCAACTGTAAAAGTAATACTACCCAGGGAAAATAAATTGCATCTTATCTATATATGTACTTGGGGAAGGAAAGAGCAACTTCCCTCTGGGAGGGAACAATGTACTTAAATAGATATAATTTAGGAAGCAACTGAAATCATACTGCATGCAGATTACATGGTAAAGAAGGATTGCTGATGGGTTTCGGGGTGGGGGGTGTTGTACTTTCAGTCCAGCCATGTTCAATTAAACTGGGCTTCTTGGGAAAAGAAAAGGATAACACTAAGAAGCATATGGAGAGGGTTAGTGGTCAGTGTCCCTGGAATTCACTGATAAACAGTGTGCTGGGCTATAAAATGTAAGATAAGGATTAAGAATGAACCTAAAAACTGAATTGTTGTATTTGTAGGCTGTGCATTGCAGACTTCAGCTTGTACAGGGACTATGTATTGGAAAAGATTGTGAATGAGGTGAGGAGGGGCACAGATGGTGTGGAACAGGATGAAGTAAAGCATTCAAGACCCTAGAACTCATTACCATAAAAAAAGGAATAAACTAATCACTTCTAAGGTGCATTGTGTTTCTGCTTTTATGTTGCATAATGAGGAAAGTGGGAATGTAAGTAAATTTCTTGATATGTCAATACCCTGAAAGCAGTTCTTTATGACATTTTAAAAGTCCTTACCTTCTAAATACCATTCTATTAGAACTCTAAGTTTCTAAGACTTCATTAAGAGGTATTTATAATATTTTCACCTGATTTCCTATTATTTAGTTGAATTCTATGATTATAAAATGTTTTTAAAATTATTTTTCTCTTTTTTTTGTTTTTAAATACGAATATTCTATTTTTTACCAAAACAATGGGAGTTTACAATTGAGGTATTACTCTCTACACTCAGAAGTAGTTATTAAAAGTGAAACATACATTTGAATGTTTCATGTAAAATGGAAGACAATGTATTTTCCATTAAGATTTGATTCATCATTAATATTCTATAATGTCTATAGTAGACGGTCTAAAATTAATGAAGTTTGTTTCTCCAGTTAGAACTTTTTTTTATCAAGAAAAGTTAATGCAGTATAAAAAAAAAATGCAACTTCAATTTTTAGCTTTGTCTACCATGAGTAATAGAACTGGCTGAGTTAAGTTTCTGTCTTTGCCTCAGGCACACTGTGAATTTAAAATCTTTGCAAACTCATTCTCCTTTTCAATTCAGGAATGGCCTGAGGTGTCATAAGAATTTCAAACCTGGAAGAAATGTCTAGTCCAGCACCTGCCATATCTTTATGCACTGTGAAGGATTCATATGGAAAAATCTTACAAATAACTTTTATCAATCTGATATTTTAAAATCCCACTGTTCAGGACAATAAGCTAAGAATCTAAATAAAGCTTCATTACCCTTGATACTCATTACAGATAGTAATATAAACAAGCTGAGTTTTCATTTGAGGGTAATAATAATATGTCCAGTTTGTGTATACTAATTCTAGAAAAAAAATATTTTTATTGTAAAAGTTTTAGGATGTTGTTATTCTTTTTTTTTTTTAAGATTTTATTTATTTATTTGCGAGAGAGAGAATGAGAGACAGAGAGCATGAGAGGGAGGAGGGTCAGAGGGAGAAGCAGACTCCCTGCTGAACAGGGAGCCCGATGCGGGACTTGATCCAGGGACACCAGGATCATGACCTGAGCTGAAGGCAGTCGCTTAACCAACTGAGCCACCCAGGCGCCCTAGGATGTTGTTATTCTTACAATAATAGCTAAGATATTCTCAGAAGAAATACTTAATATTTAAATGCCAGCTTAAGTTACTATTGATTTACAAAAAATATCTCAAAAAATTGAGAAATTTAATGATTTCTAAAATCCAAATTAACAAATGAGTAAATAATTTGTATACAAAGTAAAAATGCAGGTTAAAAGAAGAAAACTGATCAGATAATACTAATATCACCAGTAATTGAAAATATAAAAATTAAAGTAACAATGGATGATCATTTATGTGTCCATTTATTTGTTCAATTTTTGTTTAAAAAAGTTAGAAAAACACTTCATGATTAGTAAGGATATGATAAAAAATACACAGTGCTAGAAAACAAATAGGTCAATTCATTTTCTGGAAATATCTTCTTTAATGAGATGTCTGTTAAGGCCCTTGGCCCATTTTCAATCAGGGTTTTCTTTTCTTATTGTTGAGTTTTATGAGTTCTTTGTATACTTTGGGTAAATGTCTTATCAGATGTATCTTTTCCAAATGTTTTCTCCCAGTGTGTTGCTTGTCTTCTCATTCTCTTGACATTGTTTTTTGCAGAGGAAGTTTTTAATTTTAGTGATGTCCAGGTTATCAATTATTTCTTTCATGAATCATGTCTTTGGTGTTGTATCTATAAAGTAATTGGTATTACCAAGATCATCTATGTTTTTTCCTATGTTATCTCCTGGAAGTGTTATAGTTTTGAGTTTTACATTTGGGTTTCTAATCCATTCTGAGTTAATCTTTGTGAAAGGTGTAAGGTCTGGGCTTACTTTTTTTTTTTTTTTTTTTTGGCATGTGGATATCTAGTTGTTTCAGCACGATCTGTTGAAAATACTATCTTTGCTCCATTCTATTAATTATAATGCCTTTGATTCTTTATCAAAGATGAGTTGACTATATTTTTAGGGTCTTTTTCTGGGCTCTCTATTCTGTTCTGTTGGTCTATTTATCTATCCTCTTGCCAATACCACACTTTCTTGATTAATATAGCTTATCAGTAAGTCTTTTTTTTTCAATTTTATTTATTTATTCATGAGAGACAGAGAGAGAGAGAGAGAGGCAGAGGGAGAAGCAGGCTCCCAAGGAGCAGGGAGCCTGATGTGGGACTCGATCCCAGGACCCTGGGATCATGACCCGAGCTGAAGGCAGACGCTTAACCATCTGAGCCACCCAGGCGCCCCAGCTTATCAGTAAGTCTTAAAGTTGGGTAGGGTCAGTCCTCCAACCTTGTTTTTCTCCTTCAATATAGTGTTGCCTAGTCTAGGCCTTCAGCCTTTCCATAAAAACTCTGGAATCAGTTTGTCAATGCCCACAAAATAACTTGCTGGTATTTCGATTGGGATTGCACTGAAGAGCAATGCAAGTTGGGAAAAATTGACATCTTGGCAATATTGAGTCTTTCTATCCATAAAAATTGAAAAGCTCTCCATGGTTCTTCTTTGATTTTGTTTATCAGATTTTTCTTTCCTTATATAGATCTTGTACATATTTTGATAAATTTGTACCTAAGTTTTTATTTTTTGGAGTGTTAACATAAATGGTATTATGTTTTTAATTTCATGCTCTACTTGTTCATCAGTGTAAGGTTTTTATGTAGATTTCTCCAGACTAAATAACCATCATACAAATAAAGATTACAATTTTCTATTGTTCATCTAACCTAGTCAACAAGTTTATGTGGAAACAAGTCTTTTGTTCAATTAGATCTCTCTGTAGTCCTACTCATGTTGACAAAAGCAAGTATGAAGCATTTTATGAGTATTTTTTTTCATTCCTAAAGATTATATTCTATGTTAGAAGATTCTGAGTAAATTGATTCATGTGCCAATTCACTTTTCCATACTGAGAAAGTTACATTTATAGTTATTTCTCAATAATAACAACTAGCACTTAGTAAGTAGCTATTCTGAAGCAGACATTATTTTCATAATTTTGAATATATTATCTCAACTGATCTGTAGAACAACACTAGATATTATTGTCCCTGCTTCATTGATAAGGAAGTTGTGGATAAATGTTAAGACATATTCCCAAATTTACAGGCAACTTTTCTGAAGCACCTGTGACCCTTACCACTATAAGTGGCTTCCTTTCAAATTATTTTTCTCCCTTAAATAAAAAAAAAACTGCAGGATAAATAAATATATCATACTTTATAATATGTAATTGTGACTGACCAGTTCCAAAAATCTGAAAGGGGAAGCATTATGTGCTCTATCAGATGGACCCAAATATCTGCTTGTACATGATCAACGACCTTCAAAATTTCTTTAGTAACTTAGTAGATGTAAATGTAACTTGGTAGACTTTAGAGAAATAGTTTCCATCTACTTCTTGATAATCAGCAATAGAATGATTCCTTCATCATCACAGATGTTTTGGAGTTATTCAAGAAGAAGATGACTAATCATATGCTAACTATATATACAGATAAGAGACTCCCTAACTGATATGGAAACTGGACTAAATGACCTCTGGATTAGTTTCTAATAAATTTATATCTGCCTAGAGAAATAGGCGTTTCCAGTAGCTAGCTCTTCTTCATTGAGGAATGAATGAATGTGTAATATAAAAAATAAATATATCATTATCTTCAAATGTAGAATAAGAATTCACATTTTATTAAGAATTATATTTTAAAGAAGTTTTATAGTGAATTTTTAGTTTCTCAGAACATTCCTAAAGCAGAATATTTAATTGACTGTGTATTTTGATTCATAGATTAAAATTTTACTGCTTTGAGTTCATCTTTAATGACTCTACACATGAAGTAATATAAGTTCTAAATGAATCACTTCAAAATGATACAGATCATCAAAATCTGTAAGAGTATTATAAAACACTAGATATTTAATTAAAAAAGAGAAAAAATTAATAACACCTTAAGTAGTGCTTTACAGTTTATAAGCATCATATGATACTAAAACAACCTTTTAATGAAGATTTATTTTAAGCTTATTAAATAGATGAAAAAAATCGGTCTTTGCATATTGCAGTACCAATGCCTGAAAATCTTTTCCTAACATTCTCTGACAGACTTTGACTAATTCCACAACCCAACTTAACTGTCTTCTCTTGTGATCCCTTCTCTAATTTCCACAAATATATTTTCACCCATCACTCTACCTGTACTTATTTCTATTAGAGCATTTATGTCACCACTGAATTTATTTTATACCCTCTTCTTTACTGGCTGTTGAACATCTAAACTTTAGGAACTAGATATTATTCTCCTTTACACTCTCAACATCTATCAAAATTCCTGGCACAAAACAGGTACTTAATACATTTTCTTAAATAATTAAAATATTGTGTAAGCTAATTATATAATATCACATAGCTAGAGTAGGTAAATAAATTAAAGTGAACATAGATTTTTTACAATAAATGTCTGTTTCCTAATGATCTATAGCCATTTCACTAAGATAGTAAAAAAAAATTACTGCAGCTATAACTTGTTTTTTAAATTTTTGAAAATCAAGATACATTTTTTTTTTCTGAATTTATGGTGTTTTTGTTTTGTTGGGTTTTTCCTTTGTTGTTATTTGTTTAACCAATCAAAGCAACACTAAAAATTTGCTAAGGCATGTATACCTTCCAGTAGCACATTCCCACATTCACAAATCCACAAGCACATCCTCTATCTAAGTCAATACTGCTGATATGGCTAATTGACTTTACATAATGAAAAAATGAATATAACATTTGATTTTCCTGAAGTTAATAGTGTGTCTCTTATGATCATCTTTACTTCACTTTTATATGGTCATTTAGAATTTTAAACACAGTAATATTAGGCCAAGGAGTGTAGAAATTTACTTATTTGTTGGTAGTATACAATTGTAATGATTTGATTTCTTCTTGCAAAGTTAACCTCTCTACAGCATTTATAACCATTAACAATCAAATCATGTATTTTCTGCTGTCAGGCTGTATTAATGATTTTTATTGGTTATTTTTTTCAAGCCTTTAAAAATGTTTATTATTTAAGATGAAAAATCCTATACAGGCTCCTTAGAGAGAACATGAAAAATACATAAAAGTATGAATACCTTCAGCTAGGAACAGCCATTATAAAAATTTTGGCTTATTTCTCCCCAATAAATTTTACTTTAAGTAATTATTTCATATGTAGGATAACACTGCAAATAAACCTTACAACCTGCTTTTCAGAATTAAAAAAAATAACATTTTATTTTGACTAAAAAGTGAATATATATTCATTGTAGAAAATCTGAAAAAAATGATAAAAGTCTAAGCAAAGAAAAAAACAACACTAGTCATCTTGTCACCTTCTATAAGCATTGTTAATATTTTGGTGACCTTCCCTTCCAGGATTTTTTTTTCCTGGTATTTAACAAATCTGTAGTTCACTTGAGGGAGTCAGGCCACTCTTTAAGTGTTTAATTACCATTTAACCAAGATTTGAATTAAAAATCCCTGGAAAAGTCAAGTAGTCTAATAAAAATAAAATGGATTTCTTTTTCCAGTTGACATGTTTTTATTGTGGCCCTTGAGTATGGAGGGGAAGTACAATATTATCTGGGAACAAAGATGCCTCTTGAGTTGCAAACTACCTGCTCCTCCAGAGTGGGTTGGATCCTGTGTGTCTCTGCTTTTATAGGAGGACTAGGCTAAGCAAAGGACAACTGGAGACAAAATGATAATATGAAAGAACATTTTAGGACTGAAAGGCAGCTTGAGATGCTATGAGAGCAGCAATCACCAATTCACACTCAACATGCTTCGGCTACCAGAATTGCTATTTAGCTTATAAAATTTATATTACAGACACAGAAACAAAACAAAACAAATCAACACAGTAACCAACGGCTCTGGTTTTTCTCCCCAGAGACTCCTCTCATTTACAAAGCTAGGATCACAGAGATTATCGCCAAGAAGAATTAAACTCAAAGATTTCACAAAAACAGTAATAGAAAACAAAGGTAATTATTCTGGATATTATGTTTCACTGAAATGCAATTTTATTAAGCTAGTTTCCAAGAGGCATTGTGATACAGAAGAGGCACAAATGCATTATTTTCAAGTACCTGTTGGCCATCTGTATATCTTCTTTGGAAAAATGTTCAGATTTTCTGCCCATTTTTAAACTGATTTGGTTTCTATTGAGCTATAGGAGTTTTTTATATATTTTGGATCTTAGCCCCTTATTAAGATACATGGTTTGCAAAAAGTTCCTCCCATTCAGTAGGTTGTCTTTTCACTTGGTTGATGTTTCCTTTGTGGTTCAATAGCTTTTTAGTATGATATAGTCCCACTTATTTATTTTTGCTTTGTTACTTTTGTTTTTGTGCCAGCTTTAAAAAAAGAATATTGCAAAGACCTATATCAAGAACCTTATTGCCTATGTTTTCTTCAAGGAGGTTTATAGTATTAGGACTTACATTCAAGTCTTTAATCATTTTTAAGTTAATTTTTGTTGTAAAATAGTGGTTCAGTTTAATTTTTCACATGTGGCTATCCAGTTTTCTGAACAATTTATTGAAAAGATTTTCCTTTCCTCATTGTATATTCTTGGCTCCTTTGTTGTAAATTAATTGGCCATATATGTATGGACTTATTTCTGGCCTATTTGGTTCCATCGGCCTATATGTCTGTTTTTATGCCAATACCCTAGTATTTTAATTACTAAAGTATTGTAGTATAGTTTAAAATCAGGGAGTGTTATTCCTCTAGTCTTTGTTCTTCTTTTTCAAGTTTGCTTTAGCTGTTTTTTTCAGTTCTGTATAAATTTTAGAATTATTTGTTCTATTGATTTGAAAATGCCATTGGAATTTTGATAGGATTGCAATGAATCTGCACATTGCTTGGGTTGTATGGACATTTTAACAATATTGATTCTTCCAATTTATGAGTGCAAACTATCTTTCCACTCATTTGTGTCTTCTTCCATTTCTTTCAATAGTGTTTTATAGTTTTCAACAGAAGGATATTTCATCTTCTTGGTCAAATTTATTTCTAGTCATTTGATACCTTTTGAGGCAATAGTAAATTGCATTGTTTTCTTTATTTCTCTTTCTGTTTTTTTTTTTTTTTTTTAAAGATTTTATTTATTTATTTGAGAGAGAGAGAATGAGAGACAGAGAGCATGAGAGGGAAGAGGGTCAGAGGGAGAAGCAGACTCCCTGCTGAGCAGGGAGCCCGATGCGAGACTCGATTCCGGTACTCCAGGATCATGACCTGAGCCGAAGGCAGTCGCTTAACCTACTGAGCCACCCAGACGCCCTCTTTATTTCTCTTTCTGATAGTTCATTATTAGTGTACAGAAAGACAACAGATTTTTGTGTATTGGTTTTGTATCTTGCAACTTTACTAAATGTATTAGTTCTAACAGTTTTTTTGTTGGAGTCTTTAAGGTTTTCTACATATAATATCATGTCATCTGCAGATAGTGACAGCTTTACTTCTTCCTTTCCAATTTGGGTGCCTTTTATTTCTTTTTCTTGCAAAACTGTTCTGGCTAGGACTTCCTAGACTGTTTTGAATGAAAGTGGTGAGAGTGGGCATCCTTGTCTTGTTCCTGATCTTAGAGAAAAGGATTTCAGTTTTTTACCATTGAGATGATGTTAGCTGTGAATTTGTCATATGCGGTCTTCATTATGTTGAAGTATGTTCCCCCTCTGCCCACTTTGTTGAGAGTTTTCATAAAAGGATGTTGAGTTTTGTTAAATGCTTTTTCTGCGTCTATTCAGATGATCATATGATTTTTATCCTTTTGTTAACGTGGCTTATCACACTGATTTGCAGATGTTGAACCATCCTTGTATCACTGAATAAATCTCAATTTTATGGAGTATGTTGCTTTTAATGTATTGTTGAATTTGGCTTGATAATATTTTGTTGAGGATTTTTGCACCTATTTTTGGAGGGATATTAATTTGTAATTTTCTTGTCTTGCAGTGTCCTTGTATAGTTCTTATAACAGAGTAATGATGCCATCATAAAATCATTTGGAACAGTTCCCTTCTCTTCAACTTTTTGGATGAGTTTGAGAATAATGGTAATTCTCTGAATGTTTGGAGGCATTCACCAGTGAAATCATCTGGTCTTGGTCTTTTCTTTGTTGAGAGGTTTTTGATTACTGATTTAATTTCCTTAATAATAATCATTCCATTCAGATTTTCTTTTCTTTTTTTTTAAGATTTATTTATTTATTTATTTATTTAAGAGAGAGAGAGAGATTGAGAAGAGAGAGCATGTGAGAGAGCAAAAGCAGTGGAGTGGGAAAAGCAGGCTGCCCATTGAGCAGGGAGACCAGTGAGGGGCTTGATCCCAGGACCCTGGGCTCATGACCTGAGCCAAAGGCAACCACTTAACTTACTGAGCCACACAGGCACCCCTCTATTCAGATTTTTTTTTAAAGATTTTATTTATTTATCTGAGAGAGAGAATGGGAGACAGAGAGCATGAGAGGGGAAGGGTCAGAGGGAGAAGCAGACCCCCCACTGAGCAGGGAGCCCGATGTGGGACTCAATCCCGGGACTCCAGGATCATGACCTGAGCCGAAGGCAGTTGCTTAACCAACTGAGCCACCCAGGCGCCCCAGATTTTTTTTTTTTATTATGTTATGTTAGTCATCATACAGTACATCATTAGTTTTGATGTAGTGTTCCATGATTCATTGTTTGTGCATAACACCCAGTGCTCAGATTTTCTATTTCATTACGATTCACTCTTTGCTGGCTGTATATTTCTAGGAATTTATCCATTTCTTCTAGGTTGTTCAATTTGTTGACATATAATTGTTAATTTGATTGATTTTGCTGCATGACACAAGTTTTGTTATGTTATATTTCCATTTATGTTTGTCTCAAGGTATTTTTTTATTTCTCCTTTGACCCATTGGTTGTTCAATAGCATGTTGCATAATCTCCACATTATTTGTAAATTTTCCACGTTTGTGTTATTATTTGCTGTTTTCATACCATTGTGGTTAGAAAAGATGCTTGATATGATTTTAATCCTCTTAACTTTATTAAAATTTGTTTTGTAGCCTAATTTATGATATATACTGGAAAATGTTCCATGTACATTTGAGAAGAATATGTATTCTGTTGCTTTTGGGTGGAAGAGTCTGAACGTATCTGTTAAGTCTACCTGGTCTGCCATTTAAGGCTAATGTTTCCTTGCTGATTTTCTGTCAGGATGATCTATTCACTGATGTAAGTGGGATATTACAATCCCCTACTATCATTGTATTGCTGTCTGTTTCTCCCTTTAGATCTGTTAATATTTGCTTCATATATATATATATATATATATATATATATATATGAATAATTGTGTGTGTGTGTGTGTGTATATATATATATATATATATATATATATATATATATATATTCATTGGCTATTTAGAATTGTTCCCTGATCAAAAAGCAGTTGGTAAAACTGACTTACAGCTATTTGTCACCCATCTGAATTGACTTCTTCATGACTATTTATCAAAACTTCCATATACCTTAGGAAACTTTTCAAAATGATAGTAATTAGTATTCAACATTCAATGTACAGGAATTTTGCAGCAGTCTCTGTCATAAACTGCCAATACTGAAAACACCTACTGTGAACTGTTATTTGTGGAAGATAGAATTGAGTATTGGATATTTGGGTTCTAAAAATGCATGTATTTTGAGTCAAACAATTAAGGAGAGAACTTGATTAAATTTATGGAAGGCAGAGTCCTAATTTATTCCTTCTTAAGGCTACAGTCAAATTATTATTATTATTGTTATTATGAATTGTCATCAGGACAATTTCTGAGAATTTTCATAAATTCAATTAAATTTTATATCTCTTATGGTGAATGATTGATAAACATTTTTTAGATAAAATAAAAATAATTTCTCTTATATGGAACACTGTTGAAAATTTCACCCAATGTTCTATTCCATAGTTTAGTTGAAAGCTCAGAAACCATTTAATATCATACCATACTTCAATTCAGATAATCTGATACCACTGATAATAAACGAACCAGTGATTATTGAAGGAATACATATTGTGACAATTTTAAAGGGGTAATAAGTCTGTATGCTATTCTCTTTCTCCTTTAGAAGCAACACTGTTTACATTTTTCCAAGAGGATTTCAAGACATTCTCTGCATTTCAGACTCAAAGAACTGCACCTTTTTTAGAAGTCTTACATTTGCCTTTTCAATTTCCAAATGTTATTTTCAATTTCTTTCTCTTTGTATTATTCGAGAGGAAGATCCTCTACAAGGTGTATCTTGGTGAAAAAAATACAGTAAAAGAATGAAGCAAAATGGGGGCACCTGGGTGGCTCCGTCAGTTAAGCGTCTGCCTTCGGCTCAGGTCATGATCTCAGGGTCCTGGGATCGAGCCCCGCATTGGGGTCCCCGCTCTGCGGGGAGTCTGCTTCTCCCTCTCCCTCTGCCTGCCCCTCTGCCTACTTGTGCTCTCTCTCTGTCAAATAAAAAATCATAAAAAAAAAAAAGAATGAAGCAAAATGTCAACAGGTATTGAATAGGGGTAAAGGGTAAATGGGAGTTTCTTTTAGTTTTCTTACATATTCTTGCAACTATTATGTTTGAAGTTATAACAAAATAAAAAGTCACAAAAAAGCAGGAATATCCACTGACCCATGGATTATAGAAAAAAAAGTTGAAATGACAAATGATTCCTCAAATCAATGCTATGCAATCATTGAAACCATATTTCAAAATATGGTTACTAATAAATGCTTTTATGCCACTAAATTAAAACAAAACAAAACAGTTAAGAATTTGACTGAAGGGGGCCTGGGTGGCTCAGTCATTAAGTGTCTGCCTTCAGCTCAGGTCATGGTTCCAGGGTCCTGGGCTCGAGCCCCACATCGGGCTCCCTGTTCGGCAGGAAGCCTGCTTCTCCCTCTCCCACTCCCCCTGCTTGTGTTCCCTCTCTCACTGTATCTCTCTCTGTCAAATAAAAAAATCTTAAAAAAAAAAAAAGAATTTGACTTAAGAACCTAGTTGGAGAAATATATGAAATAAATGACCAAAAATACATTGAATTGAAGAACTACTAAGGATAAAATAAATTTAATAAAAGCAAAACAAAACAAAATGAAAAGAATAATTACTCAAAATATTTTAATAAAATTGATAAATATATGGTAAACCATATCAAAATAAAAGAACTTAACTAAAATATAATGAGAAACGAGAAAGGAATTACAACAACAGGCAGAGAAGATAGTTTAATATATTACTAGAGCACCACATACAAATTTGATAGAAATTTGAAAATCTCAATAAAATAAATTAATTTTAGCAAAATACAAATGACCGATTCATATTGAAAAGTGGTAGATATATTTTTAACAAATTGTGATTTTACTTTTGGTAGAGTTGGATTTGCACTATTAACAACATAGCATATAAAAATTTACCTGTAGGAGATTCCAGGGTACACTACAAAGATACTGAAGTCATACACCTAAAAATAGGGTTGGATATTCACAAAACTGGCTATCTGTTTCCCTTTCCTGAAAAGATAATGGTGAAGCACAAGGTGCTCAGAGGAGAAAAGCAGATGGACCTGAGATGTCCTCACAAATTCTTTATTGTCCAGCGTGGCCTTGAAGATCAAAATGTCTCTCAAATCCCTAAGAGTGGCATGGAACTAGTAGCCCTAAAAATTGCCTTAGAATTTCTTTTATCCCAATGTGGTGAAGGAAGGAGCAGAATGACCAATATGTACCTACAAGTTATTAGATATCTTTAAAAGCAGAAAAGAAGAACAATGCAGCAGTGACTCACATGGACCAATTGGGTCATGGATATGCCAGAGAATTTCAGCAAGGCCAAGTTATGGAGAACTATGTGGAGACCCCGTGTCAATATCCCTTGCCCATCACTATTGGATATTAGACACAATTCTGGGTAAAAAAGTAGATGTGAACTCACTGGAAATAATTGTTTACCATTAGGCAAAACTGGAACTAGAAATATGGTGTCTGGTTATAGAAAAACATTGTTTACATTATCTTTATAATAAATTTGTGACTGAGATTTGTAGACACTGCAGTTTCAACAACCTCTTCATTCCTTCCTACTTACCCCCAAAAAGGTCCTGGGAAGCAGTCTGAAATGGTTAGACCAAAGTACAAATGAGACCAGAGTATATCTCGTCCATAACTGAAATGTATTAAGGATACTGTCTCCTTCTTTTCCAGAATCTAGAAAGGAAAAGAAAAATAACATTATTTAAAACAGTTTTGCTATATTACATATCTATTTGCTTTATTATTATCCCATAACTGCATAAATACCCAACCAATGATGAGGTAAGAAGTACTGTGTCCTTTACACAGAAGGAACTTAGAAAAGATAAATAAATTTGTTCCAACCCTTCTTTAATCACATATTTCAAATAATTGTGAAAAAAGTTCTGTTGTTTGTCAGCTATCACCAATGATCAAGAGGAAAGATCTAGTAAGTAGCCACTTACTCTTTGACAACACCTTTGACAGGTATAAGCTCAAGAAAACAATAGATTCTTCCAAAGCCCTTTACATTCCACAGTATTAAAGTTAAATATTAGATCCAAAAGTCCTCATGCTTAACACATGTTCTATATTCTAATGCAAAGTACTTTCATTTATACCCATTATTTAACCACTTGCTGCAGTGAAAAGTGCCTGGACAGTGGCTCACAAAGATATCCAAAAGAAAATAAAGAATTGAATGTGCATAAACCTTATGATAAGCATGCCACAGAAACTGAAAATTAACACTTCTATGGGGAAACCTTTAATCAGTGACAGGAGTGGGTGGATAAATATCCCATTTTTTCTTATCCACATGAGGGACATATCTGATATTTGTTTCAGTGTCCTGACTATCCCAGCAGGACTGGTGCCTAATTCCAATAGTAGTAACTTGCTCTTAATGCATTCTCATTGGATTTCTTCCCTTCTCTGACTTCCTTACTACCTTGCCAGTGCTCTCTGAGATCACTTTCTCTATGAAATATGTGTGTTTGAATCTTTACTACTGAGTCTGCTGTTGCTAGAAGCCAGCTTAGACCACCCACAATTTCATCGGCTGAGGCAAATGAGTCTATCTTCTTAGTAGAAAACTGTGACTTCTTTCACTGTTCCAGGGAATCCAGGATTCATTCTAGATTCAGGATCTCATTGCCCTTGTGGTTTGTTCTCTGTGGAAAGATTAGGACCAGCTTCATGAACTTGTGCACACAGGGTCCCACATTCACAAAGGGATTTTATAGTTGAGGCTTAATACTCTCCATTTGCTGTCTTGATACTCTTAATAATGTTATCTTTGTACTTGTGTTTTGTAAGTGAAATCTGATGAAACAATGGAACATTTATGGGCAGTGTAGGGCCTTAGCTCAAATACAACTGATTTGCCACCTCCCCTGGGATGACTTTTTGCCTGACCATGAACCCACCTTCACCCAAAAACTCCTGCCACCTTCGGTCAATGGTTGGTATGGATGTGGAAGCAGGAGAGGTCAAGAATGGGTGTGCAGAGGACACTGAGATGTGGGGCAGGGCCCAGGAACCTATGAGGGTTTGCACTCACCCTGTGGATATCCACATGCCCAAGGGAACATGGCATTAAAGAGCAAATAAAATAACCATTAGAGGTCAAATAGTGTCTAATTTGATGCCATAAAAGTCACAAGTAAACTTAATGGCTTAGAACAACACAAATTTATTGTCTTACAGTTTTGTAAGTCAGAATCCTTGAAACCAGAGGTGTTTTGCTTTGTTTTCTTAAATCTATAAAATAGAAAGAGTAATATTTTCAGAAGTGAGATTAAATGAGCTAATGCATAGAATATACTAGCACAACCTGCAGCTAGTAGGCATTCAGATATTTCATTATTTATGCATGCTGTATTTTGTCCTATAAAGCTTTGAGGCAGCCAGAGACTAGGCTAAATTGGAAATGAAGTTCAGAATGCTAGCCTACTGACCAACTACAAGGAAGGCACAGGCTCTTCCTATCCTGGAACCCATCCTGGGAAGGTCATAGGACAGTGGAAGGGCTGGACCTTCAGAGTTCTTCCAACATTGTAGGAGGAAATGTTTGTCTTTCAAGGGGTGAGAAAGACAAACAGAGCAGCTCTATGGAGGTACAGGTCTTAGTCAATCCAATTCAATTAGCTAAATGTTTATGAAGCACCTACTAGGTACCAAGCACTATTACAGCCTAGGAGATACATCAGGCAACACAAGCGATAAAGATCTGGGACTTGGGCAGCTGGCTTTCTAGTGCAAAGTTAGGGAAAGTGTAGCAGCAACATGAGTCCAAGGGAAGACTGACCTGCAGATGGGAGCACTCCCAATGGAAAGCCCTCAACTGAACCCACACTCATAATCAGTTTCTTTTTGAACATCCACTGCTCTTAGGAAGGACTGGTGGGTAAGTGTCCAGAGCAGGGCATCCAAGCTTGTGAACTGGTCTTGTTTGTTGTTTGTCAAGCTGTGAGTTGCAGACTGTTTCTCTGACAGTCTTCGGAAGGTGCCAGATGTGCTTGTGCAGATAATCCATGGTGACATTGGAGTAGACATTTGGAAGAGTGTTGCCTGCAGAAACCAAAAGCTGGGTCACATTCCTAGCTGCAGAATTCCAACATGAAACAGGCACTTAAAGTTGTGGAAATAGTCCACAGTTTTGGACTGTTTTTGACCCCTGTAATTGGATTGGGGATGCTTATATCGCACAATTCAAAATGCTTCTTACGTGATCTCTACATCATCTCATTGATCATGGCCAGCATGTTGGGACAGGAAGAAACTGAAGCACAATTCACACTTCACTGGTGATTCATTTGTGGGGAGAAAAGGCACCCACATTTTGTGAACTTGAGTGATACAGAAGTGAGAGAACAGCTCCAAGGGGAGATGGGAGAAATTGCTGCTTATTTGTCAGAGGAGAGGGTGCATTTGAAGACTGGAAAAGAGGCTTTGGCCAAAAGTGTAATATAAATCAGTACTACAATTGACAGGATCATCTAATTGGCTAGTCCTGGAGGTAGAGGATACTGTCTACTCCTTTGAGCAGTGTGGAATCTTATGCACAATGCCAGATCCCTGGTCACCCTTTCTTGTACATTGAGGCAGCTAAAGTGTGCAAAGTGCATGCCAGTTGTCCACAGCCACTTAGCTAGAATCTGGGCCTCTTAAGTCCCAGACCCTGGAGCTGGCTGTCTTAGATTCTTGGATTACCATACCTCTTTTCATGAAGATGTATCCAAACTGAAGTCAGCAGGTCTTCAAGGGGCAAAGGGAGAGTGCACATGCTCATACTGATCTCCCACTCTGTGTGACCCCCTAGACCGTGTCTCTTCCACCTTGGTGTGACCACCCTTCTGTGCTGATGTTCTTCAATGTGCTTCAATGTTAATTTGCACTTGCCTGGAATACAAGATATGCCATAAACAAAAACAAACAAACCAACAAAAAAACCCCAACCCCTAACCCCAAACTCATTTCCTTTGCTGGTGATTTTCACTTTTTTTGTTGATTTTCACTCTTTATGAAACATTGTTCTGCTGGCTGCAGGGCCTGAAATTTTTAGGAAGATGAGCATGGAAATTAAATCAGACTGTCCCAGATCTCCTAGTTCTGTCCCTCAGCAGCTGGGTGGTCTTGGGTGTGAGCTAATGAAGTGGGTAACAACACCTACCTCAGAGGTGACAGAATGGAGGCAAGGTAACTAGAACAAAGTTAGATACAAGAGAGGCACCCCATAAATGGTCACTATTATTATTATCTAATTGGGTTATTTTGCCTCTCACTGTCATAGGCAATAAGATAAAAACAACCTCAATTTCAGTTTGGATTTAGCAAAAAAATACTTTAGGGATTACAAAAAAAAGAAGGAGGAGGAGGAGGAAGAGGGGGAGGAGGGAGGAGAGGAGGGGGGAGAGGAGGGGGAATGAGAAGGAGGAAGGGAGGGAGGGGAAGGAACAACCACCACAACAACACTATATGACTCCTGTCCTAGAATATTCCAATGAGAAAATAGGTTTCTTAAAGAGAACTTCTGGAAAGAAAAGCAAACAGAACAAAACAAAACAAAACAAAAAATCTCAACAGTGTGTGTATATAATAATAGTCCAGAAATGCTAAATAGAAGAAAAATCACTGAGTTTCTAAAACTCAGTGATTCATAAATTGGACTGAGTTGCAGTATGTGTGCAGTTCCGAGCTGTATAGAACTGCCCTTACCCTTTACTTTCTAAACCACCCCTTATCCAGCCAAGATCAAACTGCCTAGACCCACTTATGGAACCTGCACCAGTTCCATTTTCTTCTCTGTATCCTAGAAAAGATTTCAAAAGATCCGCAACCCTCTCACTCCAGGCATCTGCCCTGCCTACTCTGCCTGGTGTTTGTTCTAGGAGATGTCCCTAAGATAAATAGCCTCAAGCTTGAAAAGGAATCCTTCTGAACACATAGATAGAATCCGTTTTCTTGTGTTTTTCAGGTTCTAGAGGTTGCCTGCATTCCCTGGCTGGTCGTTCCATCTTCAAAGCTAGCGATGACCTGGGGGTGCCGGGGTAGCACAGTGGTTAAAGTCTCAGACTCTAGGTTTTGGCTCAGGTCATGGTCTAAGGGGTCGTAGGGATGGAACCCGGAGTTGGGCTCTGGGCTCAGCGTGGAGTCTGCTTGAGATTGTCTCCCTCCCTCTTCCTCCGCCCCTCCCTCTTGTGCTGTGTCTCTCTTTAAAATAAATAAAATCTAAAAAACAAACAAACAAACAAACAAAAACCACAACTATCAGTGACCTGTCAGGTTTTTTTCCTCACTCTAAGACTGACACTTATACTTCCCTCTTCCATATTTAAGGACCCTTGAGATTGCATGTGACCCAACCATATAATCCAAGAATAACCTCCCATTTTGAGGTCAGCTGATTTGCAACTTTAATTTCCCTTTACCATGTAATCTATTTATAGGTTCCAGGGATTAGGAGATGAACATATTGGGGGGACCATAATTCTGCCTACCACTAAGGGTGGAGAGAGAAACTGTAGAAGAAAGGGAAAAAAATCCTGCTTTTTAAATAAGGAGCCCACATTTTTATTTTGCACTGGACAGCATAAATTATGCAGCCAACCCTGGAGAAGATCTAAGTGGACTCTATACTAATTCTCTTCTTGTTCACAGAAGCACTCATGCATCCCTTACCCCCAGAAATCCTGGTCATCACCTTCTCTCTTGCTCCATGATGCCTTGTCTTTCTCAGCCATGAGTCACAGTGGGCTTCATCTCTCTCAACTCTCCCGTGGAAGTCCCCTCACTGGAGCTGAGGTAGCCCCCTCTTACTGTTGCCACTTGAGCCTCACAGCACAGAAACAGCTCTCTATAGGGAAAAATCCCTCATGGCTCACTGGTACCCTCTTCGATCTCTTTTATATATCTTTGATTATCAAATTATCAAACCCAGGGGTTTAAAACAACAGAAATTTATTCTCTCAAAGTTCTGGAGTCCAGAGGTCTGTAATCAGTAGGTGAATATGTTCTTTGAGTCTTCAGCTTCTGGTGACCGCCAGCATTCCTTTGCTTGTAACCACATCACTCCAATTTTCAAGGTCAGCATCTTCAAATCTCTCTGCTTCATCTTCACCTGGCCTTCTCTTCTGTGTGTATGTCAAATCTCCCTCTGCCTTTTCTTATAAGGAGACATGTAATTGCCTTAAGGACCCACCTGGATAATCCAAGATAAATTGCTCTTCTCAAAATCTGTAACTTAATGTCATCTGCAAAGACTTTGTCATGTTAACTAACATTCACAGATTATAAGGAGTAGGATATGGATTTTTTTTTTTTTTTAAGGGGGGACGGTCAGTTTCCAATGGACCATACTTGATTTGACTAAAGGGTTCAAAAATAGTGATCCAGGTTTCTCTGAATTGCTTTGTAAATTTCTGCATATGGGCAAGTCTGCCTCTCCCTCACTCTAGAAACTGATACCTGCCTTAGCACCTCATTCAAAACAGAGATAGCAAAAATTCCATTTTAACAACCTTCAAAAGATAAAATGAACCAATAAGAGAAGTAAGCAGCATTGGGCGTTTTTAAATGAATTGATCATCATCACTCAATTATGATACATGCTAAGTATACAGAATATAACCTGAATCGTCATTTGAGGTCACAGTTGCAAAAATATAATTTTATTAAGAACTCCAATGGCGAAAGAGATCAATGTCAGGTTCAAAGTAGAAAAAGTGTATATGAAAATTACTGTGTGCAAAAATACAAATGTACATAGACTTATGACTTCGGGACATTTCTTGTCGTCTCTAAATTCAGTTACTTTTACCTGGAAATTATGTATAATGAACATTTTCACAGGGATATTCTGAAGTTGTTAAATGAGATTATAGATACAAATTTGGGAAATTTTAAATATTATATAAGCATGAGAGATCTGCCATCCAAAAGACTACATGTAAGCATATTTTCAGTGGCTTTCATTCAGCCATACACTAGTGGTTTACAACTTCAAGGTACCTATAAGTCTAGTTGTAAAGAGATTTACATAGAGAACTAACCATAATATCATTGGAGAATAGAGGAGGGGACTGTCTTTGCTCAGGCTGCTACAACAAAATACCATATATTGTGGGGCTGAAACAAAAAAACATTGATTTCTCAAGGCTTGTAGATGGTGGCCATCTTGCCGTATTGTCATATGATAGAGACAGAGAGGGTTCTGATTTCTTCCTTTTCTTATAGAAGCACAGTCCCATCATGGGGACTTCATCCTCATGATCATATCTAATCCTAATTACCTCTCAAAGGTTTCACCTCCAAATACTATCATACTGGGGATTAGGGCTTCAACATAGGAATTTGGGGGTGGGAGAGACCAGACATTCAGCCCACAGTAGGAACCAGGAGTATATGTGCCAATACTTACATGGAGAAAATCTGATCATACTTGCATGATTAATTCTATCAGCTTTTTTGCCAATGTTTTTCTGAGTTTAATTTCAAACATGGAGAAATCAGGAAAGCTCATCTTGCCTTTCTTCAAATTTTAGGAATTTTATGTTGAATTTAAGGTTTCTTCCTTTGATTTTTCTCAACTGCTCTGAACTCAACCCATGTCTATATAAAATTGTATGTGTGTGTGTATCTGTGACCAATTCCCCCATATTAGCAAAAATTATATGGCACCCCTCTTCTAATGCTTAACAGAATTCAGAATTACTATCGGGCTTCTAGGAGTTAAGTAAGATGTTTTCAGCCTGGGTTGCAATTCAGTTTGTTAGCTTGCCAATTTGAGATAACTGCATCTGCGAACACGACTGTACACGTCATTCATTCTATCACCATATTATTGTCAGTACCATGATATCTTCCCATTTTTTCTCCAAGCCATGCCACCTCCAGTTTTATTTTTCTTATTTCTTAAAAGGTACTGCAATTGTATTATTTGTGCATGAAAAATATAACCTTTAATTTTGACTCTATGAATTATGTAAGAAAACATGTTTTCCAGCTTAGAAGTATTTCTAAAATATCACAGAAAAATAAAATAAGCCTAATAACGATTTAATGTATGGTATTTAGGTAGAAAATAAAAGGCATTCACTGTATTATCATTTTTCTAAATAAATTTTTTGAATACACTATTGTTATGTATTTCATTTTCTTTAATATTTATTACACATTTTTACCTTTATGTTTTTTGCAATAAATAATTTGTGTACCAGTTCTGTCAGACTCTATAGGAAGTTATTTCAAGTTAATTCACTACGAAAGTACTAAATCAACAAATCAGCAATACTAGAGGTAGCTTCATCACCATAGCAGAGGGTGCCAATAAGTATTGCTTTCTTCCCCTGAGATGGACCCAACCTCATTTTACCAACCTGCCTGATGTCTTCCTTCTGTTTTCTATTTTTGTCATTAGGTTCTATAATGTATTTTATTTCATTATACTTATTAGCTATGGTTTTCATAATAATTCCTATTAGGGAGGCTGTAGAACTTAAGGACACAATCTTTGGCAATTTAAATATGGTTTGAATTTTAGTTCCATCATGTATTGGTTTGCAATGTTGTCAAGTGAACTCTGAACTTCAATTCCCTCATCTATAAAATGAGGGTAATAGAAAGTTACTCACAGGAGTTTGTGGAGATTTAGAGAGAAAAGATGCAAAGCATATAACCCACTACCTGCCATGTGGTAAAAAGTTTATAAAATAGCTGTTGTCTCCATTGTTGCTCCTATTATGACTACCATAAAATTAATTGTTATGAATTATATATAAATACAGAATATATATTTAGTTTGGCAAATGTTCCATTTGAAATTGGAAACACATACACAGAACCTTTCTCCTCTAATTTCAACAATTTAAAAGAAAAAGAAAACTTGAAAAAAAGTAGTTATATTTGCAAACTTAATTATTTTTCAAAAGTGGATGTTATGTATGTTTATCTCTGAAATATGAATATGCTTCTGAGTAAAGAAATCCTTTACAATATTTTGCTCAAGGAAAATGTTGCCCTATAAAAGGTGCAATGTCTATTCAATATTTTATAATCCAGACTCTCCCATATGGTAAATGTATCAAAATGAGTGGACAGATAAAAGTAGTAGAATAATTATTAAGTTTTTTGAATGTAGCTCCCTTTTCATCTGTAGAGTATCTTTTATATAAAGGAATAATTTCAATGTCACCCAATGGAGTATGTCTGCCCTTACATTTAGGGCACTCACAAATTACAATGTACTGGACCTGACCTCTTGGGTAAAATAAATTCAATCAAAACATTTCAATCTCAAGAATATTCACTATATTATAAATTATTTTGTCCCTTTAAAAAGTTGGACTGTACCATCTTTAAAACAAGTATTTCATCTTGCTCATAGGAAAGGTATCTTCATGGTAAATACTGAATTAGAATATAGATATTATGAAATTGTTTCATCAGGTAAGGATAAAAATATTCAACTTGAGTTCTCAAAAGACTTTTTTTTTTAAGATTTTATTTATTTATTTAATTGACAGAGAGAGAGAGACAGCGAGACAGGTAACACAAGCAGGGGGAGAGATAGAGGGAGAAGCAGGCCTCCCGCCGAGCAGCGAGCCTGATGCGGGGCTCGATCCCAGGACCCCAGGATCACGACCTTAGCCAAAGGCAGTCGCTTAACCAACTGAGCCACCCACTGCCCCCAAAGACTTTTTAATTACAGTCTAGGAATGTGAGTCCAGTCTTGTTTGGTCAGAAATATCAGTTATTAAAAAATACATCTCAGTTAAATGTATATTTGATGCTTTAAGGGGGAATCTGTATCAATATTAAATAGATTTAATTATTTTCCCCAAAAGGCAATAAAAACAAATTCTTCTTAGCAATGGTTTATTCATGTATATGAGAATTTATTGTTTGTTAAAACCTGCATGAAACATGGTTTCATGGAGATGCTTTAGAAACCTCAACATTTGTTATTTCTTATCTTTTTTTTTATTTTAGCCATTCTGATAGGTAAAAGGTGATATCTCAATCTGGTTTTAATTTGCATTTCCCTGATGATTAGCAATGTGGAGCATCTTTTCAATGTGTCTGTTGGCCATCTGTGTATCTTCTGTGGAAAAATGTCTGCTCAGGTCCTCTGCCCATTTTTTAATCAAATTGTTTTGTGTGAGTGTATGTTGAGTTGTAGAAGTTCTTTATAAATTTTGGATATTAGCTCCTTATTGGAGATATAATTTAATTTGCAAATATGTTCTCCCATTCAATGTTGCCTTTTTGTTTTGTTGATGGTTTCCTTCACTGTGCAAAAGCTTTTATTTTGATGTAGTCCTAACGGTATATTTTTGCTTTTGTTTCTCTTGCCTTAGGAGACAAATACCATATAATTTCACTCATATGTAGTGTGTAAAACCAACAAACAATAAATGAATAAACAACAAATAAGAATCAAAATTAGACTTGTAAATACAGAGAACAGGGCGCCTGGGTGGCTCAGTTGGTTAAGCAACTGCCTTCGGCTCAGGTCATGATCCTGGAGTCCCGGGATCGAGTCCTGCATCGGGCTCCCTGCTCGGCGGGGAGTCTGCTTCTCCCTCTGATCCTCCCCCTCTCATGCTCTCTGTCTCCCATTCTCTCTCTCAGATAAATAAATAAAAAATCTTAAAAAAAAATAAATACAGAGAACAAACTGATGGTTGGAGGGGATGGGCAAAATGGGTGAAGGATTGTGAGAGACACAGGCTTCCAGTTACGGAGTGAATAAGTTACAGGAATAAAAGACACAGCATAGGGAATATAATCAGTGATACAGTAATACTGTTGTATGTTGACAGATAGTAGCTACACTTGTGGTGAGAATAGTATAATGTATAAACTTGTCCAATCTCTATGTTGTATACCTAAAACTATTGTAACATTGTTTGTCAACAATACTTAAATAAAAAACATTAATTAAAAACAAAATAAAAACAAACAAAAGGAAACCTCAACATTTTAGTTGACTCATAATCCGCTAGGAATATTATAAAGTGACTGTAAAACCTATATACAATCAGAACTTTTAAGGTAATTTAAAACTATGAGTATTAAGACTTTTTAGATCTTAAGCCAAAAGATAGCATGTTTATCATGATCAATAATCCAGAATCTATTACAGTAAAGAATGCCAGTACTCAAAGGAAAAGGTAATCCAAAATTTAGTTATATTTTTGTGTTATATGCTCATGTTTGTCTGTTTGTTTATTTGTATTCCCATCTTTATATTGAACTTCGGTGCTTGAATATTTTTAGAATTTATAATAGCTTAAATGAAATAATCATTTGCTGAAGACTCAGGTCAAAACACTAGAAAACTATTTTGATTTTTTTTTTCTTTTTCCCTGGCTCAGCTTAGTAATTAAAAGCATCATCTTGCACATGGATGCTAAGTTAACTCAGGCATATGCCTTGACTTAATGCCTTAGTTAATCTTCACAAATTTACTCTATAGAAATTGGGAATAGTACATCCTAATTTTTCTGCAAAAACAGATCATACATGATGGGTATGGCGGTGGGAGAAGAATAAAGGTTTTAAAGGTATGCTAAAATTTCATTTTGCTAGATGATTTCTATATGATTAAAATTTCTATAAGCAATGGAATACTTAGAAAAAATCATTGTTTTGGAAGCCAGTATTAGTCATTTAATTTATATTTAAAAGATTTTTAATACTGCTGAGTTTGGTTTTGTAGCCAAAAGTCTCACCATATAGAGAATGCTGTAGATAACATCCAGAGGAAGCACAGCAAAGATATTAAAAACTTTCCTGAAATTAATTGATTTGAAGAGGGATTAATATCCACAGAGGAAAATGTTGATTATTTTATATTAAATTCTATTTATGGGAACTAAAATTATTGGTATATTGCCATATGGTTCCTTAGAATTAATCATACCTGCTATCAATTATTTGTCAAGTTTCACTGCCTAAACATATGAAGAATATGGTTACAAAACATTGGAGATGCCAACAAATTTGGGTTATAGTCCTAAGGGCCTAGAAACCTAATTTTGAATATTGTCTTACATTAAATTAGATGATTTTGCTTTTGATGATTTAATTTTTTCCTTTTCTCCCCAGTAGCCTCAATTTATTAGTTTGCTCAGCATTGCTTTGTTGTTGATAGACTATTTATCTTAGATTTTTGTTATTTTGAATTGTACTCCTGCTTGAATATGGTGTCTAAAGTGAACAAAAGACTACATTCATTTTAAATAGTCAACAATGATAGCATAATATTAACCCACTTCTTAACCCACTTCTAGATACATTTATCACAGTGACTTAAATGAGGACACAATTACAAAAGAAAGTTACATAGATTTGATGCAGAGTCACTTTCTAAGCAGGAAAGAAAAGCAATTCTCTTCCTCCAGTTATAAAAGTAGGATTTCTAAACCATACATATAGGAACTACCATTTGTTGATATGTATTATAAAAGTAGCCCAATGTTCAAAAGTTGAGAAAGTGAACAGGTAGGACCTTGTCACAGTAGTTAAACTTTCTTTTTTTAAAAAGTTTTTTTTTAATATTTTATTTATTTATTTGATAGTGAGAGAGAGAGTACAAGTAGGAGGAGTGAAAGGCAGAGGGAGAGGGAAAAGCAGGCTCCTGCTGAGCAGAGAGCCAGACACAGGGCTCGAACCCAGGACCCTGGGATCATGACCTGAGCTGAAGGCAGACGCTTAACCAACTGAGCCACCCAGGTGCCCCAGTAGTTAAACCTTTATACAATTCTGAGCACAGGGGTAGAGAAAGCTTCAGATTTTATATTAATATGATAGAACATAGAATCTATATAGTTCCCAACATTCATCCATTTGAATTTAACCCTTTTGACAAACTTACACACACTCACACACACATTACTTTGATAAACACATACTAGAAAATGAGAAATGAGGAATTAGATAAGACAAATTGATAAATTACTTATTTTCAATAACTGAGAAATATTTATTTTTTTAAAGATTTCATTTATTTATTTGAGAGAGAGTGAATGAGAGAGAGAGACAGCATGAGAAGGGGTAGGGTCAGAGGGAGAAGCAGACTCCCTGCCGAGCAGGGAGCCCGATGCGGGACTCAATCCAGGGACTCCAGGATCATGACCTGAGCAGAAGGCAGTCACTTAATCAACTGAGCGACATGTGCTTTATACATGAGAGAAATATTTAGACGTGAAGAATCAGGTGAGGACTCCAGATGAGGCTCATGTTTGGATTTGAGTGAGTAGGAACTAGTGATATATCTGTTAGAGTTACTAGACCAAGTTAATGGAAAAATATCTGTGGAGTAGTTATGATAAAGACATTTTGCCTCTTCCAGCTCTCCTCACTAGCTGTTTCAGAGACCATAAGCAGCAACAGATAACAACCATTAGCTTATATTCGGCCTTAGTAAAACGACAATATTTCTGTTCAGCTAATGTGGCACTTGGAGGCCAAATTTGGATTAGGCACAATATCTAAAGGTGCATAAAGAGACATAATTTCTTTTCATTTTTCAAGACTAAGGAAATGTATAAAGGCTGAGAAACCTTGAACGAACGTGTTCTCTTACATCAGATTGTCCCTGAATGCAGACTTCTTTGCAGTAGAATATTTAAATGAATACAGAAGTATAATGTGTACTTTTCTCATGTGAGATGCTCCAGAAAAGAGAGCTTAAGCTAGAGAAATATTAATCACTTGTCCATCTGTAAATAATACATTTCTCTGTAAATCATCACTAACTCAAATTTAGCTGTAATTTGTCACACTTCCACTTGCAGGACTTCAGAATTTGCCTAGTTTGAGTGCTTGCCTATGGCTTGGTATACAGCCCTGCTGTATTATCACAACGAAGGATACTCCGTTCCCTTTTCTGTTCCAGAATTCAATTGAGGATACCACATTGCATTTATGTATCATGTCTCCTTAGCCTCTTTCACTCTATGATGGCTTCTCAGGTTTTCTTGTGTTTGATGACCTTGATGGTCTCAGGGATGTTGTCCCTCACTCTGTATTTGTCAGGCTGTTTTTTTCTTATTATTAGACGGGTGTTATGGGGCTGGGGGAAAGAACATGATAGAGATGAAGTGCCCTTCTCATCCCATCTATCAGTAGGCATGTGTCATCAATATAACATTATCAGTGAGGTCAAACATAAGGTAGTGTTTGCCAAGTTTTTCCATGGTAAGTTTACTATTTTTTTTTTCTTTTCCACATTCTATTTTTTGGTAGGAAGTCATTAAGTTCTGCCCACACTTAAGGTTGAATATTAAACTGCACCTCCTAGAGGAGAAGTATAACTCCTCTCTCTTTCTCCCTCTCTTTTTTGATAGATGTCTATATAGACATAGACAAATACAGTTTTCTTTTTTTTTAAGATTTTATTTATTTCAGAGAAAGAGAGATAGGTAGAGAGGACAGGAAGAGCGGAGGGGGAGAACCAGACTTCCACTGAACAGGGAGCCTGACATGGGGCTCGATCCCAGGACCCTGGGATCATGACCTGAGCTGAAGGCAGACACTCAACCGACTGAGCCACCCAGGCATCCCAACAAATATATTTTTATTCCTATCTATCTATCTATCTATCTATCTATCTATCTATCTATCTATCTA
>NW_023270442.1:5342554-5404885 GCF_011800145.1 Mirounga leonina
CTATCTATCTATCTATCTATCTATCTATCTATCTATCTATCTATCTATCTATTATCTATCTATCTATCTATCTATCTATCTATCTATCATCTATCTGTCTATCATCTATCTATGACCTATCTATCTATCATCTATGTTAGTTTTCTAAGACTTTCATACATAGTACACAGACTGAGTGGCTTTGAACAACTGTGAGTCTTTCTCACAGTTCTGGAGGCTTAGAGTCCAAGATGTAGTTCCAACAAGATGCAGTTGGTTTCTTCTGAGGCCTCTCTCTTTGGCCAGCCGATGACCACCTTCTTGCTGTTTCTTCACAGAGTCATCTCTCTGAGCCTATGTGCCCCTGGTGTCTCTCTGTGTCCTAATCTGCCTTTTTTTTTTTTTTTTTAATAAAGACACTAGTCAGATTGGACTGAGGTCTACCCTGAATGCCTCATTTCTTAAAAATATTTTATTTATTTATTTGACAGAGAGAGAGCGAGCACAAGCAGGGGGAGTGGAAGAGGGAGAAGCAGGCTCCCCCACTGATCAGGGAGCCCGAAGCAGGGCTCAATCCCAGGACCCTTGGATCATGACCTGAGCCAAAGGCAGACGCTTAACGACTGAGCCACCCAGGAGTCCCTAAAGACCTCATTTTAATTCAGTGAAGGGTACCAGAGTATTCTGCCACAAAATATTCTTCTTTGGTTTATGAATTATTTGAGGCTAAAGGTACTGAGAACTGGCAGATGCAGCAAAAGGTCTTTACCTCCTCCTGACTACTTAAAAATAAATACTAAATTTCTCCTTTCATGAAATAATTTTACATTTATAAAGGAAATTTCCATTTGTACAGATATCTCTATACCAGGAGGAGAGCTAATCCAGGGACAACTTTCCCCACCTGAGAGATTCTTAATCTAAATAACAAGACAATGTTTATTTACTCTAGATTTCCTTCCCTCCCTCTCCCATAACTCACCTCCCTTGTCCAGAAGCCCAAAACTCCATTTCCTTTTGTTTAGTCTATAATGATATATATATAAGCCTCAATCATCTGACTGCCTCCTTGAACTACATTTTACTTTGTGTACTCCCTTGTGGAAGTATATAAATAGTCCCTGGTGTCATTTTTCTTAGGAATCAAAAGTAATTTAAAATCATCTTTTGGGGTTGGTATAATTTATTTATTCATTATGTATTCTTATTAGAAATAAACTCCATAAGAACAGACACATTGTCCGTTTTGGTCTCCACTCAGATTCCAGTGCTTACAAGACTCCCTGTCTCAAAGTTAACATCTACTAAATATTTCTTTGCAAAGGAATTTATAACTTATTTGGCAGTTACCTCAGTTTCGGTTTGGTTTTATTTCTTCTATCATTCTTTCAGTTGAATCCACAGGTCAAGATAGGCTGGGTCACACTGCACTAACTCACACCAAGATTTTCTTGGCTTAACGAAAACTTATTTTTTTTAGTTCGATCAAGTCTGTTTCAATCATATGACTCTCGTATCACGTATCAACTTATGCCTCGCAATTATGGAGCGTAGAAAGAAGTAAGGTATATCAACTCTTCTCATATTTCACTGACCAGCCAAGTCACAGGACTCCAAAGGAACATGGAAAGCTATGATTTCTACAGGCCTGAAGAGAAGGAAACATGATTATTAACATCTAGTAGTAATGAACAAAAATCTTATTGTTTGCCTATTTAATATTTGTAACTTCTTTGGGAGAGAAATGGTCTTAATTTTGTTCATTTTGTTTTATTTAGATTTCTCCAATCGACCTTATATATCAGAATCATTCAATTATTTACGTTTTTCTTTATTAAAATTTAATTTTAATTCTTCATCTTTTCCTAGGTTTTGAAACTGGTGTTTCTTACTAAAACTAGAATGATGAACAGCTTTAAATAATGCCTTTAAAGACATACCTAGGATATATTAGTGGATTTGCCTAATTCACAACAAAAAATCATGGTTCTCAGTATATATAATTATTAAGATAATGGATGAATCTTGTCATGTCTTAGTGGACTGATAATATGCTGAAATGATAGGAGAACTTATATTCCTCAGTTTCCTGACCATTAACATGTTTTTAATATTAGGATATTGAAGGGTATTATGTAAGGAAAAAGAAGGATTTGCAATCAAAATAGTTTGGGAAATTTTAGTTTACATAAAACAAATTTAAAAATCAATATATTTATCTACTGTTAGACTTCTTAGAACTCCCATTAGGCTAAGTATATTCTGTGAACTTTCTGGAAAAAAAATAGTATATAGCATCTGTTAAAGTATTTTAAGGCATGTTTAGTCTTGGTCGAGAAAAAACAGAGCCAAAAACAAAGATTTGCAGTACAGATTGTATATTTGGAAGGTCATCCCAAAGAACAGGAATAAGGGACAGGGAATGAGAGAAAAACAATGCAAGGATAAGTTATCAAATTGGTTGACCAGTGTTAGATCTCACATGTGACCTTTTGAGGAGTTTTATGAAATGAATCTTACAACTGACTGCCTGGGGCTTGGAATGAGAAAGATTTATCCACCAGCATATATTCCTAACAGGTCAATGATAGCTCTGTGGGGGTTAACTGCTGTCATGTCTGGGTTCATATGTTTGAATGTTAGTTTGATTCCTAACAGGAATGTCAATTTTTTTTGTTTGTTTGTTTTAGGTCAACTAGGTCCCTGGGTAGGAAATAAAAGCAGAGAGCCTAGGTCTAAGTGAAAGCTGATAAGATGCACCTGTGCAAACTTGGACAAAGTCTGCTCTGAATTGGTTACTGCATCCAAAACTAGAGGGAAACCCAGCTGTTACACTTGATGTATTTGACAAACTGAATAACAGGTCCTCAATCCACTCCCAGAACCCTGTAGGAAGAGAGCAAAACTTTGGGAAAATCTAAACTTCCCTTTGTAGTACAATATACATTTTCTGCAGAATGTGCTTGCAGAACCAACTTTAATTTCTTATACTGGTCAAGTCAGTTTAAACAAATCTTATAAATAACTCAAATATCATGTAAGTAGAAACAATGGCAAAACAAAAATATTAATGTTCTTAATAATAATGATCACTTTTTAAAATGTTATCATTAAGGATAGTACAGTGAATTCATTCATCTTTACTAAAATTCTTTTTTTTTAAAGATTTTATTTATTTATTTGAGAGAGAGAGAATGAGAGAGAGCGAGCACATGAGGGGAGAGGGTCAGAGGGAGAAGCAGACTCCCCGCCGAGCAGGGAGCCCGATGTGGGACTCGATCCCAGGACCCTGGGATCATGACCTGAGCCGAAGGCAGACGATTAACCATCTGAGCCACCCAGGCACCCGAGAAATCTTTATAGTATTAGTAAGAATAAAAATATATGAAAAACTTCTAATCTAGCCTTTGAGTACACTTGTCACATAACTTTTAAGAGCCATCATAAGGTAAAATGTCAAAATATTAGCTATTTAAATATATGTGTGTGTATATACACACGTTTGTTTCTAATAAATGATCTTACTTTCTATATGCAACTTTATGTACTAAGTTCTAAGTTTTCTTTTTTTTTTTTTTTTTAAGATTTTATTTATTTATTTGACAGAGAGAGAGTTAGCAAGAGCAGGAACACAAGCAGGGAGAGTGGGAGAGGGAGAAGCAGGCTTCCTGCTGAGTAGAGAGCCTGATGCGGGGCTCGATCCCAGGACCCTGAGATCATGACCTGAGCCTAAGGCAGATGCTTAATGACTGAGCCACCCAGGCACCCCCTAAGTTTTCTTATTGAGAACACATTCATGGAATGTAATGGGACTATTACTACTCTCATAGGCTTAACATCTGCACCTCAATTAAAAGCAAAACTACAGAAGAGCCATTTAACAATACAATAATTCTCAAGTTATTGTGCACAATGGTAAGCACCCATAGATCAATCAGCATATTATGGGGCATTGCTTCAAAAATATAAAAACGGAAACCACAAACAGGAAAAGCAATTTAGAAATGAGATAGAATAAAAAGCTAAAAAAATGGCCTCTAATACTCTAGAACACCCAGGGTTTGTGCTTTCATGTTTTTCATGACCTTTATAATTGGATCTCAATTTATAGACATTAAAGTGTAGAATGTGAATAGAGAATAGACATAATGGTATGTCTCATACATTTCATTAAAAATATATTTCCTTATTTTTTCAAATGATCTTTCTGTAATCCATCTAATTGAAATATTATTTCTTTTTTATTATTATTATTTTGTTTTATTTTAATTCCAGTATAGTTAACATACAGTGTTATATTAGTTTTCAAAATGAACTTTGGAATGGAATCTGTTTTAGAGTTTATGAAAAACAGCACACAAATATAATGAATTGATTATGCATCCTTGAAAACTTTTATTTAAGAGTTCAGTTCCCTTACTGATCAGTGAACAGTAACAAGCATTGTCATTTGTAGGGAACTTTGGGATTTTCTGATGAAGAATATATGTCAGATAGATACCTTAACTGTCAGAAAGATACTTTGTCAAATAACTTCTTATAAAGGTAGTAACAGTATTTTTTAAATCAAATATATTACTTGTCTATATTCTCTGCTTATGAGTTTTAGTCAAGAGTTCTTCATTTAAGTCTAACCCCAACATCAAATATAGGTCATACTTTGATCCAAGAGCAAATGTGCTAACGATCTGTTCGTTGCCCCTTTAATTGTGCCTTTTCCCAAATGTCTTATCAAGGGAATCATATAGTATGTAATCTTTTGGGACTGGCTTCTTTCAAGGATTCATCCAGATTATTGCTTGTATTGTTGTTGAAAACTGACTCTGTGCTTTGGAGCCAAAATATAATGGGAAGACAGAGTTTGGGAGAAAGAGGAACGATAGGTTGATTGTTCTCCTGGGCAAAGGAGGCAGCAGCAGGCTATGTCTTTCAAAAACTACACATCCCCCTGGAGGGACGGGCTGGGGGGTTTTATAAGGAAATACAGGATCTAGCAGGTTTCGACAGAAACTTTGTACATGCTACCAGCCTCCTTTGTCTTGTCTTTAGGGTGGTACCAGGTTCCTGACACAAAAGACTATGAAAGGAGAAGGGGAGGTTTGCAGAAAAGAGCAAAATGTTCCCTTAAAATTGAGCTTCATTAAAGCATTAGCACAGCCATTTTGATTTTTGTCCAACTTAACGTTTGTAAGCAGTTTCAGTATCAATAGCTAATTTCTTTTTATTACTTAGCAGTATTCCATTTCTTGAGTGTGAGAAATTTTGTTTACCTATTCACTCATTAAAGGACATTTGGGCTATTTTACATTTTTGGCAGTTATGAATACTGTTGTCATAAATATTTATGTACTGATTTTTATATGAACACATGATTTTAATTCTCTAGGATAAATTTCTAAAATTTGGATTTCTGGGTGATAAAGGTATATATTTAACTTTATAAAAAACTGCCAAACTGTCTTCTAGAATTGTTGAACTGTTTTGCATTCTCACCAGCAATGTTTGAAAGTGTCAGATACTTTTCATCGTTGCCAACACTTGCTATATATTTTTATATTAGCTTTATTTATTTTTATTTATTTATTGAGAAGGAGGGAGGGGCAGAGGGAGAGAGAGAATACCAAATAGGGTCCACGCTCAGCATGGAGCCTGATGCAGGGCTCTATTTCACGACCTTGAGATCATGACCTGAGCCAGAATCTAGCGTCTAAGGCTTAACCAACTGAGACACCCAAGCACCTCTTTATTATTTTAATGAATATTTAATGGTATTTCACTAACTTAAATTTTTCTAATGACAAATCATTTTTCTTTCTTTTTTGTAATATATTTTTAAGATTTTATTCATTTATTAGAGAGAGGTAGAGAGAGTGCACAAGCAGGGGAAGGGACAGGCAGAGGGAGAAGCAGGCTCCCCGCTGAGCAAGGAGCCTGTTATGAGACACTATCCCAGGACCCTGGGATCATGACCTGAGCTGAGGGAAGATGCTTAACCAACTGAGCTACCCAGGCGTCCTATAAATCATTTTTCTAAGTTTATTTGCCATCTGAATATCTTCTTTGGTGAAGTATCTGTTCTTTTTTTTTTTTTTTTTGCCAAATATCATTAGATTTATTGTTTGCTTACTGTTGGATTTTGAGAATTCTTTATATATTCTGTTCTTTGTCCAATATGTGCTATGCAAATATAGTCTCCAGAGCTGTAGCTTGTCTTCTCATTCTGCTTATAGTACCCTTTAAGTTGTAAGTGTACTTAATTATGATGGTCAGTTTATCAATTTTTTTTTAAGGACTGTGCTTTTGTTATTTTATCTAAAATTGAATTAGCTAACTCAAGGTCACAAAAATTTTCTCCTATGATTTTTTATTAGATTTTTCTAGCTTTACATTTTACATTTAAGTTATAATTTATTTTGAATTAATTTTTTTTAAGATTTTATTTATTTATTTGACAGAGAGAGAGAGAGAGAGCTAGAGAGGGAACACAGGCAGGGGGAGTGGGAGAGGGAGAAGCAGGCTTTCTGCTGAGCAGAAAGCCCAACACGGTGCTCGATCCCAGGACCCAAAGATCATGACCTGAGCCAAAGGCAGATGTTTAATGACTGAGCCACCCAGGCACCCCTTGAATTAATTTTTTAATACAGTTATACAGTATGAAACATAGGTCAAGTTTGTTTTGTTTGTTTATATAAATATCCAGTTGTTTTAGCAACATTATTTTGCAAAAGAATATCCTTTTTCCATTGACTTGCCTTTGTGCTTTTGTCAATAAATAATAACCGAACATATTTTTATAGCTCTATTTCTAGACTCACCATACAATTCTGTTAGTCTTATGTGTCTATCCTTTCATCACTACCATGGTTTCTAGATATGCCTCTGTACTGGGCAAAGTGAGTGCTCCTACTTTTTTCTTCTCTGTACAAATTATTTTGGCTATTCTATTTCCTTCCCACATCATGTGAATTTTAGAACCACCTTGTATATGTCTATAGAGAATGTTACTAGTATTTTTATTGGGATTGAATTAAATGTATAATTTGACTTGGGGAAGAATTGACATCTTAACTATATGGATTCTTCCAATCCATGAACACAGGATGTGTACTTACTTAGGTCCTCTTTTTTTTCTTTCATGAGACATTTATGGTTTTCAGAGTATATTGTTCTACACATATTTGTTAGATTTGAATGTACATATATACTTCTGGTGAATATTACAATGACAAATAAGGATCATTTTATATTTTTCATAAAAATTTTTAAGTCCTTTATCTCATTTACTTGTCTTATTTCACTTGCTAGGGCTTTCAGTACAATATTGAATAGAAGTGGTGAAAGCATATAAACTTGCCTAGTTCCTGGTCAAAGGAAGTATGAACTAACTTGTGTTCTGCAAAAAGACATGTTGAAATCCTAATGCTCGGGCGCCTGGGTGGCTCAGTTGGTTGGGCGACTGCCTTCGGCTCAAGTCATGATCTTGGAGTCCCTGGATCGAGTCCCGCATCGGGCTCCCTGCTCGGCAGGGAGTCTGCTTCTCCCTCTGACCCTCCCCCTCTCATGTACTCGCTCTCTCTCATTCTCTCTCTCTCAAATAAATAAATAAAATCTTAAAAAAAAAAAAAAGAAATCCTAATGCTCGGTACTGTGAATGTGGTCTTATTTGCAAATAGGCTCTGTGCAGATGTGACCAAGTTGAGATAAGGTCCTACTGAATTAGGATATAACCTAAATCCAAAGATTGATGTCCTTATAAGAAAAGAGAAATTTGGAGACACATAGACACACAGGGAGAAGACAGTCTCGTGAAGATGGCGGCAGAGATTAAGTTTGTGCTGCCCTAAATCAAGCAATGGTGGAGGCCACGAGAGGCAGGGAAAGATTATTCCCTTGAGCCGTTAGAGTAGACATGTTCCTGCTGACACCTTGCTTTGGACTTCTTGACCAGAAATGTGAGAGAATAAATGTCTCATTATATGCCACACAATCTGTGGTACTTTGTCTCAGCAGCCCTAGGAAACTAATGTGAAGGAAATCAGTCAGTATCTCACAATTTAGCATGATGTTAACTGTGGTTTTTAAAGAGATTTTCATCAGAATGTGGACTCTTTTTTCTACTTATAGTTTGATGAGGTTTATTATTATTATTATCATTATTATCAATTATCATCATAAATGGAAGTTGAATTTTGTCAGGTGTTTTCCTGCATCTATTGAGATGGTCATGTGGTTTTCTTTTTTAAAGTATTAATATGGCGAGTTATATTGATTGGTTTCCAAATGTGGAATGAGGTTAATATTCTCAGGTTAAAATACTTTTGATAATGCTATATTATTCTATTTATATATTGCTGGCTTCAATTTAATGATTTTTTAAGATTGTTTCATCTATATAAAATAGTTTAGTCAGCAGTGTTTTCTGTTGTTATTGCTGTTGTTTTGTTTTATTGTTGTTGTTGTTGTTTGGTAATGTCTTTGGTTTTGTTATAAGGACCTTATAAAATGAATTGGAAAGCATTTGCTTCTCTTCTGTTTTCTGAACAAATTTATATAGAAGTGATATTTCTTTTTTAAATACTACACTTAGCTAGTGAAGCCATCTGGGTCTGGTATTTTCTTTGCAGGATAGTTTCTAAATACAAATAAAATGATTGTATTTGATATCAAACATTTTTAGTTTATCTATCACATCTTTGGTGAATGTTAGTGGTTTACATTTTTCAAGGGTTAAGTCTTTTCATCTGAGTTTTAAATTTTTGTGCATAATGCTGTTTGTAGATTTATCTCATTATCTTTTTAACATCTGTGGGGTTCAACAGAGTTAATAATTTTTGTCTTCATTCTTTCTTAGAGAATATGACTAAAGATTTATCAATTTTATTAATTTCTTTTGAAGTCTCAGCTTTTCTTTCACTTATTTTCCAGATTGCTTTTCTGTTCTCCCTTTTATTATTTATGCATTTACATTTCTTGTTTTGTTCCTTCAGATTGGTTTGAGTTAATTTTGCTCTGCTTGTTTTATCTTAGGGTGATGACATAAATTATAGACTTGCATTCTTTTTTCTTTTCTAATATATAACATTAATGCTACAAGTTTCCCCCTAAGCTACTTCCACAAATATGAATATATTATATTCTCATTTTCCTTCCATTCAAAGTACTTTTAAACTTCTCTTAAACTTCCTTTTTGATATATAGGATTATTGAGTAGCATGCTTTTTTTTTTTTTTAAAGATTTTATTTATTTATTTGAGAGAGAGAATGAGAGGAGAGAGAGAGCACATGAGAGGGGGGAGTGTCAGAGGGAGAAGCAGACTCCCCGCTGAGCAGGGAGCCCGATGCGGGACTCGATCCTGGGACTCCAGGATCATGACCTGAGCCGAAGGCAGTCGCTTAACCAACTGAGCCACCCAGGCACCCGAGTAGCATGTTTTTTAAGAAGTATCTGAATAGTTTAACTGTTTGGGCTACTCTAATTAAAAAAAAAAAAAAAAATGCCCTAGACTGGGTGGCTTACACACCAAGCTGTTGTTTCTCACAATATAGACACTGGGAAGATCAAGATGTTGGCAGATTCCATGTCTGGTGGGAGACTACTTTCTGGTTCACAGATAAGCCTCTTCTTACCATGCTTTCATATGTTGACTAGGGCAACAGAACTCTCTGGGGCCTCTTTTATAAGATCACTAATATCCCATTTATGAGGGCTTCACCCTCATGACCTAATCAACCCCAAAGCCCAACTCCCACTCACTCCTGATACCATCACATTGGGAATTAGAATTTTAGTATGAATTTTGGGAAGGACAGAAACATTCAGTCCATAAAATAAATATTTGGGGATTTTCCAGATGGCCTTTTGCTAATTTTTAAATTTATTTCTTTATAGCCAGAGAATATGCTTTGAATAATATCAATTCTATTAAAATTAGTAAGATGTGTTTTTGACAAAGAATGGGATTTATCTTGGTAATACTCTTAGCACACATAAAGACATGTTCCTATTGTTATTCAGTAAATTATTACAAATATGACAAATAAGTCAAGATAATTGATATTCAGATATTCTATATGTTTGATGATTTTTTTTAATTTTGTAAGCAATTATAGAAGAGTATGTTAAGGGATCTAAATATAAGTATAGTTTTTATGCTTATAATATCCATTGTGTTTCATGTATTTTGAACTCCTATTATTTGGTATATATAAATTTAGGATTGTTTTCTCTTCTTGATAAGTTAATCCATTTGTCATTATGAAATGTCCTATTTTATTTCTAGTAATCTGTGTTTTGAAGTCTGCTGTATTACTTAGGGTTCTCCATAGAAACGGAACCGATAGAAGAGATATAGATAACGATAGACAGAGATAGAGATTTATCGTAAGGAATTGTGTCACATGGATTATGGAGGCACCAAGTCTACATTCTGCTGTCTAGTGCTGGAAATCCAGGAAAGCCTGTGCTGAGTGCCAGTCTGTATCTGAAGGCCTAAGGACCAGCAAAGCCAATGTTTCTAGGTCCCCGTCTGAACCCAAGAGCAGGACAAGACTGATGTCCCAGCTCATTTCAGGCAAGAGGAATTTCTCCTTCTTCTGACTTTTTCTTCAATTTAGATCTTCACTGGATTGGATCCTCATGGAAAGGATAATCTCTTTTATTCAGTCAACCCATTGAAAGGCTAATCTCATCTGAAAACATTCTCAGAGACTCACTCAGAAATAATGTTTAACCAAATACCTGGGCACCCAGTGAAGATAAGTGACCCAGTCAAGATGACACAATTAAGTTGCTCACTTAGGCAGCACATATACCTAAAAAGATGACACAATTAAACATCATATATGATTTTCCTAATATTAATATACCTATTCAAGCATGTTGCTGTTGTTAGTGCTTACATGGTATAGTGTTTACCTTTTTACTTTTGAATAGACTTTTTTTTTTAAAGATTTATTTATTTTAGAGAGAGAGAGAGAGAATGCAAGCGGGGGGAGGGGCAAAGGGAAAGGGCAAAAGAGAGAAGCAGACTCCCTGCTGAGTAGGGAGCCAGATGGACAGGGGCTCCATCTCCAGACCCTGAGATCATGACCTGATCAGAAATCAAGAGTCAGATGCTCAACAGACTGAGCCACGCAGGCACCCCTAGACTTTATTTTTTAGAACACACGGGTTTATAGAAAAAAATTGAGAATATAATACCGAAAATTCCCAAATACCCATGAACACAATTTCTCCAACTGTTATGTTAGTATGGTACATTTATTACTTTTAATGAACGAGTATTAAGACATTATTAACTAAAGTCCATAGTTTATTCAGATTTACTTAGGTTTTAACTAATGTCTTTTTATGTCCATGTTCAGTATTCCATCCAGCATACAATATTATATTTATTTGTCATGCCTCCTTAATCTTCATGCTTCTGACAATTTCTCAGCCTTTCCTTGCTTTTGATAACATATGTAAGTGGACTCATTCAGTTAATACCCTTGTTGTTCAAGGGCCAACTCTATAGTATTTTAATTCACAAATTAATATTGTTTCAAAGTGAAGAAACAAGGTTACAGAAGTTCAGAACTTTCAAAATATCATCCAAATGGATAGTTTATTAAGTAAGACATATCAAATAAGAATAATTTATTTTTGGTTAATTTTATTCCTTGACAAGTATTTATTAAATATATTATAAGAATGATGGTAATGCATGAAGAAAGAACATTTCAACCCTAAAACTACTAAAGAAAATCAGTTTATTTATTAACAGTTTATTTTTTGTAGGACTGGATTGTGTAGCACCAACTTCCAGTACTATACGACTTTAGTGAAAAAGGGAAATCACTGAAAAAATATGTTATAATTAATAGTTTAATTGAGAAAAACTTGAATATGGCCTTAAGGGAAATAAGTGGTCAGATTGGAAAGAGAATGAAATAGGGCATGCCAGGAACTGTGGGAGAACCTAAGTGGAGAGGAATCTAAGTACAGCTTAATCTGAAGTGCCTCAAAGTCCACCTCTCCACCATCTTAATTTCTAGCATTTTAGTCTCCCACTCCATCTTAATATTCTAGCATACTTTCTCTGGTCCTCTCACTCTTAAAATTCCTCCACCTCATCAGGAGCTGTAATCCACTGGTCTCACCATATTTCTCTGCTTCTCAAAACTCATGTCTTAAATTCCTGGCTTAAATACCTAGCTTAAATTCCATGTTCAGTAATATTTTTTTTATTCTTTTCTTAAGTTTTGGCTCTAAAAGCAGTCATTAAAAACATTCCTTTACACACATCTTTTCCTTCCTTGTGATTTTTCTCCCTATGTTTCACAGCAAAAACAAAGTTGTTGAAATCCAACATTCAGCTTATTCTCTACCTTCACCTGAGTTTGAGTATGGTAAGAGAAAACACACAATGATGGCCTTTTAGTCTTGCCTTACAAACCTGATTTTTTTTCTTTTTTTTTTAGTTCATTTAGTCTTTTACCTTCCTAGACCATTTTAGATTTTAAATTCTCTCTTTAAAGTTCCAACTTTTCCTCCTACTCTTCACTCACAGCTGATAATCTTGCTTAATAGAAGCATTCAGGGAAATTTTACAACAAATGTTACCGACTTACACACATCTACATAAATAAGCTGTTAGTTCACTTCTCTCTCTCTTTTTTTCAGATTTTATTTAGTTTTTTGAGAGAGAAAGAGAGGGAAAGAGAGAGAGCATGATTTGGGGGAGGAGCAGAGGGAGAGAGACAAGCAGACTCCATGCTGAGTGCAGAGCCCAACTCGGGGCTCAGTCCCACGACCCTGAGATCATGTCCTGAGCTGAAGTCAAGCATTGGGCACTCAACCAACTGAGCCACCCAGGTGCCCCTCACTTCTCTTTTCTATAAATTGTCCATGTTTACATTTAAGTTTGGCCTCTTTACTTACGCCTTGGATCAATTCCATTTCATTCACATAAAGAACCCTTATGTGAACAATTATACCTGAATTGTTCCTTCTTGTTTCCTGTGTTGTCAAATTTTCCCTTCCATTAGTGGAACTTTTCCATTAGTATGCACACATGTATTAATATTTTCTAGTTATTTACCTTTCAACTATTGACCATTTCTTTTCCCTACTTTCCAGTCAAACCCTTCAAAAGAGTTCTCTATATTCTATTGTATTGTTAATACAGTCCTACAAAAATAAAGTGCTTGTTACATCGCATTATTGCAGGAATTGCTGAATAATACTGTTTATAATCAGTGTTCCTTAACCAAAATATTAAGAATAATTACTGCTATAAAATAAAGGCAGGTCAGGAAAATAAATTTATACTGCAGCAGAAGAGACTTAGTTTAGCTATGAACGTGTACATTGTTGATAAAGAGCCTGTGTTCAAATGTTTATCTTCTCCCAGCCAGTAAGTTTTATTGGTTTTCTCAGCTTCTGTTTCTTTAAGGTAGATATTGAGTAATACTGTATCTATATTGAGTTGCTGTAAATATTAAATTTGCAAGATATGCAACATTTCCTAGCATAGAACCAAGCAATCAACCTCTAATATATATTATACTTTTTCATGATAATGAGGATTATATATACTGATATAAGCAAGTATACCAATCTAGTCACTTTGAAAGTGTCAACATGCATATCAGTATATTAATGAATGAACATACTTTTCACATTCTTCTAATGATGTGATCTAATTTTGTAATTTGATGTCATCCTAGGTAACATAGGTTATAAGAAAAGATATTCTTTATTCCATTATTCATGCCCACATAGTACAAAGGAAATAATCCATTTAACACTTATCTAGTTATTTTGACTTACAAAATAGTTCACATGGATTATTCTATATTAAATAAATAAATTAATATGAATTGATATGAAAAGTCATATTTATTTCTTTAGAATATGTTGTATATTTCAGGGTGTTTATATTGTGGTCATCAACTTCTTGGTGTAAATGAATAAATGATCTGCATGACTGGAAGCTGAGATTTCTATAGTCAACAAGGTTGGAAAGTAGTTCTGAGAAAGTGGATAGAGAAACAGATTTAAGTATTCCCCAAACCTGCCCCTTCTCCCCCTGAATAAAATCTGACAATGCAACTAGGGTAACAAAGTTAAAAAACCCTAAACAACATGTATAATAAAAGTAGGTGACACATTTTCAACTCAAACCTTTAAATATGCATTGTTGTAAAAAAACCATTGACAGCTACATGAGCTGAACAGTGTGAGCAATTATGTAGGAGGCTGAAGTAAGCAACAACATGTCTCAGGTATCTGAGAAACTCAATATGGCTCAATAGATACTCTCCTGAAAGCTAACCAGGACAATTTAAGAAGAACAACTGCAATGGGAAGGCAGGGCTGTACATACTATAAGAGTAGGCAAGAAAAAATGTTCTATATTGAGATTTTTTGGGGAAGTCTGAGCTCTTTGAATTTTCAAAACTAACCAGCCAAACTCCCTTCCAGGATAAAGCCTCACACAGAGGATAAACTTCTAAGAATGGAATCTAAATTGAGCGGGAAAAGGAAAATGGAAAAAGAAGAAGGTCCAGATAAAAGTAGGAAAGGGATCTAGAGAAATTCAGGACTCAAGATGTCATATGTTTGAAGATTCCTTCAGACAATCTAAGAAGACATTCTGAACTGTACAATTATTAAAGCAATTTTGGACCATTTTTTTTTTCCTTTACAAACTGAGGGTTGCTGGAGTGGTGGGGGGTGGGAGGGATGGGGTGGCTGGGTGATAGACATTGGGGAGGGTATGTGCTATGGTGAGCACTGTGAATTGTGCAAGACTTGAATCACAGATCTGTACCTCTGCAACAAATAATAGATTATATATTAAAAAAAAAGAAGAAGAAGATAGCAGGAGAGGAAGAATGAAGGGGGGGAATCAGAGGGGGAGACGAACCATGAGAGATGATGGATTCTGAAAAACAAACTGAGGGTTCTAGAGGGGGGGATTGGTTAGCCTGGTGATGGGTATTAAAGAGGGCACGTTCTACATGGAGTACTGGGTGTTATACGCAAACAATGAAGCATGGAACACTACATCAAAAACTAATGATGTAATGTATGGTGATTAACATGACAACAATAAAAAAATTAAAAAATACATTTAAAAAAACTAATTGATTTAACTTTTGAAAATTGTTGGAAATCATTTTATGTAGGAATGAGTAACAAAAGAAGTGAAGACAAATCTCCTATGAAGTAATTGTAACAAAGAAAAGAATAAATAGGGGCACCTGGGTGGCTCAGTCGTTAAGCGTCTGCCTTCGGCTCAGGTCATGGTCCCAGGGTCCTGGGATCGAGCCCCGCATCAGGCTCTCTGCTCCGCGGGAAGCCTGCTTCTCCCACTCCCCCTGCTTGTGTTTCCTCTCTCGCTGTGTCTCTCTCTCTCTGTCAAATAAATAAATAAAATCTTTAAAAAAAAAGAAAAGAAAAGAATAAATAACATTACATTCCTATAGACAACAAAAGATTGCTAGAAAGAAATGTGTTGCATATTTCAAAACTGAAGACAAAACAAGAAGATAAGAATAAAATCAAAGGCAAATAAACAAAACCGAATATGCCTTATGAGAAATAATTAAAAAAAAAAACAAAAAGAAATGAAGAAAAAGAATTAAAATAAATTGAGGAAATGTGATAAATATAGAAACTAATCAAAGAAGATGCAGCCTATACAAAATAGGTATTGCTAAAGATACCTAAGTAAGAGAATAAAATAAATACTAAAAAGTATAGTTCAAGAAAATTATCTTGGGCACCTGGTTGGTTCAGTTGGTGAAGCATACAGTTCTTGATCTCGAGGTTGTAGGTTAGAGCCCCATGTTGGGTGTAGAGACTACTTAAATTTTTAAAAAAAATCTTTAAAAAAATCCTCCTGATCTTTAAAAAAAGGAAAATATTGGGTAGAAAAAGAAAAGATCAGTGAGAATTCATGAAGATTCATATTCATATTTCCTAGCTAAGTCCCCTAGAAATACCTAAAAACAATGATCACTCCTAATATCCAGAATACTGTTTCCCACAAAAAGATATAATTTGGAGAATTGTCTGCTTCCAGTTCAGATGCAGACTAGCCAAAATAGAAAATATTTAAAAGCAATGAGGATAATAAGTATAGTAGATCAAACCACATCAAACATATTTAAATTCAAGAGTTTAAAATGATACATAAAAAAAAAAAAAAAATATTTGGTGACCTTTCGAGGATTCTAGGAAATCAGCTCATTGTTTTGACAGCTGGTCAATAAGGGAAAAAATCTAGCATTTATTCTACCTTTCCTATATTAACTATGTCACTAGATAATAAGAAATGTGAAATAAAATATATCTTTAAAATATTTTATTTCTGTGAAAAATTAAATAAAGAAGGAATTTTAGAATTTGAATAAATCCATTTTGTAACTTAATGAATGAATGGAAAAATCCATGTCTGCTAAGATCACCATGTAAGGGGCAATCAAATATTATATTCTTCCTAATTGAATTAAACACATTATCTACGAAGCAGTTGTGCCAAAACATTAACCCTAAACCTCATTAGACTTACAGGTGCAATTACCAATTAATAAAAACTATGAAAGACAGAGAAACATATTAAACTACAACATCATGATCCAGTCAGCAGAATCCAGGCTGTGGGGAAGTACAGATAGTTTATCCAATTCCTTAGATAAATAGATTGCAATTTTAAAAAGAAAAAAGAAAGAGAGAGAAAGAGAGAGATCAAAGGGGAACACATGGATTTAAAAAAATTGAAAACAGCAAAAATTAACTATAAAATAATTTTTAAAAAAGTAAAATAGAGCTTATCACAAAAACCAGGCTATGCTTTGGAGGGTGTACTGGAGAATATTTGTTGAACTCCTATTTTCTGATTTAGTAGTTTTAAAAGTGTGCTTGTCTTTTAATAATTCATAAAGCGCTAATCTTTTAAACATTTTTAATTTAAATATAAAAATGTTTAGAAATAATATTTAAAAAGGAGTCTGGGAAATACTAGGTTACATGTTGTTAAATAGATTTTTTTACCTTAGGAATTCTGAGTTTTAACATTGTCAGTGCTTAGTGTGAATCACCGAGAGAGCAATTTAGCTTGCAACATTTAACAATCTAATTTGTCCAAGAATCTTTTTTTTTTCTCCCAAAACACTTATTAAAGTTTCTCGAGATCTCAGTGTTGTCTAAAACACAACTCAGGAAATGCTCATCTATTCAATATATATGTATAGTCTCCTGGTATCTTAGGCCACACCAATGAAATGTGCACATTCCACTAAAAATATCAATTGTCATATAACCATGCTTACCTTACTAAGTAGTCTTCAATATGGACAATATTTTATCCTTCAACCAATGATTGTCAATGATAATTTTAAGTAGCAACTGTTTCAGTTCTTATAAGACATCATTGAATTCATTCTGAAATCTAGTTTTAATTCTTGATTTTTTGGCATTTCCCATTGCTTCATTGATCATTAAGAATAGATATATCCTTTTCTATAAAAACAACAAACCTAAGATTCAATAGGGCATACAGAATTAATGGGTATGGAATTAAAATGTCACAACTAAAGTAATTTTATAAGATAGCTCTGCAATACCCCATAGACAGAACAATTATGAAAAGCTTACTTGACTACTTGTCTTCCTTTGTTATACAAGATTCCAGCTGACCTTCCAAGGTAGGACCAAATACTGTGGCTGTATACAGACCAGACATGATCTTTTCCTCTAGAACCCTAGAGAATTCATATCCCATTGAGATAAGTAAGTTTAAGGAGCAATATAATTCAAACATATACTCAGAATAATTCATTTTCTGTATTATAAGGTCCAAAATTGACTCTTAAGGCTTTGTTCTTTGACAATGTTTGGGTAAACCCAGTTGTGAGGTCATCCTATGTGAAAGGATGATTAATAAGGAAGTTCTTTGGGTACTTCAGTAACCAGATTCCTTAACATCAAAATTTAACTTCCAACAAATTGTTCATTTAATATTGAGCACTTTAGATAAGCAAGTATGGCAGATTCAGTAAATTCTTTTTGCTTATATAAAATATCAGTATCGGGATGCCTAGGTGGCTCAGTTGGTTAAGCAACTGCCTTCGGCTCAGGTCATGATCCTGGAGTCCTGGGATCGAGTCCTACATCGGGCTCCCTGCTCGGCAGGGAGTCTGCTTCTCCCTCTGACCCTCCCCCCTCTCATGCTCTCTCTCTCTCATTCTCTCTCTCAAATAAAATAAATAAAAATATTAAAAAAAAATCAGTATCCAATTTACTGTTAAAAATAAAATAGGGATAAAAACAAGATAAACAAGGCTTTTGTAAGTCTTTCTTAAATAAACATAACAACAGACCTTATTAAATACTTTTTCAACTATGTTAGGTAGCTAGGGCTACCATAACAAATTACTATATACTGGATAGTTTAAACAACAGAAATGTATTTTCCCACAGTTCTGGAGGCTAGAAGTCCAAGATCAAAGCATATTTGGTTTTCCTGAGGTTTCTCCCTTTGGCTTACAGATGGCCAGTTTCTAGCTATGTCCTCATATGGCTCTTTCTCTCTGCAGACGTACCCATGGTGTCTCTTTTTCTTATAAGGATGCCAGTCATATTGGATTAGGATCCCTCCTTTATGATGTCACTTAACCTTAATTAGCTTTTTAAAAGTCCTATCTTTAAATATAGTCACATTGGTATTTAAGCTTCAACACGTGAATTTTAATAGAACACACTTCAGTCTATAACACCAACTAAACCAATTGCATATATAACTCAGAATGGAGTTTTTTCAGAAAATTGAATAAGCATAATGAGTATAATAAATTTATCCATTAGACATATTTATTGAAGCTTCTTTTTTTTTTTTTTTTTTTTTTTTTTTTTTTGAGAGGGAGAGAGAGCACACAAGCAGGGGAAGGGGCTTTGGGAGAGGGAGATAGAGAATCTTGAGCAGTCTCCATGTTCAGTGCAGAACCCCATATGAAGCTCGATCTCATGACCCTGGTATCGTGACCTGAGCCAAAATCCAGAGTCCTTGCTTAACCGACTCAGCCACCCAGACAGGATGGCTTATAAACAACAGAAATTTATGTTCTCATAGTTCTGGATTTTGAAAGTCCAAAAACAGCGTACTTGTGTGGTCAGCTTTTGGTAATGACCATATTTCGGGTTGTAGATAGTCATCTACTTGAATCTTCACATGGCAAGAGAACTAGAGAGCTCTTTGAGGTCTCTTTTTTTAGGGCACACATTTCTTTCATGAGAGTTCCACCCTCATGATCTAATCACCTTCCTAAGGCCCTACTTCCTAATATTGTCACACTGGGGTGAGGATTCAACATAAGAAATTTGGACAGACACAAACTTCAGTCTATAACATGATTTGCCAACCCTGACTTAGAACACTGAAGAAAATATAGTAGACACTTAGTTATCATGTTAAATAAACAAGTGAGTGTTCCAAACTTAATTGAATAAAATTGGTGATCCATTCTGTTTTCTCTTTGAACAACTCTGATGGACATTACCTTTACAGTTGGCTTTTTATTCATATTTAATTGTAAAATTAATGACAATTGCCAAGTTTTATTCAATGCTTTCTTTGTTATCAATTAATGTAATTACTTTCTCCTTTATCAATGTAATTAATTGTGTTGAAATATTTTTCATATTGAAACACCTTTGTGTTATTTTAATAAACTGTACTTGTCTGGTCTATATTGCTCTTTTAGAATGTTAACAAATTTAACTTGTTAAATTTTAAGTTTGGGACTTTGTTATCTATATTCACAAATGAGATGTATAGTTTTAATTGTGCTGATTTTATCAATTATTTTATATTTGCCTTCTATTATTAACCCACATTTTCTCCTGAAATTCATGGATGATTACATTCTATAACTTTATTGAATATAAATCTAGTCAGCTCCATGACTTTTCATGTGTTTTGAAAACAAATTTTGAAAAAAAAATTTTTAAGTAGGCTCCACAGGCATGGAATCCAATGTGGGGTTTGAACTCATGACCCTGAGATCAAGATCTGAACTGAGATCAAGAGTCTAACACTTAAACAACTGAGCCACCCAGGTGCCCCTTAAAAAATGTATTTCTAATATAGCTAAAGTTGGGTATAAAAAAATCCAGAGATAAATGTTCATTGGACATATTTGGAAATCAAATATCAGTTTACTTCAAGTCACAAAAATTAGCATACATTTGAGAACCTACTATGTGGCAGATACTTAGACGAAGGAGATCAAAACCAAGTAGAATTTTATATTAAGTATAAGACTATGTAGAGAGGCAGAGTTTGTGTTATACAGTTCTAACACTGAGATCTCAATCTTATACTCAACTTAACTCTCTAGAATGAAATTTTACTCTTTTCAAAACTTAAAGTTATTACCACATGTACCAACTCATATCTTTCATTTTATTTAATCCTCTTTAAGAGACATCTCAAACATGAACAACACTTACTCTGTTTCTAGGGTAATTTCTAGGGAAGTGTCTAACCTAAGGAAAACTTTTTTTTTTCTTTTTGGTTGAACTAATTGATTAAATATGACATTTATTAATAAAATATTAACTACTTAATATAATTATTTTACAATCTTTTTTAAGTCATTCAATAAGTGATTTCTTTGATATAAGAGATAAACCGTCCTGATTTGGGACTCAAAAAATCTAATCACTGATGCATCAGTATGAGCATCAGGTAGTAAAAGGAGTCCAATATGTAAACCACCAGGATTTTTGTAAATACAGAGCTCAAACAACATAGCTAATTCAAATGTTAGAGTTGAGATGCATTAGATGAGTACAGATCAACAGCCCTGTTAAAAACATCCTCATGGTTTAACGATTATGCTTATATTACAGTGACCCCCGCATTTTCTCTGTTAGTATACCAAGCATATTATTTAAAGAATGGTACAAAGCTGAATGTTTACAACTATTTATTTGGTTAAATTAAACATTATTAGACCTTCTGCCTTATGCTTATAACTGAAACATAGCCCAACACGAGAGCCAGATCCAGCAAAATTATGCCTCTGCATGAAAGACAAGAAATGAGACATTTCGACAGCTCTGGAACATTGCATTTTATGGGGCTCAGCGCACAGCTAGGTAACACAGGTGTTCTTGTAATTGCAGTACAATGGGAAAATTTGGTGCTTAATAGCCTTCAAATCCTCTACTCTTGTGTGTGATGTGATGTGAAGATCATATGTCAGTGCTGCCTGCTTTTTCTGTGATGGGATGTCATTATGTGAAATGCAACTGAAAATATTTAGGAGTTCTTGCTCTCCAAAACTAGATTAAAGTTATATATTTGGATTCTGTCTTATATCTCCATAGCTTCTGCAGGTCTGCAATTGTGACTTTATAAATATAGAAAACATATTTTTTTTAAGATTTTATTTATTTATTTGAGAGAGAGAGAATGAGAGAGAGCACATGAGAGTGGGGAGGGTCAGAGGGAGAAGCAGACTCCCTGCTTCCGAGCAGGGAGCCCGATGCAGGACTCGATCCCGGGACTCCAGGATCATGACCTGAGCCGAAGGCAGTCGCTTAACCAACTGAGCCACCCAGGCGTCCCTAGAAAACATATTTTAAAGGCTTTTGTTAACAAAAGTTTAGATTGTGACTGATATCTTCCCTTTCTCTTATTAGAATGCTGCCCCCAAACTCTGCTACCTCCCAAGACATTCTGCAATAAATATCTTTAACAATGTGCTTTATAATATGAAAAGAATTCTGGTGATTTTTTTAAATATTTTTCTTGCCAGAATTGTGCCAATTTCAAGTTTGAATTCCTAAACTCCCTCTCATTGAAACAGTAGACAGAAGAGACAGCAGCTTAGGTGCAAAAATAAGATCAAGTATATATCCACTTAAAGCCATGCCATATTCAGATTTTGAAGAAGAATGTTTGATTTTAGAAGATGTTTTGTTGAAGAGATTTGCAAGTTTAATTTTTGAAATCACAATGAAATTGACTAAGTGATAATTTAATACGGAGCCATGAGCTCTTAACTGAATCTTTAATAAAAATCATTCTGTCTTTCAAAGGTTTGCCTATCGTAATAGGACATGGCAAGATATTTCTTTTTAATTATAGAGTGCGAAAGTTAAGTTCTGTTAATAACTGGTTTATCCAAAGTGAAAACTCAGAAATAGTGTTTCAGGCTGGCACACCAATTGAAAGTAGAAAAATCTTGGAAGAGAAGCAGATGCAGGGAGGGTAATCCCCCAAATCTGCAAGTAAATTATGCACAAATACTTGGAAAATCATTAAACCATGTCGATGTGGGGAACATGCCAAGCAGCCATGTGAGATTCTGCGGGGCTCCTGAATGATGATATTAAGAACTTCTATACTTAAAAATGATCTACAGGTTATTCCTTAAAATTTCCTTTCTTGGAAAATGGTAAAATCAATACTTATTTTTTTTACTTTCTTTTCTGTTTTATTTTACATGATGTCGGAAAGAAAATTAATATTTTTAAAGTTTACAATTATCATCACTATCTTTATCATAATCAACAAAATTGCATGAGATATCATACCAGGCACTATAAAATGAGATTTTCTTGAACTTTCCCACTAGATATTGATAACCCAAATTTTGCAAACCTTTCATATGGTGAAATATCAACAGGTGTTTGTTGAATAATTGAATTAATGTCCTGATCTAATGCATTGGAAGAGACCCAATAAATATGTCCAAATTAAGATCTCACTTTTCTTCCATGTTTCATTCATCTATTATTTCAGTAATTAATCATTCCCCCACCACTGCTGGTTGTCCTAATCACTGACTCTGAAACAGAAGATGAAACAATTTCTGAATAAAAGAGGCAAGCAGGAAATTGCCAGGTGACCGACATAACCAATATTTATTATCCCAACCCTTCTCATAATGTATCATACTCCATAGTGTGACTATTTGTACATCCACAAGACAAACGTTTCTTTCTCTTTGTTGCCAACTCAGAAACTGATAGCTTACTTCCCTTCAGAAGCTTTACACAAGACTCTTCTCCAGGCCAAACATTACAGGAATATATATATATATTTTTTTTTTGGCATTCATAAAGATAAAAAAAAGCTCTCTGGATAGCCAATTCTCAGGTGTCCCCAATAAACAGGTAGTGAGGACCTAAGTATAAACTAATTATGATTGATACCTTTATGATTTATTTTAAACATATTATTATCAAATTGGCATAGATTGGAATATATTACACTTCTGTGCATATCATGGTTACTATTAGCAACTGTCACCACCATGTAGGAATAACCAGACAATGTTATAACCATATGGAGAATAGCAAATAATTGATTTTTCCAACTGATATCAAAGTTGTAAGGGGTCCATTATTCACCACATGGTTTTTATCTTATGACATTCTTTATGTCATTATTGCATCTCCTCTTCAAGTTTAAGCTAACATGGAAAATAAAAGTGGGCCATTGATCAACGTAAAGGTTTTTCTTTAATGTTTCACAAGAAATTGACTTTGGACTTCTATTTGCATATTTGTTTTTACATGGTTCCTTTGGTTTTCACAGTCTAGTGAATTTTTATATTCACTAAACTGAAGTAATTGAATTCTGGGCAACAGGAAGCTTATGAGGAAATCTTAGAAATTAGGTCAGAGATAAAGTCTTTCCCTATAATCTGAGGGAGATACATGTTCTGTTACTACCATATTAAAAGAGGATTTTATTTTTTCTGAAACACATTGTGCTTTAAGATGACATCCACCAGATCTGGCACATTCTTAACCTACTTCCAGAAAGGATAAAGCTGTTTTTTCTCCTTTTCTTACTCTATGCAAAGCAGAAATGATTGACCATGTGCTTTTCTTGCCTCCTTTGGATCTCTAATTGACGGGTGGCTCAGGTTTCGACATGCCCTTCTACTGAAAAAAAAAAAAAATCAAACATTATTCTAAACAAAATGATATTATCAGGGGTCTGCGGACATGGCTTTTTTGTTCTCCCTTCTTGCAAATACAAAGCTTATTTTGTGAAAGGGCCACAAGGGTGTTGCCACACCTTTCTTAATTAGAAGAGCAATGGACATGATCAATTAATCCTATTTATTTTCCATGAGGACAGATGGAGTATCAGGGAATCTCAGGGTTTAAAAAGGGGATTTTGCTCTTTGCCTTGCCACCTAAATGCCTGACATTTATTAAATTTACCTGTAGATATTAGACTTGATTTCAAGTTTGAGAATACTTGATTATCATTCTAATACTTTCCACCATGATATTTTTATTAAGAAATCTTATTTTTGTGCATGTGTTGCTCATGAATAATAAAAAAATCTTTACATTTATCTTCCTTAGCACTTTTCAGATGTCATTTAACTGAATCAATAATATATGCATATTTGTCTCTTCCTAACATTACATTAAAATTAGAAATACCATAAAAATGTGATAATTCTTATGGCATGATAAGGCAGCGATATTGAATTATGCATTCTTGTTAGAAATATTTATGCTGGTTTTAATTGCTTTCATACAATCTGCCTCAATGTCTTATGCAGAGATTATCTAATTATGTCTGACTTTATTTTGAGTACTTTGATCTTACTAACATCATCAGATAGCTGTCACTTCTCTACTCTTTCTTCTGGAAAATCAAAATGTTAAATGGAAAAGTCATTGTGCCCTTCACAGAAGCCAGCTTTGTCATCTTTCTGTTTTATATACATGCTATTCCCCATAATCTAGTAGTTTAAACATTTTCTTTTTATTTATTTATTTATTTATTTATTTATTTATTTATTTATTTATTTATGAGAGAGAATGAGATACAGAGAGCAAGAGAGGAAGGAGGGTCAGAGGGAGAAGCAGACTCCCTGCTGAGCAGGGAGCCCGATGCGGAACTCGATTCCGGGACTCCAGGATCATGATCTGAGCCAAAGGCAGTCGCTTAACTGACTGAGCCACCCAGGTGCCCAGTTTAAACATTTTCTAAGACGATTCTGGCATGTAGTTGGAAACTAGTTTATTGTTGGTACAGTAGAAAACTACTTTTAATCTTTATATTAACTTTCCTACCTATTTCTTAGATTTTAGCATGAAATATACATTTTTGTAGGTCAAAAATTGTCAAATAAGGTAATTTCATATGGTTTGGACTAAAATTATTTATTTTAGAGGCACATTTAATTCTGTTAGGTCTTAATGAATATGCATATTTCTCTTCATATCTTTAAGGTAATTCCTATTTATTTCTTGCCTCAAAAATTAGGTCTGTAATTTATTGGAAGTTGGGGGAAAATCATTTTGTCCTTGTATCGACAAGATCTCAAAAAGATCTAGCTGAAGGGTGGATATTTCCACAAAGAAGTCAGTTAATTATTTTTCAAAACTTCTGGATGAGGTATCATGTTTTGTGTCACTTATTTTCAAGATTGCAGTTCTTCTTCCTATCTATCACAACATGGAACAAGGGTGGAACTCTCCTACATTGAGCTCATATTTAGAGACCAGTTCTATAAATTGTTAAATGCAACATTGCTGATTGAAGAACACTTATAGGGACCAGAAGATTTTAAGTTAATCCGAGTAAAGTGTTTATGATTATCTTTTGCAAGATAGTTTATTTAGGTAACTATTTTATATGACTTTGATTTCTAAAGGTCGATGTATTCAGTTCATAAGATTTCTTAAAAGTATTCATAAAAGATCAGTAACTAAAGACTTTTAATTCTATATGTAAGGACAACAGAAGTTATTATTCCATCCTATCAAGTAAAAAGCTAAGTGGGCTGAAAAATCACAACTCTTCCTGGATCCATAAGGAAGGTGAGGACACAGGGCCAACTGTTGTCCCCAAGATTGAAGACATGGATAGACAAATACAGGAGCCAAAACAAAAAAATAGGGAGGGATGCCTGAATCACTCAGTGGGTTAAACATCTGCCTTGGGCTCAGGTTGTGATCTCAGGGTTCCTGCTCCAGCTCCCTGCTCTGTGGGGAGTTGACTTCTCCCTCTTCCCCTCACCCCCTCTCATGCTCTCTCTCTCAAATAAATAAAATCTTTAAAAAATGAGATAAATAAAAAAAAAAGACAATATGTTATAGGAATTTTAACAAAAGAGATACTAAAAAAACATTTTATTATCTCTACTTTTAGCACATCAGGCACTTCAGATCATCTTCTAGAAACTATTTCAAAAAGTACTAAGTATTATCAACTATATATCCATAGTGCAGAATAAAATGCCCACACAGAACAATGGTTATAACATAAAAATATCTTTCAAATATGACCGGCATAGCATAGAACATTCTTTTCTTGTGGGGACCTTCTACTCCACTCCTCTAACCCACTGAAGAAACATGGGTGTATTATTTCTAGAGGTGATGGTCCAACAATTTCATTTTCAAAAGTCATTTTTTAGAAGACATTTGTGTGTGTGTGGTGTGTGTGTGTCTGTTTGTTTTAAGGACATTTACAATGTGATTCTCTAGCTCAACATTATCATATGCTAGCAATCTGCTTACGCCTAAACAGCCTAAATATAGCAAAGTAGGTTTATTTTGCAAAGATTCCAGGGAGGTTTGGGAACAGCTTTTTCATATATACACTAGCTTTCTATAAATGCAAGAAAATCATCATAAACTGTGGTGGGCATTTCTTTTTTTTTTTTTTTTTAATTTTTTATTTATTTATTTGAGAGAGAGAATGAGATAGAGAGAGCATGAGAGGGGGGAGGGTCAGAGGGAGAAGCAGACTCCCTGCTGAACAGGGAGCCCGATGCGGGACTCGATCCTGGGACTCCAGGATCATGACCTGAGCCGAAGGCAGTCGCTTAACCAACTGAGCCACCCAGGCGCCCGTGTGGTGGGCATTTCTCATGTGACAAATGTGGAATATTATTTTACACTTTCTTTCAATATCAAAGTCAGATAGAAGGAAAATCACACATAGGTAGGTTGCTGACTACTCCCTCCATTCTCCTCTGGGAAACTGATGGGCTTGCCTGGAGATGGAGTCTCCTCCAGTTAGGACACAGTAGTGACCAAATGTCCCAGATCTGTGTGGCTCTAGGGCTTAAAGCTGATGTGCTGGAGCTGTGAACCACTTGCTATGCATGTGCCTTCTTAAATCCTGGAGAACCCTTGGAAACTGACTTTGTGAGAGGGGTCTCATTCTTCCTACCCAACAGTACAGTGGCCTAAGGTCTGGAGGAGGCTCCACAGTCATTGCAACTGCCATCAGCTCACGGAATGAGGATGGGATATTGCTGCTGCCCCAGGCCCTGGGACCAAGGGGTATGGATTTTTGGCCTTCCCCAGGACCAAGCCATGCCTGTGCCACCCTCATCTCTGTCACCCACCCCGTCCATCCAGGGTGTCCTGCTCATCTCGCTGTCTGAGGTCTTCATGCCCTGCTTCACCCTGCTCTCTCCATCTGAATTAACTTGGCAGCTCTATCCTGTAGAAAGAGAGGCTGCTTTTTACTTTATGATTAATTTTTGTATTGATGTATAATCTGCATAGCATATGATGTGCCTTTTTAAAATGCATCTTTCAGTTGTTCACAATGTTATGCAATCATCATTACTAACTCCAGAATATTTTCATCACCTTCAATAAGAAACCCATACTTAATAGCTTTAATTCCCCATTTTCCTCTCCTCCCAGACCTTTGAAACCATTAACTTACTTTCTGTCTTGGGCACCTGGGTGGCTCAGCTGGTTAAGCGATCGCCTTTCGCTAGTTGGTTAAGCAACTGCCTTCGGCTCAGGTCATGATCCTGGAGTCCCGGGATCGAGTCCCACGTTGGGCTCCCTGCTCAGCAGGGAGTCTGCTTCTCCCTCTGACCCTCCCCCCTCTCATGCTCTCTATCTCATTCTCTCTCTCGCAAATAAATAAATAAAATCTTTAAAAAAAAATTTACTTTTGTCTTTATGAATTTTATTCTAAACATTTCATATAAATGGACTCATATAATAAGTGGCCTTTTGTGTCTGGCTCTTTTCACTTAGCTTATAACATTTTCAAGATTCATCTATGTTAGTGTGTATCCATATTCCATTCCTTTTCATGGCTAAATAAATTATAGCATTGTATGCTATATCATATTTTGTTCATCCAATCAGTTGATGGAAATTTATGTCATTTCCACTGTTTTGCTAGCATAAATAATGCTGCTATCACATTAATGTACATGTTTTACATGGGCATGATTTTCTTGCGTGTATAATATAGTGTAGAATTTCTGAGTCATACAGCAACTCCATGTTTAACTTTCTGAGTAACTGCCCAACTGGTTTCCCTGGAATTTGCTCCATTTTACATTTTATGAGTATTCCTGTCTTATCAACACTTGCTATTGTCTCATCTTTTTTATTCCAGTTGTCCTACTGACTGTGAACTGGTGTCTTTGGTTCTGGTTTCCATTCTCTTCATGACTAAAGATATATATATCTGGAGGAATGTTTATCCAAATTCATTGTCCTTTTTAAAGACATTTGAATTTAAAGACATTTGTCCTTTGAATAGACATTTATTCAAAGAAGATATACAGACTGCTAATAAGCACACACAAGATGCTCAGGATCATTAGTCATTAAGTGTCCAGAAATATATAAAGAATTCTTTGCAAACTCAACAATGAAAGAACAAAAACTGGGTTACTTGCCTTTTTGTTGTTAAGTTGTGAGAGTTATTTTTATATTCTGGATAAGTTATTTTTATATTCTGGATATCTTATTTGATATATGATTTGCAAATGTGTTCTCCCATTATTCAGATTGTCTTTTCAATTTCTTGATAGTGTCTTTTAAAGAACAAATTTTTTTTTTAGTTTTGATAGTCAAATTATGTTTTGTTTTTCTTTTGTTGCTTATGTTTTGGTGTCATATAAAAGAAATTATTGCCTAACCTCAGGTCACAAAGATTTGCACCTAAATTTTTTTCTAAAAGTATCATAGTTTTTTTATCTCTTATATTTAGATCTTTGATTGACTTTGATTTACTCTTTGTACGGGGTGTGAGATAGAGGTCTATCATCATTCTGTTGCATTTTGATATTCAGATTCCCAGGTGCCATTTGGTAAAAAGACTGTTTTTACCCTATTGTATTGTCTTGGCACCCTTGTAGAAAATCGATTAGTCATAAATTATTGTGTTTTTAGACACTCAGTTCTTTTTAAATGATTTAATATGTCTATCTTTATGCCACTACCACATAGCTTTAATAATAGTAGCTTTGTAGTAAGTTTTAAAATTGGGGAATGTGTCTTCTAACTTTGTTTTGATTCAGCTTGTTTTGACTATTCTGGTTCATTCAATTTCCATACACATTTTAAGATTAGCTTGCCAATTATTGCAAAAAAAAAATAACTAATATTTTAAAGAAATGACATTTAATCTAGAGAGCAATTTGCCAAGTATTGCCATCAACTTAGCATTATTAAATCACCCAAAACATGAACACAACATGTCCGTCATTTATATAGGTCTTCTCTAATTTCCCTCAATAATTATTTTTTGTAGTTTTCACTGTACAAATGTTGTACTTTTTTGTTCAAGTAATTTCTAAGTATTTTATTTGTTATAAATGGAAGTGTTTCCTTAATTCCTTTTTGAATTCTCTGTTGCTAGTATATACAAATACAATTAATTTTTGTATATTAATGTTGTATCTTGCAACTTTGCTGAATTCATTTAGTCCTTGTGTGTGTGTATTTTTATGATTTTCTATACACAAGATCATGTCATCTGCAAATAGAGAAAGTTTTGATTTTTTCTTTCCAAGCAGAGAACTTTTACTTCAATGTCTTTCCTAAGTGATCTGACTATAAACTCAATACTGAGTAAAATTGGCAAAAGCAAGCATCTTTGTCTAGTTCTTGATCTTGGGGGATTTTAAAATTAAGTATGATGTTAGCAGTGGATTTTTGTAGATTCTCTTTGTCAGGTTAAGGAAATCTTCTATTTTTAGTTTGTTAAATGTTTTTATCATAAAAAGGTCTTGGATATTGTTGATTGCTTTTCTTGCATCTACTAAGATGACCATGCTCCCTGCCCCGCCCGGATTCTATTAATATAGTGTATTATATTGATAAATTCTTGTATTTTTGAACCAATATTGCATGCATTCCTGAGATAAACCTCACTTGGTCATTGTGTATAATCCTTTTTATATGTTGCTGGATTTGGTTTGCTAGTATTTTGTTAGAGATTTTTGTGTTTATATTCATAAGGGATATTGTTCTATAGTATTTTTTTCTTGTGATGTCTTAGGATGATTTTGGTATCAGGGTAATTATGGGCTGGTAGAATGAGTTGAGAAACATTCCTTCTATTTTTTTGGGGGGAGGGGTAAGCATTTGTGAAAGACTGGTGTTATATAAACATTTGGTAGAATTTACAAGTGAAACCACCTGGGTTTGGTTTTCTTCTCTGGGAATTTTTTTTTTTTAATTACTAATTTAATCTTTTTATTTCTTATTGGTCTGTTCAGATTTTCTATTTGTTCTTGAGTCAGCTTTGTATCTTTTCAGGAATTTGTCCATTCACTTAATTTATTCTGTTTTTGCCATACAGTTGTTCATAAAATTCTGTTATAATCCTTTTTATATCTGTAAATCAGTAGTAATATTCCCTTTTTTTCATTCCTTACTTAACAAATTGAGTTGTCTCTTTATTTCTTGGTCAGTTTATTTAATGTTTGCCAGATTTGTTGATCTTCACAAAGAATGAGGTTTGGGTTTTTTTTATATTCTCTATTGACTTTCTGTTCTTGATTTCATTCATTTTCCATTCATTTTTTTATTACTTCTTTCCTTCTGCTTGCTTTGGGTCTTTCTTTCTTTCTTTCTTTCTTTCTTTCTTTCTTTCTTTCTTTCTTTCTTTCTTTCTTTCTTTCTTTCTTTCTTTCTTTCTTTCTTTTTCTCCCCATCTTTTTAAGGTAGACATTTAGGCAATTGATTATATATTTTTTCTTTCTCTTCATACAGGTGTTTATAGTTACTAATTTTCTTCCAAACACTGCTCCATCAGGGTTCTGTAAATTTTGATATATTTTGTTTTTGTTTTCTACCATCACAAAGTATTTTTCAAATTCAATTTGATTCCTTCTTTGATCCATTGATTATTTTGGAGTATTTTGTGTATCTTCACATATCTGTGAATTTTACTTCACTTTACTTGTGAATTTCACATTTTTTTTTTTTTTAAGATTTTATTTATTTGACAGAGAGAGAGAGAGCACAAACAGGGGAAGCAGCAGGCAGAGGGAGAGGGAGAAGCAGGCTTCCCGGATGAGCAGGGAGCCCGAAACGGGGCTCGATCCCAGGAGCCTTGGATCATGACCTGAGCTGAAGGCAGACGCTTAACCAACTGAGCCACACAGGTGCCCCTCATAATTTTTTTTTTATCATCGATTATTAATTGCATTCTTTGTGGTCATAGTACACACTGTATATGATTTCCAGGTCTGTTAAGTTTATTGTGATTTGTTTTATGGCCTTGCTTATGGTCTAGGTCTTCCATGTACACTTAAAGATTATAGAATCTTCCATAATCTAGTTCTTCTATAATCTATAATCTTCTATAATCTATAGAATCTTCTATAATTTAATTCTATGGTCTAGTCTATAGAATCTTCCATGTACACTTGAAGAGATCTTACTATGTTATGTTGATTCACTTGATAGTGTTCCACATGTCTCTGAGTCTCTGCTCATTTTTCTTCCTTCTTTCTTCTTTTTTTTCTGTTCCTCAGCCTGAACAATCTCAATTGACCTATTTTCAAGTTGATTGGTTCACTTTCTGCCTGCTCAAATCTGCTGTTGAGTTGGTTTTGTTTTTTATAATTTCTCTTTATTGATATTCGCTATTTGATAAGACATCATTTTCATATTTTGTTAGTTCTCCAGACATAATGTCCTTCAGTTCTTTGAGCACATTTTAAATAGCTGAATTAAAGTCTTTGTGTGGGTCCTCCAATGTCAACTTCCTCAGGAAGTTTCTGTTAATTTTTATTTTTCCTGTATATGAGCATACTTTCTTATTTCTTTGCATGTCTACTATTTTTTGTTGTGGCTTAAAACTAAACATTTTATTTAATTAATTTATTTATTTTTATTTTTTAAACTAAACATTTTAAATAACTAAATGTGGCAACTGTGGGAATCGAATACTTTCCTAAGCATTTATTACTATTGCTATCTGTTGCTGTTGTTTTGTTTAGTGACTTTTCTGGACTTATTCTATAAAGTCTGTGTTTTTTGATGTGTGTAGCCACCAAAATTTCTGCTCAGTAGAAGCCACCTAATGATTGGACAGATATTTCTTTAAATACCTGAAACCCAGTGTTTTCTGACAGGCTCATTGTACATGTTGGGGCGTGACTTCGACACTAAGTCAAACAGTTTATATCTTTGTCTTTTCCTTTACTTCCTGCTTTTATCAAACCTCAAGATTAGCCAATGGCAGGAGGTACTTTTAGATCTTTTGAGAACATGCACATCACGCTGGCATGTGCACAGCCCTATGCATGTACATAACCTTCCAGATTCCCAAAACACATTGGAGCTTTCCAAACCCCTATGGGCATTTAATCCCTAGCTTTCTTTTTTAAGCTTTTTGGTTGGTCTATATTTTGCCCAACTATTATATACATCATCATAGACAGGATGTTAAATGTTTGGCTTTTTATGTTTACAGTTTTAGAAAAAAATTCTCCTGGGATAGGCCATTTATACTGGGTAAGCCTTGAATCAAGTCAAATAAAGATAGCTAAATGAATGAGATCTTTCAAAGAGCCAACAGACATATCAAATAATGATAATAATTAAGAATGCTGCTTTAAAGAAGTTATAACCCATTTTGTTCCCTCCAGTCACTGCTAGGCTACTAGTTTTCCTGTGGCAGTGGGTTGTTGGCTATCACATAGCTGAGAGGGGAGAATGGGAATTGGGCAAGTTAAAACGCCACAAAGCTTTCCCTTCTTACCAAGATTCAGCCATTCTTTTGAATAAACACCCCCTGAATTGCTGCAAGCCTTTGCTTAATTTTCAAAGCTCCAGAAAATTTGATTCTGATAATTTTTTCCAGTGTTCTAGTTGTTTTATGGAAGAGATGGTTTTTGCAGATCTTTCTTACCATTTCACTGATGCCACCCTCTATCTTATTTTAAACCACTTTGTGAGTTTTTAACACACTGTGCTTAATTTAATATTAAATAATACTTAGACATGATAAAAATGGGTAATCATATACTTGAGAGTGAAAATTAAAAAAAAAATGAATAATTCATGTAAGACCCCAGAATATATTGAGTGTTATTTTGGAATTTCACGCAAAAAATATATATAGATGCTTAGAAATTAAAGACTCAATACATATCAACTGGTACCTATTGGTGGTATTCGAAACACCACATTGTTGTCCTGAATAGGGTCTGACGTACTGTCCTACAGATTCTCCTCTTGTAATAGTTCCAATATCTAGCAGAATGACCATCCCAGGTTAAATTCAATGGTTTATATGAAGTTTGGTGTTCTTTCTTATGTGTTTGATTTTTCTCTTTTGTGAATTTAACAACAATAACAACAAAGAGTACTTTCCCCATTATACACTCAAAGCTTATTTTTAAAATGCTAGGTTTGGAAATTTATTTAACATTTTCAAGCCACTTATTCTTTTTTTTTTTTTTTTTTTTTTTTGGGCAAGCCACTTATTCTTATATATTTATACTACATTAAACAAATCAAGTGCTACTCTCTTCCTAATAACATCCTCTTGGGGATAGATACACTCTCTAGACTATAATTCAGAAGAAACTACAGAGAACTAGATACAGTTGCTTTTGTAAAAATATCATATTTCAAGAATACCATATCCTGGTATAACATTTGAATATAAATCAATTTGCCCCATTTCTGGTGGTGTTACTTGTGATCATTTGGTTAAGGTGTTATCTATGAAGTTTATCCACTGTGAGGTTAACATTTTTACCCTTGTAATTAATAAGTACTTATCTAGAGATACTTTGAGACCATGTAAACAACCTAATTTTACTTACACTTGTGCTAATTTTATTATTCATTGGTGATTTTTGCTCAAAGCAATTATTTCTGTGGTCACTGCCAAGTGATATACCATTATCTTTTAAAAGGAAAAAAAAAGATGAAGTCTCTTTTATTCATAGTATAAAAGAACAAAATATGTAGTACAGAGAAAAGGCAGGGTAGACTGATTTATTCACTAGACTCTATTGTCATTTACACACTCTGATTGATTTTATAATTCAGAATCCTGGGCTAGTTTATATCTTCATAGTAGTTTTAGGCAAATTTTCATTCAAAAAACAAGTGTATTAAAAAAAATAAGCAAAACCATTTCAAAATTTCATTCTGACCTAGATGTTTATTTTTGAATTTAAAACTTCAATGATTACTTTTGTTAATGCAACATTATAATAGAATGCATGCGGTTTGGCAAAACACTTGTCATTGCCATAACTAATTTTTACTTAGAACAAGCAAAACATTCATCACATTTAAATGGAACGCACAGCATATCAAAACAGAAGGAAGGAGTGACTGACAAAATGTTTATGTGACAGATACAATCACCATATAAATACACATCTGATGATCTTGAAAATTAACTTGCTACGTGGAACAGAAATGCATGTTCTTAGAATTCAAATTCCATTCTTGTTTCAGCTAAAAGGAGAGTAAACTCATAAAGCTAATTAAAAAAAATGATTTTCGCCACTAAGCCATTTCAAGCCACTGATGGTTAGAAGATGGAGAGGCCAGCCCTTCTAAATTCCAAAGATATGTAATGAATGAAATACCATTTTTTTTTTAAAGGCGAGAGATCACCATTTTGCTAATAATAGTATGCATTGATAATGTTTTAATGACATTTATTTTGATCTTTCTAGACTTCAGAACAAGAGATGTACCTTCAAGGAGTAGTTGAGCCACATTTCCAGCACACTAGTACCTTAGTCTGCAGTTTGGATTCCCTACCCTTCCTTCCTGCTCTCCCATTATGCTTTCTCAGAGACCGATTTCACTTTCTCCTGACTTTTCCTCAATATCTACTTTAGGGCCTTCCTTCTGAATTTCTCATGATTCTAAGAATGTTTACTATCCAGCTTTCTTCCATACTGGTTCAGTTTCTTTACTTTTAACCCAGTAATGTCCTCTTGCTGACTCACAGCAAAGAGAAAGCAAAGCCAGAAACCAAAAGGCAAGGAAAAGCGATAAGACCCTGCACTAGAGGGAAAGTACCAGAGCTGCTGCCGAATCTGACGTGGGAACTGCAGGCAGCACCCCAAGAGTCCCACAGTATTGAAGTGTTGTAGAGGGTTTGCTATAAATCTGCAGTGTCAAAAAGGTCAAAGATAGCTCTTACCGTGCTACTGGCCTCAAAGTGAAGTTGCAGGGGTTTTTTGTTTTGTTTTGTTTTTGCTTTGTTTTTGAGCCAGACCAGGAATAAAGGGAATATTTTTTACAACAGTGGCATATAAATGTTTTAAGAGAGGCAACTTTTATTTTACAAACTCCTTCCATTTATTTCAAAATAGGCATTGGGTCATTGAATTGGACACAAGGTGGATTCTGAGATAGTTGGAAGAAGGGCAGGAATAAAATGGCCTTGGGGTCAGACAGATTTGAATTCAAAGCTTAGTTCAGCAGTTTACTATTCTTTGTGCGGTCTTACGTTAATTTCTTAATTTCATGCCCACCCAGCCTTAATTTTCACTTACCTTACAGGCAATGTTGTTTTTTTAAAATACTGATCTTGTATCCTGCAACCTTGCTGAACTTGTTTGTTAGCTCTACTAGCCTTTTGTGTAGATGCTTCAGGATTTTTTTTGATATATATACAAAATTATGTCATCTGCTTATAAAGATAGTTTCACTTCTAGTTGTGGGTTTCAACACAGCATTCTGTGTATGGTGAATAACTGTAACAGGTATTGATCCAAGTTGATTTTTTTTTTTTTTTTCATTTACTAATAGACTACTTCAGGCTTTGACAGGGATAAGCCTAACTGAAGATGGCTGTGGAAGAAGCTCCTCAGTTATGTGTACAGAGCTCTCTGATTGAATGAAAATACATAGGTCCAACTTTAGGCTCTCTGAAAAAAAAAAAAAAAATGACTCAATTAAAAGAACACAATAAGAAATAAACATTCTCCATTTAAATTAGCAAACTCTCCTTTCTCAAGCTATGTAGAGATAGACTATCTTCTCCAAATGTGGGTTTAAGCATAAACTTTAAAAAACATTCCCTTGGAAAGGAGATCTATCTTTTCATCCATATAAATAGGAAACTGAAATATGAACTCTATCTCGAAAGAACAAAGTAAGGAAAGAAAGAAGAAAAGAGAGAGAAGAAAGTCCAAACAATATTTATTTACTGCTTTTATATTAGCATCAGTGACTGTTAGTTATATCTCATGACAGAAAAATTGACTGGAAACTCAATTCAAGTGTAAACAAGAAAATCAACACTATTTTAATATATTTGCTATAAGGGAGAAGGAAACAAATCTCGGCCTGTTAAAAATTTACTGTGCCTCTTCCATGTCAAAAAGCAAAAGAAACAACAATAAAAAAATCATTTACAGGGTGCAACAGCATCCTGTATTGTTTTAGAAACTCTTTTTTTTTAAAAAAAGATTTTATTTATTTATTAGACAGAGAGAGACACAGCGAGAGAGGGAACACAAGCAGGGGGAGTGGGAGAGGGAGAAGCAGGCTTCCCGCCAAGCAGGGGGCCCAATGCGGGGCTCGATCCCAGGACCCTGGGATCGTGACCTGAGCCGAAGGCAGATGCTTAACGACTGAGCCACCCAGGCGCCCCTGTTTTAGAAAACTCTTAAAACGCTTATGTCCTAGAGGTCATGGGTAATGCAGTGCAGAACATCTCATAAGTATTTTGAAGTACTTACACACACCACTTTGTAAGATCTTTTCATTTATTTCAAATAATTTAATTTTACATTGCTTAACTCTTTTGCTAAATTTGGTGATGCACTACCAAACTCTTCCCTAGTGGGCCGCAGAAAAAATTCATGCCTGGAGAAATTATGGTTTGAGATGTTAGTGTTCAGGACGGTAATTTCCAAGAAGAAAAGTGTTTGGGAATTAGTAAGAACAGATCAACAATCTTTAATTCCGTCAAGAGTTTTAATCTTGTAATGAAGCCGGAAATTTTCATTTTCGTTAATAGAAAGAGAACCAGCATGAAATGTAAAGAGCAAAACATTTTACTGCCAAGTAACACAGCCACATGGAGTCATCATGGACCCAGCATATAAATTTGATTTAATTATGCTGAAAAGAAAGAAGACAAAAATGGACTGAAGCTGCACAGTCAGCCAAATGCAAACAAGGCACACAACTCAAATTGTGTTACTGGTGGTGAGGTAATATGCCTTGGGTGTGGAGCTGAGATTTTCATCATTGCACCATTGTCAAGTGTCCTGACACTGAGCATCATCGGTCTTATTTAAAAGCATCTGTCCTTGCTAGGTATCTTGCCTCATTTTGGATATAGCTTCTTTGGAACAGTACCTCAATTGTGCTCATAGAGAAAACCAACAAAAAATCCAGTAAGTGGTATGCTCATTACTTCGGTTCATTCATTAATGGTCCTGCAAATCCATTTTTTCCAGACAAATGTATAGTGCCCTCCACCTCCAAATGCAATGCTACTTATCCAAATGCAGATAGGATCAATTTTCACTTGTCTTCTTTAGGGTATAGGTTGTTCTCTGAATTGTTCTAAAAAAATCTATTATCCTGAGAGCGAATCAATTATACTTCACACGTCAAGGCAGCATGGTGCTGAGAAGTAATTCTGGATTGGAGTCAAGAGACCTGGGACTTTCTCCAAGTTGCCACCATGGCAAATAATTCACTTCTGTTTATAAAGGTTTCTGAGTGATCTTTCTATACTTAGATTTCTCACTTGTAAAATGAAAGTATTGTTGGGAGAGTTCTTCACAGCTCTACAATACTATGATTTTAGTTTGGTTTATTAGGCTTATAAATAAGAAAAGTCAACATAAACCCATTAGGAATGACATTTTTCATGCCATTCATTAGCAATCCACAAACTACCTAAAACAATGGTCAATGTGACCAAATTCGGAGGCTGTGTTTTGAGTTATGGTTTGTTTTTCTTTCTGTTTTTATTGTTCTTTTTGGATTTATTTTTTTGACAGTTATGAACACAAGTAAGTGTGCAGGCCAAAAATATATGGCCAGGGCTGACATCTAGATGTTGAAGACCCTTTGCAATATACTTCAAAAATATTCTACTTGGAATTTTTAAGTTTCCTTAATACTAAAAAGAACTAAAATTAAAGAAAACATGAAAATCCATCAATAGTATTTCATCTCTTCCCAGTTCATCTATGTTGATTGGTTTTCCTGATCTGGTGATGTCCTATGAGAATACTAGATGCTTTTCCTTTAACTGTGAAATTAATGTTCAATAGCCAATCAAAACTGATGTTCATAGTTTTAGTTTCTTCTCACATTTAGAATGATTTTTAGCATGGCCCCAGTTGTCCAGTGGTGCTTTCATTATTTTGGGAGCCAGTGAAGAGTTTTGGTTATATGAAGCTTGCTTGTTGTTCCTGCAATTTCCTTCTTGGTTCCAACTAGTGGTAAACATACTTTTGCTTCATTTTAAAGGAACTTTTTGCAGAAGGTCATTTAGTAGGTAGTCACTTATCTGTGAAAAATCCGAATTACTCTATATTTGACAAATTGAGCAAACTAACATTGCATTTGAATGCTAAATAAGAGGCAAACCAGACAAATGTGGAAATAGGAGAAAACATAAATACATTCCCAGTTAAAGAAAATAGTTCAATGAATCTCCCTTTTAAAAGGATTAAAAGGAAAAGTGTTTCCACCAGCTATAGTAAAGTTAAAAAAACATGGAGTTTATGATGTTTTCCCTTTAAAGTAAGAGCACAAATAGTTTATGACTGCTACAGGGCTATTATTTTCATTTTAGTGGAATCTTAGTACCCCCTACTGATACTCAAAAAATGTTTTATACTGACTGTATTTTCTGGTATTCTCTTTAGAGAAATATTTTTCTATTATGGTAACTGTGGAAATCCTCCAAAAACATTGTTTTCCTCATCTGAGCTTTGTAGAGGTGTTGAATGGAAGTGAGTTTGAGTTCTATTTCCAGACAGATTTCTGAAACCCAACTCAAGTTGCCAGTTAAATACAAAACACTATTTCAGAATCAACACATCTCCTTATTTTTTTGTGGAATTGTTTCTGAACCATAAGGTGAACCACTGATGTATTTTCTTTTTTCTCTCCTTTTGTAAATTTAAAAATATATTTAAGAGATATTATAAGCTTTTGGAAGAATGTAGGCCTCTAAGACTTTTAATGAAAAACAGCCACCATTAACATGTCTTTCCTGACCTGTGTTCCCACAGGCAATGGAGTTCATGTCTTTTAGCTGAATTCTTAGAAATCTACTTTAATGTATATAAATTGTATGCTTATGTATCTACTTTTCTCTTTCTTTCTTTCTTTCTTTCTTTCTTTCTTTCTTTCTTTCTTTCTTTCTTTCTTTCTTTCTTCTTTCTCTTTTTTAAAGATTTATTTATTTATTTATTTATTTATTTATTTATTTATTTATTTGAAAGAGAGAGCATAAGGGGGGGGTGGGGCAGAGGGAGAGGGAGAAGCAGACTTCAAGCTGAGCAGGGAGCCCAATGTGGGGCTGGATCCCAGGACCCTGAGATCAGGGCCTGAGTGGAAGTCAGATGCTAACCGACTGATCCACTCAGGTGCCACTTTCTTTCTCTGTCTTACTTTTTTTTTTCAAATTAGCTTTTTTCTACTGACTTCCTATACTGAAAGATAAGAATTAAACTCTCTACCACACACATACACACAATCAACATCCCTCATTACATATCACACATCACATAAAAATAACACTCACAGCTAATCTTTTATTATGTGATAATTGCAAATATAGTATTGTGTACATTTGCTTGTATTATAAACAGAAATAACTTGATTCTTTTCTTCTATATGGTCATCATTAAATACTGGTGTGTTACATGTTATTTACACATATTTATGCACAGATTTTTGCATATGAATAACAGGTAAAAGTATTTAGTGAATTTGCTGAGAGAAGAAAGCATTTCCTTTTGGTGAGCTCTAGAATGGATTCCAGAAGTCTGCACAGTAGTCCGATTTCTGCCACTTACTAGCAGTGAAAACTTGGGTGTCATTTTACTTCTCCAGACCTCTGATTCTTCATCTGTAAAATGAAGATACTGGTGTATACTTGCTAAAGTTTTCTGATCTAATTCTAATTTAAAAATATGATATCAAATGGAATTATAGTGTATTTGGTTATGTTATCGTATATACTTGTACTGGATTTTTTTTTTTTACTTTTTTTTACTTGTACTGGATTTAAAATTATTAGTAGAGAAACTCAATGGCACTAATTTTGTTTCTTAGTGTCTAATTCTGCAATAAGATAAATATGATCCTTCCTGTGAGTTGGATCTTTTCTATGCAGTGGATGCTTTATTTTACATTCTAAAAGCCTAGAAGAGTGCTACCAAACTTTATTTATTTATTTTTTTAAACTACCAAACTTTATCATACATCCAGTTACTCACCCAGAATCATTGTTAATATGCTGATTCGAATTCAGTAGATCTGAGGACAAGCCTGAATTACTGCTTTTCTCACAAGTTTTGCAAACATCACTTAGAGCAGCAAGAGTCTACAGTTTAATTTCAGCTGGAGACATTGAGAACAGATCCGTAGTATTGCCTCCAACAAGCGGACACAATTCTCTGATACACAGCTTGAGTTACCCATAAGGCTGTTGAGTCAAGATATTGAGAAATCACTGATGTCATTTCTGTAGAATTCAGTTGACTATGTAAAAGTAGTATTTTTCAAAGCAATGCTGATCATTCTATGGATAAGTTCTTAATAGGACTTCAAGACATTAAAAAAGATGGAAAAATATGAGCAGTACTTTAAATGCTATATTTAAGCACCTCGTGATATCACTTATTAGCAAAGTGACTGAGAACTTGCTTTTTACCTAAAAAACTTTACTTTTTACCTCACAGAGCTGTGAGTTCATAGGTAGCAAAATTTGTCTAAATTACTTGCAACGCATTTTTAGGTAATGTTATTACTTCCTCTTATAAAAAATACATTTTAATTCCTCTTCAAGTTCTACCACAAAAACTGTATAAATTAGAGAAATATACCTAACATCAATGCTTGATCACAAAATCTGACTGCAAAGCTTGCTATATGGAGGAAGAATTCTCAAGAAACCTATTCTTGTACAATTAACACCATCTCAAGGAAATGACCTCAAGCACAAGAAAAAAACAAACAAATAGGAAAAGAATCCTGGTAGTTTTTAGAACACAGCTCAGACTGCTGGATTATAGTCTGTTTCAAACAATGTGTCCTGACAGCACTCCATCAGAAAGCACTGGGTTGAGTTGGTAACACTTCGTTCTGTAGTTTATCAGGAAAGACCATGAAACACAGGACTTCTCTTTTTTTTAATTCAACACACCTAGTTCTAAGACCACATCCATAAATCATTGTCTTTGACCTCTGCAACCTCATTTCACTATACCAGAGGGGGGAAAAGGCCTACACTATTTCCTCAAGAAATCAAGAAAATCAAAGTCAATATCCTTTTGAACTCTCCCTCTAAGGTATCAAGGAGAAGTAATCATCTTCTTACAAATCCTTCTACCACCTTCTTTTTAATGCTTACTAGAGACCTGAACAAACCCCTGTTTGACACCCCAAATGCCTCTTCTCATACAGAATTTAGCGGACAGTCCGACCTTCAGAAAATGCTCCTTATTAAATCAACTAAAACTGTGTCCTTCACAGGAAAATGTCACAAACAGCCTCTTTTATTTCCTAAAGTTTCTTGTTCTGAAGAAAGAGAAAGCAATTCATTCCTTGATTCATTAATTTATTTAACAGACACATACTAAGGGCCTACTCTATGTCAGATACCTGGCCAGCCCTGAAGATAAAGGGATGAGGAAGAGAGACACAGTTTCTGATCCATTCTTTTTTTTTTTTTTTTAACATATAATGTATTATTTGTTTCAGAGGTACAGGTCTGTGATTCATTAGTCTTACACAATTCACAGTACTAAACGGAGTACATACCCTCCCCAATGTCAATCACCCAGCCACCCCATCCCTCCTACCCCCGCTCCACTCCAGCAACCCTCCGTTTGTTTCCTAAGCTTTAAGAGTCTCTTATGGTTTGTCTCCCTCTCTGGTTTCGTCTTGTTTCATTTCTCCATCCTTTCCCCTCTGATCCTCTGTCTTGTTCCCCAAATTCCTCATATCAGTGAGATCATATGATACTTATCTTTCTCTTATTGACTTATTTCACTTAGCATAATACCCTCTAGTTCCATTCATGTTGTAGCAAATGGCAAGATTTCAGTTATTGATTGGCCACATAATATTCCATTGTATACCACATCTTTATCCATTCATCTCTTGATGGACATCTGGGCTCTTTCCATAGTTTGGCTATTGTGGACATTACTGCTATAAACGTTGTGGTGCACGTGCCCCTTCGGATCACTACATTTGTATCTTTGGGGTAAATACCCAGTAGTGCAATTGCTGGAGTATGGAGTAGCTTTATTTTCAACTTTTTGAGGAACCTCCATACTGTTTTCCAGAGTGGCTAGGCCAGCTTGCATTCCCACCAACAGTGTAGGAGGGTTCCCCTTTCTCTGCATCCTCACCAACATCTGTCATTTCCTGACTTGTTAATTCTAGCCATTCTGACTGGTGTGAGGTGGTATCTCACTGAGGTTTTGATTTGTATTTACCTGATGCTGAGTGAGGTTGAGAACTTTTTTATGTGTTTGTTGGCCATTTGGATGTCTTCTTTGCAGAAATGTCTGTTCATGTCTTCTGCCCATTTCTTGATTGGATTCTTTGTTCTTTGGGTGTTGAGTTTGATAAGTTCTTTATAGATTTTGGATACTAGCCCTTTATCTGATATGTCATTTGCAAATATCTTCTCCCATTCTTTCAGTTGTCTTTTAGTTTTTTGACTGTTTCCTTTGCTGTGCAAAAGCTTTTTATCTTGATGACGTCCCAATAGTTCATTTTTGCCCTTGCTTCCTTTGCCTTTGGCAATGTTTCTAGGAAGAAGTCGCTGTGGCTGAGGTCGAAGAGGTTGCTGCCTATGGAATTCCCCTGGGAAGCCATCTGGCCCTGGGCTCTTGTTTGTTGGGAGATTTTTGATTACTGCTTCAATCTCCTTTAGGATTTTGATGGATTCTTGTCTCACATTGAGGTCTTTCAACCACTTTGAGTCTATTTTTGGGTGTGGTGTAAGGAAATGGTCCAGTTTCATTCTTCTGCATGCGGCTGTCCAATTTTCCCAACACCATTTGTTGAAGAGACTGTCTTTTTTCCATTGGACATTCTTTCCTGCTTGGTCGAAGATTAGTTGACCATAGAGTTGGGGGTCCATTTCTGGGCTCTCTATTCTGTTCCATTGATTTATGTGTCTGTTTTTGTGCCAGTACCATGCTGTCTCAATGATTACATCTTTGTAATAGAGTTTGAAGTCCAGAATTGTGATGCCACCAGCTTTGCTTTTCTTTTTCAACATTCCTCTGGCTATTCGGGGTCTTTTCTGGTTCCATACAAATTTTAAGATTATTTGTTCCATTTCTTTGAAAAAAGTGGATGGTATTTTGATAGGGATTGCATTAATTGTGTAGATTGCTCTAAGTAGCATAGACATTTTCACAATATTTGTTCTTCCAATCCATGAGCATGGAACATTTTTCCATTTCTTTGTGTCTTCCTCAATTTCTTTCATGAGTATTTTATAGTTTTTTGAGTACAGATTCTTTGTCTCTTTGCTTAGATTGAGTCCTAGGTATCTTATGGTTTTGGGTGCAATTGTAAATGGGATCAACTCCTTAATTTTTCTTCTGTTTTGTTGTGGTGTATAGAAATGCAACTGAATTCTGTGCATTGATTTTGATCTTGCCACTTTACTGAATTCTTGTATGAGTTCTAGCAGTTTTGGGGTGGAATCTTTTGGGTTTTCCACATAAAGTATCAAATCATCTGCAAAGAGTGAGAGTTTGACTTCTTTGCTGATTCGGATGCCTTTATTTCTTTTCGTTGTCTGATTGCTGAGGCTAGGACTTCTAGTACTATGTTGAATAGCAGTGGTGATAGTGGACATCCCTGCCGTGTTCCTGACCTTAAGGGAAAAGCTCTCACTTTTTCCCCATTGAGTATGATATTCACTGTGGGTTTTTCATAGATGGCTTTTATGATATTGAGGTATGTACTCTCTATCCCTACACTGTGAAGAGTTTTAATCAAGAAAGGGTGCTATACTTTGTCAAATGATTTTCTGCATCTACTGAGAGTATCATATGGTTCTTGATCTTTCTTTTATTAATGTATTGTATCACATTGATTGATTTGTGGATGTTGAACCAACCTTGCAGCCCAGGAATAAATCCAACTTGGTCATGTTGAATAATCCTTTTAATGTACTGTGGGATTCTATTGGCTAGTATTTTGGTGAGAATTTTTAAATCCATGTTCATCAGGGATATTGGTCTGTAGTTCTCCTTTTTGATGGGGGTCTTTGTCTGGTTTTGGGATCAAGATAATGCTGGCCTCATAAAACGAGTTTGGAAGTTTTCTTTCCATTTCTATTTTTTGGAACAGTTTCAGAAGAATAGGTATGAATTCTTCTTTAAATGTTTGGTAGAATTCCCCTGGGAAGCCATCTGGCCCTGGGCTCTTGTTTGTTGGGAGATTTTTGATGACTGCTTCAATTTCCTTGCTGGTTATGAGTTTTTCAGATTTTCTATTTCTTCCCATTTCACTTTTGGTAGTTTTTAAGTTTCTAGTAATGCATCCATTTCTTCCAGATTGCCTAATTTGTTGGCATATAGTTGCTCATAATATGTTCTTCTAATTGTTTGTATTCCTTTGGTGTTGGTTGTGATCTCTCCTCTTTCATTCATGATTTTATTTATTTGGGTCCTTTCTCTTTTCTTTTTGATAAGTCTGGCCAGGGGTTTATCAGTCTTATTAATTCTCTCAAAGAACCATCTCCTAGTTTCGTTGATCTGTTCTACTGTTCTTTTGGTTTCTATTTCATTGATTTCTGCTCTGATCTTTATTATTTCTCTTCTCCTGCTGGATTTAGGCTTTATTTGCTGTTCTTTCTTCAGCTCCTTTAGGTGTAGGGTTAGGTTGCGTATTTGAGGCCTTTCTTGTTTCTTGAGAAAATGGCTTGTATTGCTATATACTTTCCTCTTAGGACTACCTTTGCTGTATCCCAAAGATTTTGAACAGTTGTGTTTTCATTTTCATTTGTTTCCATGAATTTTTTAATTCTTCTTTAAATTCCTGGTTTGACCCATTCATTTTTTAGTAGGATGCTCTTTAGCCTCCATGTATTTGAGTTCTTTCCAACTTTTCTCTTGTGATTGAGTTCTAGTTTCAAAGCACTGTGGTCTCAAAATATGCAGGGAGTGATCCCAATCTTTTGGTACCAGTTGTGACCTGATTTGTGACCTAGGATGTTATCTCTTCTGGAGAGTGTTCCATATGCACTAGAGAAGAATGTGTATTCTGTTGCTTTGGGATGGAATGTTCTGAATATATCTGTGAAGTCCATCTGGTCCAGTGTGTCATTTAAAGTCTTTATTTCCTTGTTGATCTTTTGCTTAGATGATCTGTCCATTTCAGTGAGGGGGGTGGTAAAGTCCCCTATTATTATTGTATTATTGTCAATGTGTTTCTTTGCTTTTGTTATTAATTGTCTTATATAATTGGCTGCTCCCATGTTAGGGGCATAAATATTTACAGTTGTTAGATCTTCTTGTTGGATAGAAACTTTAAGTATGAAGGGTCTTTTTTTTTTTTTTTTTTTTTATCCAATATGATACCCTGTGTCTTTTGATTGTGGCATTTAGTCCATTTACATTCAGGGTAACTATTGAAAGATATGAATTTAGTGCCATTGCATTGCCTGTAAGGTGACTGTTACTGTATATTGTCTCTGTTCCTTTCTGGTCTATGTTACTTTTAGGCTCTTTCTTTGCTTTCTTGTAGGGCTGGTTTGGTGTTCACAAATTCTTTTAGTTTTTGTTGTCCTGGAAGATTTTTATCTCTCCTACTTTCAATTACAACCTAGCTGGATAGAGTATTCTTGGCTGCATATTTTTCTCATTTAGTGCTCTGAATATATCATGCCAGTCCTTTCTGGCCTGCCAGGTCTCTGTGGATAGGTCTGCTGCCAATCTAATGTTTGTACCATTGTAGGTTACAGACCTCTTGTCCCGAGCTGCTTTCAGGATTTTCTCTTTGTCTTTGAGGCTTGTGAGTTTTACTATTAGATGTTGGGGTATTGACCTATTTTTATTGATTTTGAAGGGGGTTCTCTGTGCCTCCTGGATTTTGATGCCTGTTTCCTTCCCCAAATTAAGGAAGTTCTTTGCTATAATTTGCTCCAATATACTTTCTGTCCCTCTCTTTCTTCTTCTTCTGGGATCCCAATTCTTCTAATGTTGTTTCACTTTATGGTATCAATTTATCTCTCGAATTCTCTCCTTGTGACCTAGTAGTTGTTTATCTCTCCTTTTCTCAGCTTCTTTATTCTCCATCATTCGGTCTTCCGTATCACTAGTTCTCTCTTCTGCCTCATTTATCCTAGCAGTTAGAGCCTCCATTTTTTATTGTACCTTATTAATAGCCTTTTTGATTTCAACTTTTTAGATTTTAGTTCTTTTATTTCTCCAGAAAGGGATTCTCTAGTATTTCTATGATTTTTTTCAAGTCCAGCTAGTATCTTTATAATCATCATTCTGAACTCTAGTTCTGACATTTTACTAATGTCTGTATTGATTAGGTCCCTGTCAGTTGGTACTGCCTCTTGTTCTTTTTTTGAGGTGAGTTTTGCCATCTTGTAATTTTGTCCAGAGAATAGATCAATGAAAGCACAAAATGCTAAAAGGGTAACAATGACCCCTGAAAAATATACACTAAACAAATCAGAAGAGACTCAAAACTGGGGGGAAAAGAAAGGGAAAAAGAAAAAAAAAAAAGAATATAATCAGGCTGGTGAATAGAACAGAGATACGCACTAGATTTTAGGCATATTTTGGTATGTTAGAAGAAATTGCCTCCCAAAAATTTAAAGAAGGAAAAACTCATATATATACAAAAATAAAGGTAAATACAATGAAAAGATGGAATATGACTGTTATGATGAAAATTTTAAAAAGATTTTAAAAAAGGAATTAATAAGATACGAAGCTGGTTGAAAAAAGAATGAAAAAAATTAAAAAAAAATATAGAATGTGATCAGGCAGGAGACTAGGAAATTATCACACACTAAATTTAGCGTATATTTTGGTCTGTTAGAATAAACTGTATCCCAAAATTTTAAAGAAAGAAAAACTTATATATGTACAAAAAATAAGGTTAAATACAATGAAGGGATAGAATATGATGGTAAAAATTAAAATTAAAAAAGATTTAAAAAAATGAATTGATAAGATAAGATGTTGGTTGAAAAAGGAAAGAAGAAAAATGCAAGAAAAAATAGAAAAAGAAAATAAAGAAATTTTTAAAAATTAACTTTGAAAGACTAAAAAATCATGGGAAAAAAAGCCATGAATTCTATGTGCTGTATTCCCCTAGCACTGGAGTTTTGTCATTCTCATTGATCAGTAAACTTGGTTTTCCCTGGATGTTCTTGCTGATCTTCTGGGGGAGGGGCCTGTTGCAGTGATTCTCAAATGTCTTTGCCCGAGGCGGAATTGCCCTGCCCTTGCTGGGGCCAGTCTAAGTCATCTGCTTGGGTTTGCTGTCAGGAGCTTTTGTTCCCTGCAAGCTTTCTGTACAGCTTTGGAGGATGAGAGTAAAAATGGCAGCCTCCCAATCTCTGGTCCCAGAGGAGCCTAGAGTTCAGGGAGCCATTCCTCAGTGAGCGCTCAGCGAAAAGCAGTCAATCACTCCTGTCTACCTGGTCTCGGGCCACACTCTGTGCTCACCTGGCCTGTGACTGAGGGTTTCTATCTCTGGCACACGACCCCATTTGGAGTCTCCAAACCCAGCCAGTTCCTGAGGTGCGCTCTTGTGCTGCTCCTCCCAGGGGAGGAAGGGGAGTCTCCCTGGATCTGCTGCTTTTTGTGTCCCTGCTCGAAGAGCAGTGGCCCGACTGCCACTGATCATGGTTTATGGCAACCCCGAGCTGAGAGCCCACTCCTCAACTCCATCTTTGCAGCTGGCTTCCCTGCTCTGATACCTGGGAGCTCTGCCACACTCAGGCACAACCAGTCTTTCTGTGACCCCGAGGGTCCTGAGACCACACTGTCCCAGCGAGCATTCCACCCCCCAACTTAGCCACTGGAGTAATGTCCCTTAGTGGAGCAGACTTTTAAAAGTTCCAATTTTGGGCTCCGCTGCTCTATCACTTGCCTGTAGCTGGCTAACAGAGGCTCCCTCCCCCTGTGGTCTATCTTCCCAAATATCTCCTTGGATTCACTTCTCTGCATCTCCTACCTTCCAGAAAGTGGTTGATTTTCTGTTCATAGAATTGCTGCTATTCTTTTCTTTGATCTCGTGTAGAGTCTGTAGGTGTTCTGAATGGTTTGATAACTATCTAGCTGAATTCCTGGGACCAGACCAAATTTAGGTCTCCTACTCCTCCACCATCCTGCTCTTCATCCTATCTGACCCATTCTTAACTCTGGTCCCACAGTTTAATAGTGGTCAAGTTCAGACTTAAGTCTGAGTCCCCAAATGCTTGGTCTTCAACTTCTTTATATCCCAACACCAAAAAGTGTTTCTAATTCATTGAATCCTAATATTTGTGAGAACCAGAATGAACTGTGGATTCTTGTAAAGTAGTAACCTGCTCCCCACAAGAAAAAAATTCTGGTTCAGCTCATTTGTGGTTATGATCAGGCTTCTGTCTTTTTAAAGGTCTGAAAAGGAGAGTCTTTATGCAGAAGATTTATGTGTTATCATGTGGTATTTTCTCCACCTACTGTTTGTGTACTCACTTAGGTACTAAAAAATGGATTTGGGAAATTAAAGTAAGAATATGGTTTATAAAATGCCTTAACTAAAATTGTCAATAGTCCTAAATTAAAATGTTGACCCTTTCTTTCTTTCTTTCTTTCTTTCTTTCTTTCTTTCTTTCTTTCTTTCTTTCTTTCTTTCTTTCTTTTTTCTTTCTTTCTTTCTTTCTTTCTTTCTTTCTTTCTTTCTTTCTTTCTTTCTTTCTTCTTTCTTTCTTTCTTTTCTTCTTCCTTTCCTGTTGATGTGTTTTTCTAGGTGTGAAATTTACTGCTGAGAATAACTTTGGAATTAGAAATATCTAGTTAATACCATTGTATTCTCTACACTGCATAAATGGAATACCATTATGAAAACAGTTCCTTTATGTTTCAGATCTAAACTCGTATGTTTAACCATAGGAGAAATAATATTTACCCAAAGTTAGAAGTCTAGACATATTGGAGATCAGAAGATTTTCTGGGTACTAAGAAGGATTTTTTTGGTTGTTGTTATTATTGTTTTGAGTGAACAGAAAAGTGTAAAGGTGGTATGCTGGGAGTTTCATACTGCTATCTGAATAGTTACAGGGAAAATTAAGGCTTGCAACCAACATAAAGAATATACTATAATAGCCTTGATTCTAGTTGCTGTGTTATTTCATAATTCATTTAAAAACCTTCAAGAACGGGGCGCCTGGGTGGCTCAGTTGGTTAAGCGACTGCCTTTGGCTCAAGTCATGATCCTGGAGTTCCGGGATTGAGTCCCGCATCGGGCTCCCTGCTCAGCGAGGAGCCTGCTTCTCCCTCTGACCCTCCCCCTCTCATGCTCTCTCTCTCTCTCTCTCTCATTCTCTCTCTCAAATAAATAAATAAAATCTTTAAAAAAAAAAAAAACCTTCAAGGACTTTGATCTCAAAGCTTATTGAAATAAGTTCCTGAATAATGAGACAAAGAAAATTGAAGATTATTACCGGTTACCTCATACATTGTTTAGATTAATAAACAAATGTAGAGAATGTATTGTGTATGTATTATGCAAAATATATAGCAGGAAAATACCTCTCTAATGCTGTAAGCAGTTTATAAGATTAAACAAAACATAAATACAAAATTGTCCTTTGATTTTCCTCTAGTTTTTCTAATCAGAATTAGGTAGACCTTTTGCCTAATGTTAAAAATTATCCACACAATGCAGAATATTTTATAACTATTGAGAATTTTTGTTAAAGTTCAATTTTTAAAACAAACATACCAGAATAGTAGGCTCTTCACCATAAAAACACCATGGAATAAATATTTAATTTTTCTTGTTGCCAAAAGCATTTCTTCAAGGAGTTGTATCCAGTTTTGTTAGATTTTTAATCTAAATATTTTGAGAAACTTTCTTGTTTATATGTCAAAACCATTTGAAGCATACTGAAGCATATTGTCTATCACAATAAAACTATTCAACTTATTGAAGATAGTGGTTAAGAATTGGACTCTGACTTCGGTCAGACAAACTTGGCTACAGATTTCAGCTCTCATTCTTCAAACATGATCTTGGATATGTTACTTAATCTCTCATGATTCTTGTCATTCTCCTATGAAAATGGAGGTAAATTTCATGGAGTTTTCCTAAGGGTTAACATTAATAAAGTATATATCTCATTATATTGTTTTTAAACAGAGACTTACCTGGCACAAATTAATTATTATTTAGAAATAAGCATAAGTTCAAAGAAGTCCAATCTGTGATAAATTCAAGGAAATTTAGGCAGAGTAGTGTTGAAGGGTTTATTCTATTCAGTCAAGGAGGTCTACTCAGCCGAGTACACCAAACTCAATGACACTTGAACTTGGAAGGTATTTGCTTTGCAAGAGTTTAATTTGATTTTGTTTTTTAATTACAGTTTTTTTCAATACTTCCAAATGATTTTTATTTCCTTTCCTAGGCTGATAGAGTTTATTGATTTTGACCCATAGAGCTTTCTCTCCAGAATCTTTAATTTTACCTTCTAGGTATTTTCGGCTTTAAAATATCTTTCAGGCTTCAGACTTTTCTGGGGAGAAACTAAGAAGTTTATACATAGCTAGTAAGAGGGTTTAAAAAGACTGCATGTGTTGAAGGCATATGCCTCCTGGTGGAATTGAAATTTGAAGGCGATTTAAAAATTTGAAGGGGATCTGTAAGGTTGATGTGCTACTGGCTACCACCTATGGGCACATGCTATTATAATATTCTATTAAAAATTGCCCAAGAATTGCAATCAGGACTTGTCCAGTAGTAAAGACTATGTGTTTTCAATAGATACTCACATTTTTAACAAAATCCTAAAGGAAACCTATCCTATTACAATCTCAAGCAAGGCAAATAGTTTTAAAATATGAAACTTCTGAGTGTGAAGTTTATTAAGCAAGGGAAAAGTATTATTTATTTATTTATTTATTTATTTATTTATTTATTTATTTTATTCATTTGAGAGAGAGAGCACAGAGGGAGAGGGAGAAGTAGACTCCCCACTGAGCCTGGAGCCCGATGCGGACTCCATCCCAGGACCTGGAGATCATGACCTGAGCCAAAGGCAGACACTTAACCATCTGAGCCACCCAGATGCCCTGGGAAAGGTATAATTTAGTACGAATCTTACTAAATTAAATTTTAGGAGTATCAAATTGTGATCCATGCTGATATTACTTAAAAGTAAGATCTTTTTGTCTCTGTGTCATTAAAGTATACTCTATCCTGGCTGATGGGATAAACTGACTTGCAAATCTACAAAAACTGAGATTTATACAAAAGAACTTGAAAAGAGGAAACAGAATGTGGTCAGAAAATCTCATGGGAGCACCCGGGTGGCTCAGTAATTTAAGCATCTGACTTTTGATTTCGGCTCACGTCATAATCTCAGGGTGGTGGGATCAAGTCCCAAGTGAGTCTCTGCACTGAGTGTGGAGCCTGCTTAGTATTCTCTCTCTCCCTCTGCCTCTCACCTCCACCCCTGCTCACGCATGCTCTCTCTCTGTCTCTCAAAAAAAAAAAAAAAAAATCTCATGAAGAACAGTGAATTATATCTTGGGACTTTGCATCTCAGAGCTCATAAAATGAAAAATGCACATTTAGTTTTCTCTTAGCTCACCTGGAGACATACAATATAAAGAATTTTAAAAGTAGAATATTTTTTGGTTCTATTATATTAAACTGGAAATAAAACAGTGCTTTAGTAAGATTATTGTAAAAATGAATCAAGGCTATTGCTGAGAGGACTGAAAAAAAAGTCATAGCACTCCCCAAATTATTAATTATATTAAACTATATTAACTATAATTAGCATATTGAAAGCCAACTTGGCAAACAGCTAAAGTTTCCCATTCAAACTTAAGAATACTATGTCCTATGACAAAGAGAGCAATCCTAAGCATCAGTATTTTTTTAAAGACTTTATTTATTTGAGAGAGAGAATGAGTGGGGGGAGGGGCAGAAGAAGAAGGAGAAGCATACTCCCCATTGAGCAGGGAGCCTGACTACATGGGACTTGATCAGAGGATCCTAGGGTCATGACCTGAGCTGAAGGCAGATGCTTAACCAACTGAGCCACCCAGGTACCCAGCAAAGAGATTAATCCCATGCTTAAGGACAAACAGAAAATTTCTTCCATAATAAGTGTAAAACCAAACCTTCAAAATGTCAGTATGAACAATCAGTAATGTATTTGCCAAATAAAATGAATAAACATTATTCAAAGAAGATAACTAAATCCAAACTCACTGAAATATATAAAAAATATACAAGAGAGGTAGTATATAAAAATAAAATTAAAGAATAAAAAAGTAGAGATGTCAAAAAAAAAATGTGACTCATTGTTATAACAAAAGTTGTCAATAGGAAAAGATATTGAGATTAACACAGTGTTGGAATTAGAAAACAAAGACTTAAAATACACATTTTAAATTCAAAAATTTAAAGACAATAATAATCATAAGATATATGGTATTAATTTAGAATCAACAAAATAAATCAATTAGAAAAAAAACACAAATATCTTCAAATTAAACACACACATAACACACATATGCCACACTGTTATGATCTGAATGTTTGTGCCGTACCAAAACTTATATGTTGAAATCCTAATCCTAATCCTCAAGGTGATGTTATTAGGAGGGGGAGCCTTTTGGGGATATCATACTTAATTGTGAAATAAGGAACACTTTCCACCTTCCTCACAGAGATAAGGAAAAACTGTTTGCTCTCACCAATTATATTAAGTATTGCTCTGGAGGTCCTAGCATTCAGTAACAAATAAAAATAAATGGGAGAGATATACCATGTACATTGATTGGAATATTAAAATGTTCCTTTTTCTTAAAATTAATGTATAGATGAAATATAACCCCAATTAGTTTTCCAATGTGCTTTCTTTTGAGAATTGGATAGTGTGTCCTAAAATTTATATAGAAATAATCAAAACTAGACAAAACAATATTTAAACAGAAGAACAAATCTAGAAGACTTACACTACTTGATTTCAGGACTTTATATAAAGCTACAGTAATCAAGACAGTGTGGGAGTGTGGAATTGACAAAATGATACATATAGATTAACGGCATAAAATAGAGAATCCAGAAATAGACCCACATATTCAAATGATTTGGCAAAGACATCAAAGCAATTAGTTGAGAATGGACAGCCTTTTCTGCAAATAGTGCTGAAACAATTAGCTAAACAAATTAAAAAAAAAAAAAATGAAGCTCAACATCTATCTCATATTATGCAATAAGAAGTTAATTCTAGATGGATCATCAGCCTACCCTTAAAACATCCTTTGGAAGCGTATGTTAACTTTTAAATGTATCTTAAGCTTTGCAAATTCATGCTTTTTCTTATTTAGATCTTTCTTAGTTTTGGAAATAAACCAAACAACAATGAGAACACTTCACATCTAAGCAAAGGATAAACGACTTACTTAGCATCAGTCAGACACTATCAGACCCTGAGGGCAAGATTGATAAAAATTTCCTTAATGCTAGATATAGCGCCATTAAAACAAGACTCTTAAATCCATATACTATTTCAAGTTGATATATTTTGTCTATAATCAAAACACATAAGATGATTCAACCTTTAAAAAACAGTGGATGTGGCTATCCCAGGAAAGCAAGTTATGGACACTGGGGTGAGGCAAGAGGTTCTTTTCATCTCCCTCTTTTCTAAAAGAAAATGTTTTAAATATTTGTGTTTGAAATCTAAACAGTTTTTGTCTCTACACTGTTTTCAACATTGCTGCACTGTTTGATCACCAGAGAAATGCTATTATTAATGTTATTTCAACTATATTTTATTTAATATTTTAAAACAAAAATATATTGAAGTCCCATCTGAGATTATAGTTTAATTGCAAAAATATGAGCAGGTGCTGGGTGACAGAGGGGAGTTCTCTAACAAAGAATTTAAAAGCTTTCAACAAAATGAGTTATCAGAATAGAACTTTGGGCAGAGCTCTTTGTGTCTACATCTCCATCTGTGAGCATAAAAATACCTGGTTCCCCTGGTGCCTAGCTTAGCTAGGTAAAGGAAAACAAGGCTGGTAAACCAAATAAACTTGGAAGCTTGGAAAGCAAAAGCAAACAGAATGAAGTAATTATAGAGAAAGCAAGGCCTTGTTTCCAATGCCAACAAAGACAAAAAATTACAAAATGAAAGAAATGTGAGAAATTTTGACAAAATAATAAAAAAACTAAACTGGAGCTTATCTACTCCTCTGCACATAGTTGTTTGTTTGTTTGGTTGGTTGTTTTTGTTTGTTTGTTTGTTTTTGTTTTTGTTTTTGTTTTTTTGAAATAAGGAGCAGTGGATGTGAGAGGATTGTGTACAGCAAGGGAAGAAAAGACACTGAGTAGAAGGGTTGCTCCCAGTGAAATTATACAAAAATAGAAATTGTGAAAACATTGTTTTTATAAATGCTTAAAAATATTTTGCTATTTTGTTTTCCCATTCTTTTCTCATCTCTACTGCCACCCATTTCACCTCTCATAAAAACATCTTTATCAGCTTTTGTTTTCATTATGTGCAACAAAAGCTGGGGAAGAATAGTGGGAATGACTATGTGAATGAAAAAAAAAAAATGGTCTCTATTTTGACCAAGTGTGACGTCACTCTCCATATTCCACTGAATATGATTCAGAAGGCAGAGGAAGAGAGGGGAGGGATGAGACTTAATTGAAATATAAAATGAAGAAGGGATATAACTTGTGTAATTTCTGTACAATAAGGACTGAAAGTAGATTAAAAATATAGTTACAAAACAAGAAGCATTTTATCAAATGAACCATTTCTGGTTTTGCCCAAGCATCATGAATAACAGTGTAGAACAGAAGTTGCTCTTTATAAGTAATGTGATACATTGGAAAATATTAAAAATCTAAAGACATATCCTTAACTATTATATAGGCTTACTGACATGGAGTTGATATTTTGAGATCTCTTCCCCACTCTACAACTAACATTGACTCAGAATTTTCTTACATCCATAAATTAAATGCTTGTTCTCAAATGAGTCAACTTCTAATTTATTAATTCTAACAAGTCATAAGCAAAACCTGTCTTTCCAATGGCAATTTTTGGAAGCAGTAGTGGTGGTATTTAATGGAGTTAGGGGTAACTGAACTTGTACTTGACTCTCACACTGCTTACTAGTTTGAACACATCTCTGCCACAGATTCCTTATCTGTTAAAGGAAGAAGCTGGATATGTGAACTAAATGGCATATGAGCCAGGCATTGTTCCAACACCTCACATACCCTGATCAACAAGACAGGCAATGTCCTTATACTAGAAACCTAAATTGTTATAAATGAATAAGGTAACAAATAAATGAACAAGGTGACTTCACGGTGTGGTATCTGTTATGAGGAAAATCAAAGGCTAACTATTTTTCTCTCATTTTTTTTATTATGTTAATCACCATACATTACATCATCAGTTTTTGATGTAGTGTTCCATGATTCATTGCTTGCGTATAACACCCAGTGCTCCATTCAGTGTGTGCCCTCTTTAATACCCATCACCAGGCTAACCCATCCCCCACCCCTCTCCCCTCTAGAACCCTCAGTTTGTTTTTCAGAGTCCATCATCTCTCATGGTTCTTCTCCCCCTCCGATTCCCCCCCTTCATTCTTCCCCTCCTGCTCTCTTCTTCTTCTTCTTTTTTGTTTTTTTAACATATATTGCATCATTTGTTTCAGAGGTACAGGTCTGTGATTCAACAGTCTTCAAAGGCTAATTTTTTAAGAGTGACTAAGTGAGGGAGACATTTCCAATTGGGTGGTTATGGAAGGCCTCAGTGAGGAAGTGACGATCATCATGTCCCTACATGGTATGAGTCAACCAACTTAGCTTCTAGGAAAGACCATTTCTGGTAGTTGGAGCGTAATGTACAGAGGCCCTAAAATGTACAGTTGTTTCACTGGTAGGAAGATGAAGGCTGTGGTGGTCAGAGGAAATTAAGTGATGGAGAAAGTGGTAGGAGATGTCATGTGGTAGAAATGGCCTGATCGCATTGGGCCTTGTAGACAGTGAGGGATGCCTTACATTTTCCCTTCCATACCCATTCTCTACCCTCTTTCATCTGTTGTGCATCCAGAAATCTTAACTGTATAAATTGTCATAGTAAGTTGATTTATTCTCTCCAGTTGTGTTTGGTCAATTAGTCACTCTGGAAGGAGATCCAGAAGACAAGAGAAAATGGAGGTTCTGGTATTCATTCACCTTAGCTACTTCCCTACTGAGTCAGCTACATTTCATGCAGAAAGCCACAATCCCTATGAAGTCGCCCTCACATACAGCTACTCTTTCTGGATTCCTGTAACTCCATTTCTTCAAGTCCAGGCTTGATGAAGTCTCCCTCTTGTTTCCATTCCTGGAACACTGTACTATCCCCTGCTGGTTTACCTGAACTCTGACTACACATATAACAATAATCCCATTATTCAATTATCTTTTAAATGCCAAGGTTGAATGAGCTCTCTGTTTCCTGCTGAGACATTATCAGGTACAAACATAGTCAAGTTTTGGTTTTATTATAAAATGTACATTGTGGGTAAGATGCACAAAATGAGAAAAATATGATTATTCGTAACTAGAAAACACAGTGCACTCCTAGTTGCACTATGCGAAATGAGCTATCAACATAGCACTTCTTTTTTTTTTTTTTTTTTAAAGATTTTATTTATTTATTTGGCAGAGAGAGACACAGCGAGAGAGGGAACACAAGCAGGGTGAGGGGCAGAGGGAGAAGCAGGCTTCCCGCCAAGCAGGGAGCCCGATGCAGGGCTCGATCCCAGGACCCTGGGATCATGACCTGAGCTGAAGGCAATCGCTTAACCGACTGAGCCACCCAGGCACCCCCAACATAGCACTTCTTTCTTGCTCTCTTGGCTAGTGACCAACAGTGGTCGGCCCAGGAGGTTGTAGTTGTGGCCTTAAAGCACAAACCTGAATCTTTTCCAATAAATATCGTAACTCTTTGCCTTTTCAACCTCCTAACTTGAAGAAGCATAATGACGTATGATAATAAAAGTACCACTGACAATAAAAAACAAGTTGCGGATAGTCTTAAGAAAAGTTTCACTTCCACAGGCACAAAAATGCAAGATGATAATGAGGAAAATAATTTGTTGATTAATTCTGCTCTCATAAGTATCCCCTTGCAAAGCTGTATACACAGAAAAAATTTTAAAAAGCATTGATTGTCTGGAATACTAGAAGGCATTTGCAAAATGGACTACTAGAATGCTTGAATTTATTACCTCTAAAGTGTTACTTGCTGCAAAGCATTATTAAATCATCATTTCTTCTAAAGAAAGGGAATATAGAATTTTGTAAGACAAAACATCAGATCTAAGTATACAAGGTTCATGTAAGAAATATACAAAGTTTCTCTTGGGACAGCTTAGACTTGCTAGTTTCTTTAGCAAAAGATATACATAGGAAGATCCTCAATCTGAGTCTAGGTTTGTACAAACACAGATAAAATGTTTGAGCTGTTGTCTGAAGCTCTAGCAATTCTCCTCATAAAACTGCCTCCAAGATAATCATGGTATTTACACAGAGGCAGAGGTTTGAATAAGAATCTGATGATTTTGATCAGAGTAGACATCTAGTAATTGGATTATCTGAATAATTAAGATCAAAATTTAACTCTTCCATTAGCATCTGGTTTTTTATTTATTTATATTAAACATTTTGTGGATGATTAGTGTGAGGGAAGGGAAGCTTGGCAATTTTCAAATTAATTTGTGCAGAGAAGATATATGAGGATAGGAAATTTGTTAACTCTTTACCAAATTAGAGTATTTAGTCATGGCTTTAAGAAAAGTCAATCAAATCTACATATTACAAAGGAGAAAGTTAAAAAGTATATAGAAAATTAAACCATGCAACATTTTCACCAAATCCAAAAGCCCAAAACCTGTCCTTTTCTCTATTTATTTTAAGGTAATATAATTACTTTTTATAAAACAAATGGTCCTTTGTCAATGAATTAAATGAAGCCATAAGCAAGGCCAATGGAAGCACATGTGAGATTCTGAGTTGTTGACAGGTAAGATCTTTGTTCTTGAAGGTGGTAGGTGATGCTGATTACTTTTAAGTAGGGATGGGGGAAATGAAAAGGTTTAATCTTGTTCATTTGGTGGCTCATGGGCATCTAGGTCTAGATATTCCAATAAATCACATTGTTTAACTTACACTATACTGAATGCTAATGAAAGTCATGGAGAATAAAGAAATAAATAATAACAAAAACGGCAACCAAATACTTCCTTCTTATTCCCAACAGCTCTGGATATACTATATTTCCTTGTGTATAAATCTTCCCTCTTTGGGCAAACAAGCAATCTAATCTTCATTCTCAGACTTAACATTTATTCATTCCTATTGATTCATTGTTTCATTCAAGAATTAAATTTGTGTTATGCCTTCTAAATGCCAGGATGACATGAAGTAATGATGATACACTGATTTATAATGCAGAGAAATGTTTTCCACTATGACGAGAGTTAACACTCTATTTTTTTTAAAGATTTTATTTATTTATTTGACACAGAGAGAGAGAACATGAGCAGGGGGAGGTGCCGAGGGAGAGGGAGAAGCAGGCTGAGCTCCACTGAACAGAGAACCCGATGCAGGGCTCCATCCCAGGACCCTGGGATCATGACCTGAGCTGAAGGTGTATGCTTAACTGACTGAGCTACCCAGGCACGCCAACACTCTTTAATTATCAACTAATAACATAATAATAAGCAGCAAAATTTGAAAAAAAAAAAATAGAAGCAAAATAAAAATCAACTGCTATTTTGCACTTACATCAGGTCTTGAGTCATTTTTGGTTAGATATGGAAAAAATGAGACATTTAACTGGAATATTTAAACCAGTATTTACTAATATTTACTAAGATGTTTTACTTGCACTTTTGTTTTTTTACCAAGGTTAAAGAAGACTATTATACATACAAATGATTATGCTACAACGCTATTATCAGGTGTGACTTGTAAACTTTGTCATGCCTGGAAGGTTTAAGTTAATTTCAGTGCTCCAGAGGAGCTTCTTCAGTTATACAAAAGTTGGAAGTGTATTTTTTCTTAGCAAAGGCAGCAGTATACATACATTTCTTAAAGCAGGAAGGATTATATCAGTTCTGTTCTAGACTGAACTAAATTTGAACTTTTTTTGCCTCTCTATACACTCTTAAATTATATATGTATATTAATTTTTATTAATTTACTTCATTTTACCTCAAGACACTATTAGCAATTAAAATTAACTTTCTAACAATTGACATTCTTTAATGACCCACTTTCTAAACAGAATGTTAAAAAAATCTCAAAACAAATCACTGACGTATAAAAACAGTGACATTTCTAAATCATAGGCTCCTCTTCTGCTCTAGGGTATGTAATACTTACCAATCTCATCTTGGTGTAGATTTGACTTGATGTGGATTAACTGTAATCATTTAGGCTCTGGTTCTTATATCATCTTCTGCCATTCCCTTGATAAAGTTAGATAAGTTTAGGGAACCAGCACTGTCCTTGAGATTGTAAATTAAATAGTTACTAATCAGAATGAGAAGGAGGAAGAGGAGAGGGAAGGAGAAAGAGAAGACGGAGAAGAAAGATATTTGTGTTGGTGTTGATTTTAACTAACAGTTCTGGGCCACTGCAGGCCAAAGGTGAGTTCCTGGAAAAATAGAAGACACTCCATTCTAGAAACAGCAGGAGGTAGGATCCTGAGTAGGATGAACGAGGCCCCTACTCTTCTGGGTAGCTCAGCCCTTACCTATAGCAGGACAGTGGATGACTCAGCCTCTTGCCAACTCTTCCGAGGCCTGGGTTCACTCTTTTTTTTTTTTTAAAGATTTTATTTATTTATTCATAAGAGACAGAGAGAGAGAGAGGCAGAGGGAGAAGCAGGCTCCCCGCTGAGCAGGGAGCCCGATGCGGGACTCGATCCCAGGACCCTGGGATCATGACCTGAGCTGAAGGCAGACGCTTAACCATCTGAGCCACCCAGGCGCCTTGGGTTCACTCTTGAACCTTGAACATTAGGTTCTCATGTTTGATCACTGTCTCCTTTATTGTCATAGGGTTTCCATTCAGATTAATAATCTGTTGTATGAATATTTTTATAAAAATAAAAATATTGACTAGCAAAAAAAGAAAATCAGATTTTTATATGTGATAAATTGCTAGTTATAAATATATATGTATATATATATACACACATATATCCTTTAATTTTTATGTGATTTGTAATAAAATAACTTTTAAGGTGTCTATTCTATAACTACAAGTCAAAAGTATAAAAAGGATGCAAAATTTAAAGATACAATTTTTATTTATTCACTTATTTATTTAAAAGATTTTATTCATTTATTTATTTGTCGGGGGTGGTTAGAAAGGCAGGTAAAGGGAGAAGCAGGCTCCCTGCTGGGCAAGGAGCCCGATGCAGGACTCAAACCCAGGATTCTGGGATCATGACTTGAGTTGAAGGCTGACGCTTAACCGACTGAGCCTCCCAGGCGCCCCCTAAAGATATAATTTTTCAAAGTTAATAATGCCATAATCCGTAACTCTGATGGAGTACCAAATGCTGGTGCAGATGAGGAACAACTGAAGCTCTCACTCATCGCTGATGGGAATGCACAATAAATGGCACAGCCACTTTGGGAGACAGTTTGATAGTTTTGTACAAAACTAAATATAGTCTTACCATATGATCCAGCAACCACACTTCTTGGTGTTTATGCAAATGGAATGAAAATGTATGCCCACACAAAAACCTGCAAACGTTAGTTGTAGCAGCTTTGTTCACAATGGCCAAAAGTTGAAAGCAGCCAAGATATTCTTCAGGAGGTGAGTGGACAAATAAACTAGTGTATCCAGACAATGGCATGGAATTTTATGCAGTACTAAAATGGAATGTTATCAAGCCATGAAAAGACATGGAAGGATGTGAAATGCATACAACTAAGAGAAAGAAGCCGGTCTGGAAAGGCTACATACTGTATTACTCCAACTCCATGATATCCTGGAAGAGGCAAGACTATGGCGGCAGTAAAAAGATCAGTGGTGGCCAGGAGTAGATGTAAGGGAAGTATTAATAGGCAGAACACAGAGGATTTTTAGGGCAGTGAAAATACTATCATGATGCCTACATGTCATTATGCATTTGTTGAAACCCACAGAATGTACACCAAGAGTGAAGTCTACTATAAACTATGGATGTTGAGTAATTATGATATATCCATCTAGACTCACTGATTATAACAAATGTCTTACTCTGTTAGAGGATGTTCATTATGAGGTAGTCTGGGGGGGGGAGGTACAAGAGGTGCATAGGAAATTTCTGTTCTTTCAGCTCAGTTTGGCTGTGAACCTAAAACCCTCCTAAAGAGTAAAATTTGTCAATTAAGAAAGTGAATAATTCTCCAAAGTTTATCAAAACTTTTGTTGTTTTCTGCATCACTTCAGGGAAAAATAACTCTTATCAGAGTCATTAAACCAATAACGCTTTGTAATATAAAGGGATTTTTGTAGCAACTGTTATAATTTTAAATAGAAAATACTGCCAGGAGCATAAATAAATAAATAAATAAATAAATAAATAAATAAATAAATAAATAAATAAA
>NW_023270442.1:5404895-5518246 GCF_011800145.1 Mirounga leonina
AAATAAATAAATAAATAAATAAATAAATAAATAAATAAATAAATAAAGCAGAGGAACCAAAAGGCCCTCACAGTAGAAGCATTGTACTATTATTTAATTTTTTTTTAATTTTTTTTTTTTTTAAGATTTTATTTATTTGTGAGAGAGAGATTGAGAGACAGAGAGCATGAGAGGGAGGAGGGTCAGAGGGAGAAGCAGACTCCCCGCTGAGCAGGGAGCCCGATGCGGGACTCCATCCCAGGACTCCAGGATCATGACCTGAGCCGAAGGCAGTCACCTAACCAACTGAGCCACCCAGGCGCCCGAAGCATTGTACTATTAATAACAATGCTCAGTTTACAAAAATTAGGGCTTTGATAAATCCACCGCTAAGTTGTTTGTGTGAATAACCACTCTGTTTTGACAACTAACATAAGTCATTTGAAAAGCTCATTCTGCTAACACGAATTGTGAATTTTTTTCCCTGTCATTTTGAGATGCTGACGGGAGAAAATGTGGCTACTAACAAATTCATCATGTAGGAATTTTGAGACTTGAGCGTATTCTGGTTTCTTTCTTTTTTGCTTCAATGTTTTGGGTATTGGTTGCAAAAACAGCCCCTATTCATCATCCATCCCTACATGTATTCTGCTTGTATGTGACATTACAGCTCTGCTCAGCTAGTGGTGGATTTGCTTTCTCTGCCCCTTGAAGCTTCCCTTTGACTTGATTTGGACAAAAGAATGCAGGGCAAGCATGGCATGGCGTTCTGAGCCTAGGCCTCCGGAGGCCTCTTGGGCTGCCACTCTCTTGGAATTTTGCCCACTTATCCTTGAAAACAACAGGGACTTTAGGGTGAGAGACTACCATGGACAGAGCTGATCCTTCCCAGCTAAGGTCGTCCTAGACCCGCCAGACCCAAATGGTTCATCCCCTGCATGTGTCAAAATCAACAAGTAGGACCTAGATGGGCAGAATCTTACAAAGACTAAGTCTCTTGAGAAAGGATAAGATGACTATAGTTTTAAAACTCTAAGTTACAAGTTGGTTACACTGAAATAACTAACAAATACAGAGTCTCAAACTGCTGACTTGGATGGTATTAAGTCTCTCATTATTATATAACAAATATTTGTTAAAATCCACCAGTGCCCAGCATTCTGCAAGGTACTCTAGAGTAAATAAAAATTGTGTGAGAATAAGCCTCTGACCCAAATTAACATAATTCTTTGAGGAGAACAGTACTTTCTGAATGCCTTAGGTATGCTTTCATATTTATGCAGACTTCAAATTTCTCTGATACATGACAATTTCTTCATTGTGAATCTAGGAATGCCACCAAGACTTTCTGACTTCCATTGATCTTTGGAAATATGCACATTAGAAAGATCTCCTTATGAAAGGAGAATCTCAGAAAACAATGTATGTCCTTAGATTAAGACTAAGCTAAAATAATTGAATTAATTGATAAATATAACTGAAGTCTCTTTTAAAGGTATTGATCTGAAGTAAAAGTCTATTAAAATTACCTACTATTAAATATGAAAAAAATAAGGAAAATTACTATAGTTTATTTCAGTAAAATTTAATCTTTTTTAAAAAATTTTATTTATTGGGGCGCCTGGGTGGCTCAGTCGTTAAGCGTCTGCCTTCGGCTCAGGTCATGATCCCAGGGTCCTGGGATCGAGCCCCACATCGGGCTCCCTGCTCGGCAGGAAGCCTGCTTCACCCTCTCCCACTCCCCCTGCTTGTGTTCCCTCTCTCGCTGTGTCTCTCTCTGTCAAATAAATAAATCAAATCCTTAAAAAATAAAAAAAATGAATTAAAAAATATAAAATTTTATTTATTTGTTCGACAAAGAGAGAGATAGTGAAAGCAGGAACACAAGCAGGAGGAGTGGGAGAGGAAGGAGCAGGCTTCCCGCTAAGCAGGGAGCCCGATGCAGGACTCGAACCCAGGATCCTGGGATCATGACCTGAGTTGAAGTCAGACGCTTAGTGACTGAGTCACCCAGGCGTCCCTCAGAAACATTAATCTTTATGTTACCGTTGTTTGAATGTTAAGTATGACACCATTCTTTTGGTCATCCTTGTACCAAGAACTATAGTTCTCAGCATTAAAAGGATGTTGAGACTTTTTTTCCAGGACACTTCGTTCACACAGCCAGACTTCCTAAATAAACCCCCATGTTTGCCTACACAGATGCAAAGAGACCCACATTACAAGACTCTGGATCATTCTACAACACACTTGGTAGGACTGGAGATCTTCCAACCACCTTACAAACAAAAGAGTTAGTCTTCCAAAAGCCTTAACCTGGTCACTAGAAAATATCCATGATAGAAATTGCCTACATTAAGTTGTTCTACTTTCAACTAGTGAGAAGAGGACAAAGGGAATAACACAAGGCTAGGAAGGAAGGAAGGAGATGTGTATGTGTCATGGAGTGTAGACAACCGGGCCAGGAATAGAAAATCCTCAGGTTAGTCCAGCTCTCATTTTTATCCACTGCAGAGCAAACTAGAGAACTTCTCTAGTCCTCAATGTGCCCAATGTTATGGGATTTCTATAAGAAACATATGCCACAAAATCTAAAAGATTCTTAATATTCATAGTTCAAAAATAATAGATTATATAAACTCTTCTGAAGGAGATTCTTAAATTTATGTATCATCCATCACCCTAAATCACAAAATGTCACCTACAGCACAGCAGAGTTTAAACTAATTAACCATAAGCCTAGTCCAAGTGAATTTTTTTTTATCTGTCTGTTTTACTTAAAGTTGAATGCCGGAGTCCAGCTCCAGCCGGGGTGGGTCTCTCATAGGAAAGGATGGCGTCGGCGAATGAGGAGACACAGACACAGGATCAGGTTGCAAGCATCTCCTCCTGACAGCCTGGGAGGAACTTTATTTATATGTTAGGATTTTTTTGTTGTTGTTTTTCCATACTTTCGTAACATGTGATTATGTTTTTGTTTTTTGTTTGTTTGTTTGTTTGTTTTTTTACAATTTATCGAGATAATCTTAGATCATTTTCTGGATTACAGACATAGCCTTCTTTCATTCTCCCTTTGTAATGATTAACATGACCTTTATTGATTTCCGCTGATTGACTTTCGCTAAAACTAAAAAACAATACGCAAAGAGAAAGGTGCTAGACAGAGCATGACCGTCTTGTTATTTTGTTCTATAGCGCAGGAAATATAGTGAACTGTGGAACAGCCTGAGGTGTTCCTTTCTTAGAATCTTGCCGCTTCTGAGGTGCCTGGGGGGCCTCGTGGAATTAGTTTCATTATGATTGCTTAGATAGGCGTAACTAAGATGAGTAGTCACTTTTTCATGAAACCCCAGAAATATTCCCACAATTACAAAGATTGCCATAAACAAAATGAAAGAGAATAGCAGGAGCCAGCTGTGGAGTCTCCTGTTTTCAGGATCGTCCCCCATACTTGGACCTTGTCAAAGAGCATGAGTAGCTTGGCTCGCGCCAGTTGAATATCATGGTCACCTCTTACACACATACGCGTATATCTTACTATATAACTAATCAGGCACAGGTGCTTGTTCCGAGGCCTAAGTTTAATCAGACAAATGAACTGTTTTTTTCTTCCCATATATGTATCGTTTTTGACAACGCAACTGACTGTCTCACTTTCTTCTATATGCATTAAAACAGTCCAGATCACTCCCTTTTATATCTTTGTCATGTTATCATAAGCCACCTCTTCAACATAATTAGTTTAAGGGTAGGAAATTTTGAGAAAATATTAAAGTTTTGATGTAGGAAAATTTTGCACATATATATATATATATATTTCTTACTTCTGGCTGATTACTATGGCTATTTAAATATATACATAATTTTGTTTCCTCCAAATTATTCAGAATACCTCCTTCCTAATTCTCTTTGTCCTTAGAGTTATGTTAAACTGCATAGTGATTTATTAAGAAAAGTGTTAATTAAATGAATGATAGATAAGTAAGCAGAAACTTAGTTGTACAGAGTACATTAAACTTGTAGCATCTACTTGAGTGATACTTGTAATTCCTAACAAAAGAGTCAAAATGGGATTGTGAGGAATTTATTTTACTGCGTAGATTTTGCTCCTTGTAAAAACAGGAATTTCGGATCTAAACACTCTATAATTTAAGGGGCACAAGTCTTTAAACCTTGAAATGAGCCCTGGATTATATCCCTAAGAACTGAAGAAGTCAGCAACAGAGTATGTGTCCCTGAATGAACCACACTTCTGCGGTTTCCAACTACTATAGTTACTCATAAGGTACCCTAATAACCAGGGACTCTAAAGCAGAGTATAACATAGTTATTAATGTAGTCAACTATACATAACTATTTTCTAAAATGACTTCTGTACAGCATGTAATTTCTGTGGCTGAAGACATCTCATGTATTATGTGTTGTACATAGGAAGGAACTTTTCCTGAGTACCCTCTGCATTCTGGCATTTTTTGAGGTCTTAACAAGGGCCTTTACAATGCAGGGGTGTGGTAAATTGACAGATTTTGTGCATTTTAGTGCTTTTCCACAATGTTTGCTGTGATCATCACAATATAAGCTTTCAGGTTTAAAATGTGAGCTTAAGTTCATCTTGCTGTGCAAATCAGCACATTAAGCAAGCTTAGCAGAAAAGCTTGAGAGGTAAACGAAAACCTGCACGAGGTTTTCTGTCAAAAGCAATGGGAAAGAGGACTTACATAATGATTTGACCTAAAGGTATGAGTTTTAAGTTAAGAAGGACAGAAAAATGTCCTGAACATGTCCATATACTTGCATAGATTATGAAAAGTGAAAAAAATCAAATTAAAATATTCTGTTCAGTGCTAATATTGGTGTAGGATTAACTGCTGTAACAAAAAGACCCATAAAGACTTTATGTTTCTTTCTGTTTTAACAATCCAGGCAGGTGTTCCTGGCTGGTGGGCAGCTCTCCTCCATTCAGGGACCCAGAGTTCCTGGCTACGCCCTTCACTATTCTGCTGGCTTTTGTGCCCCTGTCATCATCCAGGTGAGGAACGCTTGTCTGCTGGTGGCAGGAGAGAGAAGAGAGCATAGGGAGGCACTCCCACTCGGTTATAGGTTCAAGCATAAAAGCGACACACTCTTTCTACTCTCAGTCCATTAAGAGCTCAGTCAAATGATTACATTGACTTCAAAAGAGCTGGAAAATGTAGTCTTGTCATGTGTCCAGGAAGAGGATTTGGGTCGACAATCATCCCTGCCACACACACCAACAAATTCATATTGATGCGATCATGATAAAGTAGGTGTTTCTAAAAAAAAAAGAAAAAGTTAGTCCATCAAAAAGAAGCTAAAAAAAATATGACACCTAATTAGCACAATTTAAAAACAAATATTGTCAGTCATTCGACTGTGATCAAATATGCCATGTGATGGACAAGAGAAGCAGCAGTGACTGTTAGAATATAATTTTATAAACTTGGAGAATATTTATGAGTACAGCATCAGTGTGAACTAAAAGAGATTAAGGATTCAATAGAGAAATGGGAAGAGGAACTCATGTCTTTAAGTCCCTTTAATTAGGTGTGCCTTTGAGTGGGGGACCTCTCCCAACCTTAGATTTCTCTTCTGTATGTAAAATGGCAAAACACAACCAATCAAAGCAGTTCCAAAATTGCTTTACTTAACAAAATTAAAACAAGATAAAATGTGTGAAAGCACTCTGTAATGTCAACAAGCCACATAAACTCATATAAGGCAGTGCATAAAATGCTGATGTTTTTAATGATTGTCATTAAAATTTTGAAAAAAATAGTTGAATTGCATAGGATATTATTGATTAAATGGTTTAAAATTTTAACACAATCCCTTCAACACATTTTTGCTTCATAATCAATAGCTCTTTTTCTTCTGTTTTAAAAATTACTAAAGGAAAATAAAATATTAGTATTTGCATTAATTTGTTATTTATAGGTCCTTTGAAAAAAATAGCATATTAAATTTTGACTCTTAGCATTACAGCAACATTTTTAAACATTTTTGTTAGTGCATCTCTAAGTATGTGTGTGTGGACATGTGCATATGCATATATATGTGTATATATATATACATATAAATATGTATATATAGAATTATTATATACCATAGGATATCACATATATTTAACAAGAAATACAAATTTTAAACTGGTGAGATAAAAATTAGAAAACATATAAAATTTTATTTTATTTTTTAAGGATAAAAAATTTTTTTTGTTCTCACTAACATATTGTTAGCAGTTTATGTTATTATATAATAGGGGATTATGATTAATATATATTATATGTGATTAATAATATATACTATATAATTAATGTGTTATATATTATTAATCAACACCTCACTATTGTATATGGGACCAGGTATGTTCTTGAATTTTATATTAAGAAGCTTTTAACCACTTCTTTTCTTCCTGCACCACAATGAAATATCTTGCACAGACCTGAGTATGTCACCCTCCCCACAATTGTTACCAATAATTTGATGTCCGTATTATTAATATATTTTAATAAATACTATCTATATGTAAATAGTATATATTAATAATAATATTGGGTATTATGTTATAGAGCTTGATTTCTTCCTAAAATATTGTCTTAATACTATAGGATACAGATATTAAAAAATCTGATTCTAAATTAAAGTTTTATGTAATTGTTAGTGGATGTGACAAAATCACAGAGGGATATTAACCATAAAAGACTCCCAACTATAGGAAACAAACTGAGGGTTGCTGGATGGGGTAACTGGGTGATGGGCATCAAGGAGGGCACGTTATCTAATGAGCACTGGGTGTTTTATGCAACTGATGAATTACTGAACTCTACATCTGAAACTAATGAAACACTATATGTTAACTAATTGAATTTAAATAAAATAAGTAAAAAAATTGTTAGTGAATGCAAAAATTTAAAATGATAAAGTTACAATATTTATTACACAAACAACACACACAGAAACATAAACACACACTTAGGATATAGTCCACTGTTATGGCAGTGGATATAAATCCATTATCCATTATTCAATAAGAGATAATTTTCAACTAACATATTGTCACATCTCAGTCATCATTTTTCCCTCACAATAAAAGATCTCCTACTACTAATAGGAGAAAAATTAGTCATTTTTTCACTGTTCACTTTTTTGCATTTTAGTATGATTTTTTAACTACAATTTCTGTGGGAGAATCTTTTCTTAAGACTTGTTCATTTGGGGAAGAATATCTTACTTCGAACTAGACATTTTCACTTAAGTAGGCCAAGAGAAACTGTAGTTTGTGGCACTACTTCGAAAATAAGTGAAAAGTGACAGCAATTCTGTGGAACTCTTTAATAATTAGGAATATCTGGGGCATTCATTAGGCAGATTGAGTAGCCCAGTCACCACCTCACTACTACATGTAGGATATAGGACCAGGTAAGACCTTATATTTTATACTTGGAGTCTTAACCCCTTCTTTAATTTTAAAATAAAAATATAATTAGAAGTTTCATGATTTTCTTCCTATATCATAATGGATAATCTTGCACATATCTGAGTATGTCACCCTCATATTGTTACCAGTGACTTTATTTTTTATTTTATTTTATTTATTTATTTTAAAGAGAGAGAGAGAAAGTGGGGGGTAGAGTGGCAGAAGGAGAGGGAGAGAATCTTCAAGCAGACTCCCCGCTGAGCACAGAAACCAACTCTGGGCTCCATCTCACGACCGTGAGATCATGACCTGAATCGAAATCAAGAGTCCAATGCTTAACCAACAGAGACATCCAGGCGACACTTACCAATAATTTTAACTCCCTCAAAAGAACCCTCAGATATATTATCGTTGTATAAATTTGGATCACATATTATAACAAAAAAGGGAAAACTTTTATTAACTCTCAAATATTGCATGAAATAGAAAATCCATAAATCCAAAGTAAGTACTTTTTTATATATATCATAAAAGTACATGACTACTTACACTCTGGATTTATTACGTTTGCTGAAAAATAGCTAACCTTGTCAGAGAAACTTTTAACATTTTCTGAAGAGTTCTAGAAAGAAATGAAAACTACTAAACAGGCAATTTTATTTTAAAGTTGTGTGCTTGCCTGGGGAAAGAAAAGACATGGAAGAAAAGTGTATGCATATTGAGATGTTTGAATTGCATGAAAACTTTTGATCTCTTCCTTGCCAAAAAAAATCAGGATTCAAAATTACATTATGTATGAAAACCTGGAATATATGCATTCACTCATTTGACTATATTTTCATAAATCTGCAATCACAAATGTCTAAATGATACAAGTTTTCCATATCATATTTGTAGGAAATCCCAGCCAGGATATTTTACTCTTTATTTGGAAGAGAAAAATAGCTAGACACATCTTACTAAAAGAGCTAAATATGCATACCATTTTTAAGAAAACACTTTGTAGAATATCCTAAGGTCTTTTTAAATGTATGGAATTTATATGTATGTATATATAAAGATATATATGTTTTATTTTCTTCAAGAAAATAATTACTTTAAAAAATCAAAATTGTTTTATAAAATATATTTGCAGGTAAAATATTAAAAATTTAGAAATACCTTATCACAAAGTCTTGCTTATTGCAAGACTGGAATTATTTGTTTTCTGTGCAAAAGCAATAAGATGATATTCTGTTCAACTAGTCTATGGTTTCTCAACCTCAGAGCTATTGACATTTTGGACCTGGTAATTCTTCATTATAGGCCTCTATCTTCGGCCTTGTAGTGTTTAGCAACATCCCTGTCTTCTTCTCTCTCTTTTTTTTTTTTTTTTAAAGATTTTATTTATTTGAAAGAGAGAGAGAGTGAGAGAGAGAGAGAGAGCACAAGCTGGGGGGAAGGCAGAGGGAGAGGGAGAAGCAGACTCCCCACTGAGCAGGGAGCCTGATGCGGGACTCGATCCCAGGATCCTGAGATCACGACCTGAGCCGAAGGCAGACGCTAAACCGACTAAGCCACCCAGATGTCCCCATCCCTGTCTTCTTTTCACTAGATGCCAATAGCACACCCCACCCAACCCAATTCTAACAAATAAAAATCTCTCTTGATGTTGTGAAGTATTCCCAATGGAGCAAACTGCCCCTGGTTGAAACCCATCAAACAGTAGAACAGTGTAAGTCAGAGCACTTCACCTTGTCCACATTCGTTTTTCTATCATGTGCGTACATACACACAGAGACTGAAAAGAATGTAAATCAAAGAGAACAACAGTCTAATGGTCAACCATATAATAAAAACTAGTAAGAAATAGCGCATGAATCCACCTGCATACTCATGAAACAATAGTCACAATAAAATTTGTCCTGCGAGAGTAAACAGAAACTTCATCAGAAGAGGGAGTAAAGCTAAATAAATAAATAAATAAATAAATAAATAAATAAATAAATAAATAAACTTCAAACATTATCTCCTGGAGACATCTATTGCTACCACAGTAATTTTAATTTTCGTATCTCAAAATGTCCACTAACTATATAGGGAGAAGATATAATATTGCAGCGAACGTAAAGGGGTAATGATACGCACGTCTTCACATGCTGTGCTGCTGAAGCTAGAATAAACTAAGTATTACCAATCTATTAAATAATTCATCCGAGGTAAATCTAAGCAAAAGCATTTTGCATCATACCTCAAGGGTAAACTAATACATAATAAATGTTCTGCGATACTCAAAGTTTCTCAATATACTTAATAATACTCTGATACACTGGCCAGTTTTGAACCCCACTTGTTGACATGCTACCTCCTCAGGAAAGTTCAAGATTCTGCATACCCAATTACTCCTCAACCACAAAAGCTCCTTTCCTCACACCTTACTTAAGAAGAAAAATCTGTAGTCTGAATCAAGGGCAAAAAGTAGTTTTCTCAATGGGTTATAGTGAGACCACTTTGGTAGAAGATAAAACTTTTAGAGAGAGGAGTAAATGGGAGTCGAAAGTTTACTTTCTCTGTGGGCTTATTTCTCTTTCTCTCACTGCAGCTACAAAATGAGCAGGGAAAGTTTTAAGGGAAGCCCTGCATCCAGCATCTTTAGGGAAAGTGGACAAAGGGATCATCAAACTCGCATGAGGTCCTGATCACACACCAGCTACAAATTTACTACTGACTATCTACAGATTCATGAAGACTGCATGCTTCAAAATGTCCCTTTTGTACTCAAACTCTAACGTTGGCACGTAATTTTGAAAATGGAGGCAAAACAAATGTTTATGGAAACTGGATCTATCCTTCAGGCCACAGGAAGAACTCAGCTGTTAAATGAAGCAGGAGAGAAAGACAATGTCACTTTCAACATGCCATTTTAAAAATTACTCCTCTGCATATTTCTTTATGCCTCTTTTTTCCCTTCCTATGTCATTTATCCTACCCATACTCTTTCACCTAACTAGTCAATTATGGGGCTGAAGAACTTTTTGCTACAAACAAAATCTGTTGCTTCTTTTATCCTGCTTTCTATCTCCCTACAGAATTCCCATTTTCCTTCCACTGCCACCTGGATCAAGTGCTTTGCCTCAACACTAAGTGACATGGTCTTCCCTGGTGACCTTAACATTTCCGTGTAAGTTTTATTTCAAACAATGGCCTCTCATTTCCTTTGTTTCATTACCTCTAATGACTTTCTTGGCCATTCCACCTGAGCCAACTGGAGCCATGGTCATAACTACTCCTCCTCCAAAATCACTTTCCAGCTTCCTTAGATCCCGTGGTTTGTAATTCCAGTAACATTCCTGAAAACTCACAGTGAACTAGTGCTTTATTGAGCCATCTTTGATAAAAAGACATTGTAGTTATTGCTGATGATGAAAATGATGGCATTTATAATCCATTGTGCACCAATACTTTTATAAAATAAAATAAAATGAATTACTAAAAATAAAGTGTAGGTGGCACCTGGGTGGCTCAGTCGTTAAGCGTCTGCCTTCGGCTCAGGTCATGGTCCCAGGGTCCTGGGATCGAGCCCCGCATCAGGCTCCCTGCTTGGCGGGAAGCCTACTTCTCCCTCTCCCACTCCCCCTGCTTGTGTTCTCTTTCTCGCTGTGTCTCTCTCTGTGTCAAATAAATAAACAAAATCTTAAAAAAATTAAAAAAAAATAAAAATAAAGTGTAAAAATCCACAAAGACATACAGTCTACAAGACATCAATTCATACTATTAGTTTCAACAGATGAACTATTATCAATGTGCTATAACATTTGTAAACATTTACTCCCATTTTCTGTATATTTCTTGCCATAGACTGGTAACAAACCATTTGAAAACCAGAAACCAGTTTGTGGTGCCCAGTTTGAATAGAATTGCATTAACTTCTCTTCCCTCCACAATTTTTTTTCTTTGCATTCATCTGGCAAACTCCAGTTCCAGATGACCTGCCTTTCCCCTTGCTTCCAAAGACAATTGGAAATTATCCCTCCCACCGCCAACGACCAAGCTCTTAACCTGTGTTTTGGATCCTATTTGAATTTATCCTCTAAGAAATCTTACACTATCAACCTCCTTTTTTCCCTAATTCTTTAACTTGTCACAATTATCTGGATCACTCTCATGGTTTTGTTTTCCTTTTTTTTAAAATGTCCCCAACATTGTTCATTTTTAAAAAAACAAAGTTTTCACTTCATGATCAAACTTCTTAAAAAAATTGGCTTCTTCTATTTCTATGGCTTCCCTACCCTAATTCCTAAACTCACTTGACTTGATTCTATTTCCACCACTCAACTAAAATAGTTCTTTCTAGGACAACCAAAAATTTCCATTTTGGTACTGTTTATAAAGATTTAAGTAGTATCAGTACTACTGATTTCTTCTTTCTAAGAACTTTTTTGTTTTTCCTTTTTGGAGGCTCTGAAAACCTACTGACCTGCTGACTTAGCTCTTTTAATTTTATTTCTTTGTAGAACAATTAACCTTTATCCAGATCCTTAAATGTTAGGTTTTCTTCTGCCACTTTCCAGGCTTTTTTTACACTTCATCTGCACTTCATAGTTATCCCATCAATGCATGTGGCTATTTGGCTAATAATACCCCCAAATGCTTGTGAATTCCAAATTTACTTCACACTTAATCAATTCTATGGCAAACTTTATTTTCATATTTTAATGTATCTGATAGGAGAATGTGTCTTATAATAGATGGGGTTTCATATTTTAATTGAGTTTATTTTTTCTCAGTGACATGAATAATACGCATCTTAAAATCCATGGTTTCTTAGGTTTACTATAATACAGTTGTATCCAACTTTAATCTCCCTTCTGAAATCTAGACCCATGTAACTACTTATCATTTCTACTTGAATGTCTACAGTAGTCTTCGGTAAAAACCCTGTTGTTGGAACACATTATATTCTATATGAATGATGAACCATGGTGGCCTAGTAAACGGACTCAAGCTCAACATGCTCAAAATTGATCAAATGATTTCCTCCTTCTTCCATGTTCATCCACCTCCTAAATACCTCAAAATGTGATATTTATCCAGTGTTCATTGTTTCAGTAAATGCCAACCTCACCTATCCATATACATAAACCAGAAACCTAAATGACAATCTTTATATTTTTATGTCCTCAAATCAGGCAAGTCCTTTTGATTTTATCACCTAAATATTTCTCTAAATACTCTACCTTTCTCCATTTCCACCAATCCTCTCTGGTGCAAGTGGACGTCATCCCATCTGGAACTCTGTAATGGCCTTCTAACTGCTTTGGCCACAGCCATTTGGTCTCCTTTCTCATCTTTATCCTGTGGTCAGGGTGGTAAAATAATGACACCCATGTTTAAAACCCATTGGTGTCTTCCCATTGCTGGTGGTCCTCCTGGCAGGCCTTGTATTTTTTGTTATTTCCTGTTGATCAAGCCTCATTGTTCATTTCACTCTTCCTTATTCTCTCAGTTTCATTCAATATATCCCCAGTATATCCAGTTCCCAGCATACTATAGAAACTAGGTAAATATCTGCAAAACATTTGTGTCAATATAGTGTCGGTCTAGAAAATTCTCCTAATCTAAACATGTGTGATTCTAACACTGTGCCTTTAAAAATATATATTGCTTATTTTATTCATCAATGTTATAGGCTTCCTTTAGAAGAATATTAGTTATTCATTTTATTTACTTGTTAGATTGTTGTATCTGTGCCTTGAATTTTTTTTAAAGTTTCCAAACCCTCGTGATCATAAACAAAAATACACAATTATTTTTAATCACACTAATTTTTTTTAAATTAAAATTCAGGATATGTTGTGTTGCCTTTTTGGAATAATAGTTTTAATTCTATGGTAGTCATTATAAAGAGTTATATTAGGAATTTACTGGTTTAATGGTGACTAACAAGGGTTGCTCTGCCCTTTCTATATCCCCAGGTTTATTTCAATTAGTATAATATTCTCATTAAATTAAGACATTTGTTGGGGGGCCTGGGAGGTGCAGTTGATTAAGAGTCTGACTCTTGGTTTCTGCTCAGGTCATGATCTCAGGGTCTTGAGATCAAGCCCCACACTGGGCTCTGTGCTTATCATGGAGTTTGCTTGAGATTCTCTCTCCCTCTGCCCCTCCCGCTCATGCTCTTTGTCTCTCTCTAAAATAAATAAATAAATACTAAAAAATAGTCAAGACATATGTTAAGACCCGAGCAATCAATTGGCAGAAAGAAAAATAACTCAGATGGGTCAATTGGAATCTTTTTATTAAATTAACATTATAGTTTTCTACAGCAGAATGTAAGAGGATGCTGTTATGAACAGAAGTATGGCATAAATTAAAATATGGTTTTATGCTTTACACACTGAGTATATTTTCAATTGACAACTCTTCATAGAAGAAAAGTTGAGCTTTCAAAATATTTACTATACTGTATTCATTTATACATAGAGCAATTTACCAGTTGGCACAATATTAAAAAGAGTGCCTGTATACTTGGTCAGTATGTAACAAGGCGTGGGAACAAGCTTGTAGAAACTTGATAAATACCATGTGCCATTGCATGTTTTAGTCTCACCTTATATGAAATGGAAACTAACTCCATAAAAGATTCTGAAGTTTGTTTTTTTTTTTTTTTAATCTATGAAAATAGTGCCACTTATGATATCCAAACTAGAATTACCTGAAGGATTTTAAGATACAAAGTTTTTTTATAATAATGAACTAAATTACTTTTTAAGCTTGTCTTTTGGCTAATGTCTATGATTATACTAACTTTCTAGAGGTGAAATCATCTATATAATGAAATTCCCTAGGTCTCTTGGGCATAGGATAATGAGAAGGGCTTCTATACTTTGCAAATGCATTATGTTCACAAAGAGCATTAACATTTAATCTTACAAAAGTTTTCAATTTGTACACTTGTAACACATTAAAATAATTCAAATTGTTTTATCCTCATAGCAACAAATTGTATAAAATCATTTTTCAGAAAATATTATAAATTACATTTTGAGTTTTTTTAAAAAACTAGACATTCTGATTAATTTTAAATATTATTCATCAAGATCATGTGTAAACTCTACATCTACATCTTTGTTGGTAATATATGTATAAACATATTATTGAATAATCTACTTATTTCATTCCCCAAGTATTTTCATTTGAAATATACCTGAAAATAAACTCATTTTTATTTTACTTTAATATAATTACTTCTATTATGTAATTTGCATTCCAGAAATAAATAATTAGGACCTCATCTCTATATTTATTCTATGCTTTTGTTTTCTTAAGTCCTAAATATTCAGACAATAATGAATAACTTCTGTGAGAGAATGTCAAAATTGAAGAAAATGAAGAAAGGTAGTAAACTTTGTTATTATTTTAGCTGCAGGTTGGGGAGAAAGAGTTGAATGCCTCATTTTGGCTTTAGAATAAACTATTTATTTGTCTCTTATATTTACAGAAAACAGCCTGGATTCCAATGTTAGAAAGCTGATACTGTAATTCAATCAACATGTGACTCTAGGTCTCCTTCCCTTACTAGTTAGAAACTATAAAAAAAAAGTATAATGATATTACAGAGTATAATATTACATATTGCATGTTATAACAAGATTATATCACTCTAAAAGTATAATTAGTAGATTAAGGAAATTATTACATAATTACTTATTACTTACTAGAAACAAAATGTATTATTACTCCAAACCTAAACATCAACTTATACGTGTATAAAACTTTACAATATCAATAAGAACCTTTTGAAAGACTATATTTTATATTTCTGTGTACATATATATGGAAGGCAAAAGTTAATAAAGGATGAGGAATTTCAAATTTATCTGTAGCATATTATTATTTTACTTAGTAAAAATCACAAGCTAATTATATAAAACTAAGAAATTGGGATTTAATCAATGTTCATCAGAAAATGCAAATCAGGTTTTAATACATTTCTATTTAACAATCAACCAGCTATTAATTTTATTTCTTATACTATTTCCCTTGTTGTTGTTGTTGTTAAAGAGAGAGAGAGAAGGAGGGAAGGGCAGAGGGAGAGAGAGAATCTTAAGCAGGCTCCATGCCAAGCATGGAGCCCAATGCGGGGCTCGACGTCACACCCCTGAGATCATGACCTAAGCTAAAATCAAGGGTCAGACGCTTAACTGACTAAGCCACCCAAGTGCCCCAATTTCTTATACCATTTTTAGAAACTCATTTCTAATTGAGGATTTAGAAGCAAAAAGAACAAGTGTCTTGGATGTGAGGGCGATCTAGCTATGATATCCATCACCCCATTTATAGCCAGGGTTGATTTCACTGATCTGGCTGGCTAGGTGTGTGTCCCCTTCGCCCTCACACCTCCATATTCATCCCTCCCAAATCTGCATGCTAGGTCGAAAAGGATGACTTTCCCCGACAGAGGAAGACTGTTCTTTGATCAAGAATATATGAGTAGTTGCATTCCCCTGATAAAATCTCCAAACAAGCTCTCAAGGTCCATTTATAGAACATAAGGTAGTCAAGCATCTAAGACTCCAGACACATTCAAACTTCCAAATGAGGTGCTGCATGTGGCAGTCTGCCTTTCTTTAAAAAAGAGAGAAATGTCTTACATAGCATGACAAAAATGTCTTTTATGCTTCTCTTGGTTTATATTTCTCCTGAGAATATAAGTACTAATCTGAACTAGTGCAAAGGATGATGAAGTGTTTTCTTATTATAGCCTTTAAAAATCTTTTTCCTGCTCTTAAAGAAGTGAATTTTCATTTTCTGAGCCAGACAGTATTGCTGCTACAAATTCAAGACCTCTGAGAAAGTGGGCTGTGCAGAATGAAACCAATGACCTTGGCAAGGCCACTCCCATGATCCACGAGGCTTGTCACTGACCTCTCTGCTTCACTCAACCTGAGTTGTTTCTCTCTGACAGAGATCGTGAATCGAGTCAGTTTCTGCCTCTGACATGGCACAGCCAGGCCATGTGTAAGAACATGTCAGGCATTTCATTTCCAGATACTGTATCTCAAGGAGGATGTTAGGTAATTGAAACAATAGTGGTTCTCATCAAAAGGGGCTCATTTCCCTTCTTCATTATTGGAAAACAAAATACATCTTATATTGACATGTTGTGCTGATCTTTCGTAAAGCCTATTGTACATCCATAGTTAACCACAGAACTTGAACCCATCTCACCTGAAGTAGGGTCATGTACTTTTTCCTTCTCTGATATTGTCTTAACAGGCTCTGTCAGCATAGACAATACAGCAATGCTACTACAAAACCCTTCCAAATCTCCTAAATCATGAAAAGTTACCTCTCAATATAACTTAGGCACTATCTCAGTTTTACTTCATTTTTTATCCTCTAACAGTTCATTGTTCTTTATTACGTATGTTGGGGTTATCTCTTAACCAGGCTATAAAGACTATTTTCCAAAATAGCTAATGTACTTCTGATGTCTACATTGTGACTGATTAGGGATCATGAACCTGAGAGCCTCCACTGACCAAAAAATTCTCCCAGAACACCAGGCTAATCAGTCTTCATGGATAATGAACCCAGCCTTGGGAATAGCAATATGGTCTTCAGCTTAATCATACCATTTCTATTTTCTATTATATGTCTTGTAGATTTTAAAGGAGAAATTCTATCATGTATCTATCTATTTGTCTATCTATCTATCTTTTATCTATCATCTATCTATCTATCATCTATCAGCTATCTATCTACAGAGAGATATAGATAGACATAGATAAAGATACAATTCTTATATAACAAAGAACTTTAATGTGCAATCACTGGATGAATTTTAAAATAATATTGATAAATGTGTCTGTCTATAGTCATTTTTTTTATATATATAAAATGCACTGTGTATAGTAAAATACACCAGTCTCCTTCATTCTTACTGATGGAGATGGTTCATCCTCCTAGGTGACAAGGACCACTGCAATTACAGCAAGCATACTCATCTCTTCACCTTCTTCTTAGATTGTATGGGTCAATTAGGTCCCACATAAACATTGCTCTATAGTATATGGCCCAGGATGAAGGAAGGAACACATCTGGAGAGGGAACACATGCTCATTTTTAGATCCTGAATGACAAGTTGGTTAAGTTTGCTCTGAAAGAAGCTTAAAAGGTTTCCAGCTCTAATATTCACCCATCACAGAGTGACAAAAACCATAGTGTGTCTGTAAGGTGTCTTCTTCAATTAAATATGCAGCATCCCTGGGATTGCTATTCCTCTAAGCAGGCTCTCAGTCCTCCATTGGCCTTGTTGCATCAGATAGCATTTCCGAAAGTGGTGTGAAGCTCAGAGAAACACCGTGTAAAATTGGTTCATAAAACTGGTGATAGGGGCACCTGGGTGGCTCAGATGGTTAAGCGTCTGCCTTCGGCTCAGGTCATGATCTCAGGGTCCTGGGATCGAGTCCTGCATTGGGCTCCCTGCTCAGCGGGGAGCCTGCTTCTCCCTCTGCCTCTCTCTCTCTGTCTCTAATGAATAAGTAAATAAAATCTTTAAAAAAAAAAAAACTGGTGATAGGAGCAGAGTTGAGAAGTCAGGGCCCCTTGGGAGAAGCAAGCTAGCATTTATCGAGCCCCCACTATGGTGCCACAAACTTGACAAATACCTCCTGCAGGCCTTAGAAGCAGCTATTTTGATAAGATATTTTTCTTTCTTTAGTAGTGCCATTCATCCAAGAACATATATTTTTTGTTGAGCATTTACCCTATGACTCACTGAAAGTTGGCCACTTGTGAAGGATGGAGAGGTAATTTGCCCTTAAAAAGTTTATAGACAAAGGGAAAAGCAACACCTAAGGAGGCAGCGAGTGCTATGAAACACAGGACAGGTGACTCTGCTATCCAGTAAGTATTTCTGTCAATGTGTGTTCCCCAGACCAGTGCCATTTATACCCTGTGAACTCATCCATAAATTAAGTACGGACAATGGAATGAAGCACAAAGAAACTTTGACAACAATTCAATGCTGCAGTGATACCCAAAAGCCTAATCATTTTGGGGGTCATTCTGATAATTCTGATTGTTCATACCTATTTAATTCTACAAAAGTTTTGGTCCATGATAGTTTAGGGTTTAAACAGAGAAAAGAACTAGTCTTTCACCACACTATTTTGAGAAACATTAACCCCATATAACTGTAGGTAGAAGAATGATAACCAAGAAGAAAGACCAGTTCAGTTGATTTGTGAAGCATCAGAACCCATGTTCTCTTCAATGAGGCGGGTGAAAAAAAGGCAAGAGTGGTTCAAACTGGGAAATCATCATGTAAAATGAGATAGTAACCCAAAATTCAATCCCCTTTCTAAATTATGGCAATTTATAAACATTTGAGTCAAGATTCAGACCCAACTTTAATGATCAAGTTTGTGCTTGTCCCATTTTCCTCAAAGTACCATAAGGAAATTGGGGACTGGAAGGATGGAGAAACGATGCTTTCCCATCCCGTAGAAGTGAGTTAAGAGTCGGCTCTGAGCTGCTTTGTTTCTCCAGGACATATCTTAATGGTTTTGTTGTTTCTGTTGGGATCAAAATACAGGTCGAAAGAAAAAAAGATGTGCAGGAAAGAAACAAATCTCCAGAGGAAGGAAAAAAAAAAAAAAAAGACCTTTACAACTGCCGAATTTCCCTGAAAGGCAGTTTCTGACACACTGAGGATCTTCTAGGTGGTTGTACCCAGCTTCAGTTTTCCCGTTGTTCACAGTACTTTGTAGCATCTGAAGTATACAAAAAGCCAAGAAACATTTCAGTTAATATTGTATAATATTGTGTTTTATGAATATAGTACTAATTCTTTGGTTCCAAAGGTTAATTTTTAATATTGTTTTAAATCTCATGAAATAATATATGTTTTAAGGGAAAGTTTCATTATCTTTCATTTAGCTAGCACAAATCATTTTTTTTGACTTATAGGATGCTATGTGTTTTAGAGAGGCACGGAGCATTTTCTTCTATGGAGTGGCAAGATGCCATTCAAATATAAAATTCATAAACCTATAATAAACAAAAATGTAACTTAATCATTGATTCCATCTGATCACATCTTCCATTAGCACAGTCCTTATCAGAACCACATTCAACAGTGCATAATTAATCCTGACTCCTTCCTGCAAGGCATTAAGTTATCATTAACCAGCTATGGAAATATTTTACATCTGTAATCTCAGTCCCTGAATCAAGATAAGGAGATGATTTTATTCATTCTGGGATAAGAGATTTCCTGTGGAGAAGTGGAGTGAGGTTCAACCAGGGAAAAATCCAGGCCTGGAATCAGAATCATACATAGGACTGGGTATTGAAAGAAGGAAGCAGAAATTGCAGCCTTCATTAAGATTATGGTAAGAAAGAGGTGTCCCAGCGCTTCCAGTGTCCTTGGGGGCTAAGACTCAGGATCAGAGTAGGGACTTGGGTGAATTAGGAGTGATCATGGAATCTGATCAGAATGGATGGCCTTTAATGCAGTGCCACTTCATGCAATGTGGTTGGTGGAATGGCCTGACCTGGTGGAACTTAATCTCAGGAGACAAACTGAGGGTTGCTGGGGGAGGGGGGTGGGAGGGATGGGGCGGCTGGATGATGGACATTGGGGAGGGTATGTGCTATGGTGAATGCTGTGAATTGTGTAAGACTGTTGAATCACAGACCTGCACCTCTGAAACAAATAATACATTATATGTTAAAAAAAAAAAAAAAAGAAGAAGAAGAAGAAGATAAGGAAAGGAAAGGAAAAGGAAAATGAAGGAGGGAAATCAGAGGGGGAGACGAAACATGAGAGACTATAGACTCTGAGAAACAAACTGAGGGTTCTAGAGGGGAGGGCGATGGGGGGATGGGTTAGCCTGGTGATGGGTATTGAAGAGGGCACGTACTGAATGGAGCACTGGGTGTCATACAAAAACAATGAATCATGGAATAGTACATCAGAAACTAATGATGTAATGTATGGTGATATGTAATGTATGGTGTTAATTCTGAGGAAGTTCAGAATTCTGAACTGAATCCTGTAGACTGAAGAGACCTGTGGTGCTGCCACCAACTACTGTGGGTGGGCTTTGCATGGGGAATTGTCTAGGGTACTGGTTCTCAAGCTTGCACATGTGTCAGAATGAATAGGTGTGTTTGTTGACAATGCAGCTTCCCTGGCCCACCCTACAGATTCCCTTTAGTCTGGAGTGGGCCCAGGAGCCTTTACCTTAACAAGACTCTGAAGTAATTCTAAAAGATATTTCTCATGAGAAACCATGATTTGGGGGTAAAAATAAGGTAAAGGAAGTTGTAGAGCTACCTCCAAATTGGGAGCTCTAAAACCTGTAACAAATATATAATCTAATATAATGTTTCTAGAGGGCACAAACAGGAAGACAGAATTTACCATTCAGTACCACTTCCCCCTATTTAGGTTGTAAGATAGAGATACCACATTATGATGCCTCCAATATTTAGAAGTTATTAACAAATTGCTGGGGCACTTGGGTGGCTCAGTTGGTTAAGCATCTGACTTCAGCTCAGGTCATTATCTCAGGGTCCGGGGATTACGCGCTTTGTGGGGAGCCTGCCTCTCCAGCCCCCTCTGACCCCCCCACATCCCCGCTTGTGCTCTCTCTCTCAAATAAATAAATAAAATCTTAAAAAAAAAAGAAATTGCTAAAACTTCTTTGAAGTTTTTCAATTCAATTCACGGTAACCAAGAAATTATGTGCATGACAGGTAGTCAGAGAAAGAGAAGTTGATTTTAAAGTAAAAAAGAAAAGGGGGGGGTTCAAATCCCAGTTTTTTTCCTTAGTGAGTGTATCATTATTTATGTGCTATTTAATTGCTCTATATGTGAAACTTCTTAGAGATAAGTTGGAAATATTGTACCTGTTGAAAATAATTAATGTGAAAAATTGGTAGCATATGTACAAGCTTCTATTGCTATATGTGGCACATAGAAGCATTCCAAAATTTGTTAATGGGTTGATGGATGAATGAAAAAATATTTGGATAAGAGAGATTGTTTTTACAGAAATAAATAAAAGGTTGACTAATTCAATGTGTTAGCTTCCAATATAGTGGCATACATGATAGAAAATTATTATTTTTGATTATCATTTTTTTTTCCTTTTTTCCACTTTTATTTTTACCCAGTAGAATCACCAGGGTAATTATTGTCTATTTTATCCTGCTTTACATTCAAATGCTATGTAGCCTTGATGTAAATCCTTAAATATACAATTCAAACATCAGCAGAGTCAAACAGCCTTTGGATCCACTGCTGTTTAACTAGAGAGAAAAAATATTTTTTTATGTGTCTTGAATTTTGAATATCTTTCCCATCTTCTTCAGTCCTTTCATGAATCTCCAGAGTATGGACTGCAAGTAGTCCCACTGAAGTTCCCAATTACTGGGGCTGTCTTCCATGTTAACCCTTCATTTGGCCTCATTTACAGGCACCGCTGACTCATCTTGATTTCACTGGGAGTGAGGCAGAACTGGCATTTTCCTTGTCACATTCCATTTATTTCCCAGCACATGTTGCGGCATACGTTAAGTTCATTTTCTGCGGAGTTGTTATTGAGGTGTAGAACCACGCACTGTTGGATGGCTTTGTGCTCTGCAAATGGGACAAAGATGAATAAGGCAGACAAAAGGACAGGCAGAGAGAAGGTGACTTTTCCAATCTGTAACATACACTTCATGCTGTGGAAACTCCCAGGTTTGCCCCAGAAGTAGAAGAAGCACTGTGACTTAGAGGTGGAAGGCACTTTCCTATTTATAAGCGATTTCACATATATGATTTAATATTCATGACAACACTCTGACAGAGGAAGTGACTTAATGTTCGCTTTAGAGAGACAGAAAACCGGGTCTCAGAAAGGTTGAATGGATTGCACAAAGTCAACACAGCTAGTAAATTGCATGCAGCACCTAATGTGAAATCTCAAGATTATTACATGTCTCCTAATGACAGGGTACTCAAGTAAATAAATATGTAAAAAGAAGGAAATATTGCTTGGGTCTTCAGTCACAAATTACCTCATTAAGGATTGGTTGGAGGAAAGTAATACGTTGAAAATTCAATATTCATGAGACGGCACATTGCTTCCCTCTTGGCTATCAATTCTTGACTTCACAGTTACCTCAAATAATAGCTGTAGGCAGTCTCCGGCCTTGAAATCAATACCATCGACGTACCATGATGCCAAATCTCTGATCTTGAACAAATTTTGTATACTTAGCTCTCAGTCATGATGCTGATCTAATGTTTAATTGTGATATTCCAAGAAGTTGGAACTATGTGTTTGGATTTGGTAAGTGTCTTAGTTTCTAGTGTTTTACTCCACTCTGAGAGGATTTCCCTTCACCATGTCTTTTAGGGCCACCACCTGAGTAGGGCTCTGGTGTGGCAGCAGTAGATTTATGACTAGCTGTAACCCAGACCCCAGTTTTTCCTTTGTCCATCATTTAGTCATAAGAACCTTCCAGAAAGCCATAGATGTGAACTGATAGTACAGCATCAGTAGAAAAAGGGAGATACTATTGTAGTCTTGGCCCCTGTAGATGTCAGGTCACACATTTCCATAGTGTCTCATGTCCCAGCATTCAGTCTCCACTAAGACCCAGTTGTACACCAGACGTCACTTTTGAAATGGAAAATAGTTTACTCTGTAAAAAACATAACTTTGTTCCAGGACCCTAAAGATCTCTGCTTTGGTTCTTCTATTAAAACTTGTCGGGCTCCTGGGTGGCTCAGTTGGTTAAGCGACTGCCTTCAGCTCAGGTCATGATCCTGGAGTCCCGGGATCGAGTCCCGCATCGGGCTCCCTGCTCGGCAGGGAGTCTGCTTCTCCCTCTGACCCTCCCCCCTCTTATGTGCTCTCTCTCATTCTCTCTCTCTCAAATAAATAAATAAAATCTTAAAAAAAAAAGTGAAAAAAAAAAAAAACTTGTCAGACACTTCACACAACATCTTTATCCACTGGATCTTATGTGTTATGTGAACTAATCAGCACAGCAACTTGCATCACAGTCTAGACTCAGAACTAGTAGTCATCTAAGTCATGATAAGAAGATAAGAACAATCTTATCAGATGTAGCATGGCATGTAGTGTCTCAAAATCCAAATGTTATACCTCTTTAACAATAGAGAGTAAAAGAGGAACAACTTATTCTTTCTCTTAGAAAGAATGCCTTTGCCTGCCCTGAAATATTGTAATCCTCTAAAGATTTTATTTATTTATTTGACAGGGAGAGAGACAGTGAGAGAGGGAACACAAGCAGGGGGAGTGGGAGAGGGAGAGCAGGCTTCCCGCCAAGCAGAGAGCCCGATGTGGGGCTTGATCCCAGGACCCTGGGATCATGACCCGAGCCGAAGGCAGACACTTAATGACTGAGCCACCCAGGCGCCCCAATATTGTAATCCTCTAGACTTAACTTTGAAACTCCATAAAATTTATCTCCTATGCTCTGTCTCACTTATGTCTTATTAGGTAGCTAGACTGCATATCAGTTTTTGCTCACCAAGTCTAGTTAGCAACATGTCATCAATAGAGTTGATCACTTTGATGTTCTACAGAATTTCAAGATGTTAAAATTCCCTTTAGACTACAGTTTGACAAAGAGCAGGAGAGTTATTATAGCCCTAGAGCAAGACAGAAAAATGGACTACCGTATTCCTATGTAAATTCAAACTGGCTAAGGTGGATATATAGAATGTTTTCAATAGGGCAGTTACCAGGTGCCAGAGGTTATATTGATCTTTTCCAATAAAAATTCCACATTCAGCACAATAGCTGTGCTTTGAGCTACTATGTGTTTAAGAAAAAGGTAAGTCTTAACACACAAGTAGCTTTGATACCATATATCCAATCCTGCTTATAATATAGACAGAAAAGCCTATATCACCTTTTGTTTATCAGGGCAGTCTCACAAGACCAAATGTTTTTTAAAGTATTTTGTCTTTGGAACATTTCCATAAAACAAATTTCACTTAGAGATTTAATGTACAAAACAGGCAAAGGTGGAGCTCCTCAGCTTAAATTGAAGATAAGGCTACCTTCACACTGGCAGTTCCTCGGTGAAAAAATAATTGGCAAAAAAAAAAAAAAAAGAAAGAAAGAAAGAAAGAAAGAGAAAAGGAAAGAAAACCTAAGGCTCCGAGAATACAATTAGAAACCATGGCCTTGAAGGAACAAAGACTCAAACATTCTTAACATAAGAAGGTCAAAATCATCCAGGATAGCCAATTATCCAATATATAAATCTTATTAATTTCTTCTACAACATAACCTCTGGGTGTTTATCTAGACTCTGTATAAACAATTCTAGGCAGCTAATATTCCTACAGGGTTGAATCCCTTAATGTTCCTTCATTCTATTGAGCCAATATTTAGGTCAACATAATTTTCAACCTTAACCTATGTTCTAGGGATGTTACTGTGATATGGTACAGAGAGTTGGCCTTTGCTGTCTTTTGAAGTGATAGGGATAAAAGTATTATGGATGTAATTTATAGTTTGGGGAAGTATTATGTGTTAAATTGCTCCCCCCCAATTAAATTGAAGTCCTAACCCCCAGTACTTGTGAATGTTAACCTTATTTGAACATAAGGTCTTTGCAGATTTAATCAAGTAAAGATTTAATCAAGGGCGCCTGGGTGGCTCAGTTGGTTAAGCGACTGCCTTCGGCTCAGGTCATGATCCTGGAGTCCCTGGATCCAGTCCCGCATTGGGCTCCCTGCTCGGCGGGGAGCCTGCTTCTGCCTCTGACCCTCTCCCCTCTCATGTGCTCTCTCTCTCTCATTCTCTCTGTCTCAAATAAATAAATAAAATCTTAAAAAAAAAAAAGATTTAATCAAGATGAAGTCAGTATAATCCAATATACTTGTATCTTTATAAGAAGACAGCTATGTAAGGGCAGAAAGATAAAGGGAGATTACTGTGTAGAAATGGAGCAGAGATTACAGTAAGTCATTTAAAAGCCAAGAGACACCAAGACTCTCTGACCATTACCAGAAGTTAAGAGACAGGCATGGGAAAAATTATCCCTCAGAGTCCCCAGAAAGAATACACATGACTAACACCTTGATTTTGAGCTGTCAACCTCTAGAACTGTGACATAACCAATATCTGTTATTTTAAGCTACTCAATTTGTGGTACTTTGTTATGGCAGCCCTAGGAAACTAATATAGAAAGTTAGCCTTTCTACCTTGGTACTTAAAAGAATGAATGGAAGAATTATATCAAAGTGATTGAGACAGACTTGGAGTTTAAAAGATTTGGACTTAAATACTAGTTGCATTACCTATTAGCTGCATGATTTTGGACAAACATCACAATTCTAAAAATCTCAAAATATGCATATATTAAGTTAGAACTGTAATAATAGTGCCTACTTTTGAGAACTTTGTGAGATTAAATAAGTCAATGCATGTAATATGGTTAACATGTAATAAGTACTCAATAAGTATTAGTTATTTTTATTATTACTACAAAAACTTATACTCCAAAGAAAGAGTGGAGACATCTAATCTGACATTGACTCATTTACTCCATAAATATTTATTTAGCCACTTTTATATTATTCAGGAACTACATTAGGAGTTTGGAAATAAATGCCATTAATAGAGATTGTATTCTATTTGAAAGAAACATTAAATTTTAAGCAGATATGTCAAAGGAAGCATTTCAGAATATTTCAGATAATAAAATTTGTGAAAAAATAAAACATCCGTGGGATAAAGGGAACAGAGTTGGGAATATAGAGAAGGCAACTACTTCAGAGAAAGTGGATTTTGAAGACTTACCTATCCTGAGAAAACTTTTTTTAACTTATTAAATAATTTTAAAAATGAATTTGTGTGTTTTGAAAAACGATTTGGATAGTCTTATGCCCCAAATGGAAATATGTTCTATTTGAAATGAAGAGATGTAACCAGAAGAGGTAACTCTAAGGTGGAGATAAGAATGAATGTGTTAGGAATGAGACAATAGGTAATACAAGACAAAAATAAGTAAATCAATGGGGCTTGTAGTCCTTCCTCTCCTTCTGCTTATGGAAATTGGCTTTGGTTTAGCTAGCTGTGTCCCTTCTGTCCCACTGAGGAGAGGGCTACTATTTTTAGAATAGTAGGATTTGGGACAATCAAATTAAGAGATTGAGGAAGCAGCCAAAACAGAAAAGCCATGTAGATCTTGTCTATGAGAAAAACAGAGAGGGTCAATAATACTCCTGAGACTATTCCCAGTGGTGGGAGACACATGAGCATAGATGTCAAGGGTGTAAATGAGAGAGTAGTGTGTCAGCGAGGTGAGGTGAAGGCAGAGGCAGAAGTGAGTTGGTAAGGAAGCTGGAAATTTCTTTCCAGGAGTTATGAGCATTTAGAGAATAGGAAGGAAGACAGATTTTAACAAGATTTGCAGTGAACTAAGTATTTCAACGTGTTTCAGACTTTTAAGAAATGCAACTAAAACCACAATTTATTGTTTAGGGTGTGCTTCCATAAAGACATCATAAACTGTGGGCAGGAACCTCAGGGACCATGGATGGCATCTACAGGATACAAAAACCTGTGCCTCCTCCCTCTGACCCAACCCCATTCATCTGTTCAGATGATGGCTCGAGTTCTCTGGCCTGCCCAACACCTCTCCTGATACATACATACATACATACATACATATATAAAGATAGTTCCTCATAGTTCCTTAGAATTTAATAATTGCACAGTTAATCATCAAATAAATATGGAAGAAAATCCATTTTCTTAGTGCTGAAGCATGGTGAACCAGTTACTCTGAGCTGCTGCTGGGAATCTATCCCACTTTAGGAGTTTCCAGTTTGTCCAGTTTAACCTCTGTCTGAGTCTCTTGGGTGTCTGCTATCCAAATAATGATATATATCCAAATAATTTCATAATTGTGGCTCCTATTTTTGCAGGGGAGCAGTTTTATACTATACTCCAGACTATCCTGTACTCTAAGTGTGGGACTGGCTTGGACTTTGTTGTTCATTTCAACTCTGGCTCACCTTCTTTTAATGAATCTTTATTTTTGCTTGCCCTTGCTTGTATGAAACTCCTAGAATAACCTAAAATCATCTGAGACTCCACCCAAAACTCACACCTTCCCCGAGCTACACAGTTGAAGTCCCATGCCTGACTCGCCACCATTTTCCTAATGTGCTGACCATTGATTCTTGACACCTTGACTGAATACGATGAGTCCTTTTGGAACTTGGTCTCTAACTGCTGGCCCTCTCAGCGTCTCCAGCCCTCAGAACTGTTTCTCTTAGCCTTAATATTTAAGCCATAGTCCCCTTTTCTTTACATATTCTATGCTGATGGCTCTAGCAAATGGTTCACCGTAACCCAAAATGCTTGAAAAATACAGGTTGTCTACTCAAACCCAACCACACTAAGTTGGAAATATGGAATGGAAAATCAAAAGTGAATTTTTTTCAAGCCATTATCAATATCCAAAGAGTTTTAAGAATGAAAAAAGAAATGCTATTTTTATAAGTACTAAATCAAATCTAATAGCAACTTGATATTTCTTTTTTTAATTTTTTTTAATTTTTAATTTTTTTTTAAGATTTTGTTTATTTATTTGACAGAGAGAGACACAGCGAGAGAGGGAACACAAGCAGGGAGAGTGGGAGAGGGAGAAGCAGGCTTCCCGCTGGGCAGGGAGCCCAATGCGAGGCTTGACCCCAGGACCCTGGGATCATGACCTGAGCCGAAGGAAGACGCTTAACCGACTGAGCCACCCAGGCGCCCCTCAACCTGATTTTTCTTAAGAATGTCTGTACCTTTATCATCCTATACAAATTTCTATACTTAGAGGATGATTGAGTATAGGGGAATGAAATTCATTAATTGGGATTAAAACACCCTACAATTCTCAAGTCTATTGGCTTACTGAAACCAGTTGAACAATTAAACAATTAAATTATTCTATAAAATCCTTTTATGGTTTCTTACTCATAAGATCAAAGATGTTTGTTATAAAATGTACTTATAATTAAAACATATATATCAGCATCACTGTCATTTAACTTATGCAGACAGCTGTTCAGCATATTCTCTGATTCCTTTCCTTTTCCACTCTATTCTTTTTTACCTTTGTAAAATATGTTCCTCTTCTGAGCATGATATACCTTTTAACACTTTTTCTTCACAAATCTCATGTACCAATGATATTCATATCTTTACTATAATATTCATTTATCTTTATTATTTTCTATTCCCACCCCAGGCCTACCATTTTATTTTACATTTCTTTGATGTGTTTGAATGGATTTCTTTCCTGAAGTCAAATGTAAGATGAATCTGAAGCCATTAAAGCATTCACGTATTTGGTTATCAAGCATCCTTGCAACTCCTTTGTCCCCAGCCTTTGTCCAGAGCATGCATCCACCGAGCCTCCCTTCATATAGGTAACTTTATTCCTTCCTGGTGCACTAATAGTAATTTGTACATAATGTCTTCAAATTTCACACTTGGATCCAAGTTGGAAAGCACAGACTCACTGTCAGTCTTAATGCTGTCTGCAGAGGAATATGGTGAGAGACAACCTGTGATTTGACTTTGTCAGCTCTTTAGCAAATTACATGCAAGGATAAAGAGGACTTTTTGCTTGCTGATAAAACATATTCTCTATTCTGTTTTTCCTACAATATATTGAATAACACCATAGGGCATAAATCATCAGATGCCTAATATAACAAATGCATAATTAAACACATAAAGTTAAAAAAATGAGCCTTTACAAGAACATTATGTTTTATACAGAAAGGGGAGAGGTATTTCAAAATAATATGCAAAGCTTTCTGTCCTGCAGGGAAACGCAACCAGCAACAGCATTAAAAAACTGTGGATATCCGGAGACAGGCATCTGTTCCCACTGTTATATGTGAGGTGCTTTACTTGTGATGTCATTTATAGCAAACCCTATGGAGATGGTATAATTATTCCCATTTTAGAGCTGAAACCCAGACTAGAAAGTGATTCACCAAGTAAGAAGTGGAATCTGGAGTCAAACAAAGTCTGTTAAATCTAACAGCTCTTGTGGGGTTAGACGGCAGCCCATGGTAGAATTTCTGCCAATAAAATGACTATTATTATAGTTTTCATCTTTTTGAAAGCAAAGATGCAAGTGTCCCTTAGGGATTTAATATAAATAAGCAGGGTTTCTTAAAGTTACAATCATAAGACATAAGTTTCATAGACATAATATATGTCTACATATGTGTATATGCATTTATTATATATTGTACTATATAATATACTATATTATATATTATTTTATGTATATATACACATATGCAATATTATGTCTCTGAAACCTATGCTTTATAATTACAACTTCAGGAACTTTGCTTATTATATATGGAAACGTATTGCTCTTATAGCTTCCTGACCTCCAGGTTTGTAGTACTACTCAGCAAATACATTTTCCCTCAATCTAAACACAAGATACATTTAATGGGATTAATTTTGAATAGTTTACTATTATGATTCTGGTTATGTTACTTTGCTCTCTGTTTTTTCTTGTCTTTTAGCTATTTATATATTATCATCTTCCTTTAAGCTTCTTGAGGCATATATATTTCAAAACTAACAAAACATTAAATATAAAGTTACATGACATGAGGAAATTGGGGGGATAAAAATAAGGAAAGTAATAAGGAAACTTACATATATGTGGCACTCCTGCCATCTTGTGGGTTTTCTGTGTTATCTATAGACCTAATTTAATTTTTCTTTTCTTTTTTATTTTGTTTTGTTTTGTTTTGTTTTAGGGCTGCGGGATTTTTGAAGGAGTATTTTGAACATTTTGACTCCTATAGTGTAAATTACTTAAACCTAACATACTCAATAATAAACAGACAACAAAATGCAATTTATTCTCAAATAGTTCAGAAAAATTATTATCTATACCTATATCTATAATCTACAGCTGTCCTTACACCTGTATCTACTTTTATGCTAATACTTATACTTTTCAAGAAAAAGAGGAATAGCTAATGATAAACAAATGGGGCCAAATGATAACAATGGATAAATCTGGCTAATATTCTATTCTTATTCTTGCAATTTTTCTTTGTTTCAAATTTTTTGCCAATAAATAATTTCTCTCTCTCTTTCTTATTTTCTGTCTCATCTTTGTAGATACTGCTTCAACAATTACCTCCTCTCCCTGTTGCATTATCATCAGTGTTTCTCTACCGAATTAGTTTGAAAAACCTTCCAATGCCCCACCTCTTCCTCCAGCTCTTGTGTACTTTCTCTTCTTGATCTTGTCAGGAAAAACAAAATTCCTCTAGAAGAGAGTCTATACTTGTTTTCATTTGTTTCCCCTCATTCTATCTTAAAACGTTAGCTCAAACATAACATAATAATTAAACTAAACTCCTGATCTTCCTTTCTAACCTACCTTTCCAACCATCTTCTCATCTAATTAATGGGTATTCCATCATCCTATTTGGCCAAAACCCTCTGCACATGTATTGTCTTTCTCTTTTTCTCACAAAGCACATTGATCTATCAGCAGTCTTTATTAGTTCTAAAATCAAAATATATCTAGAATCTTGACGTATCAACTCCTCCACTATGATCTTTCTGACTCAACCACCTATCAGTTGGGTTACTTCCATAAGCCTTCTAACTCAACTCTTGCTTCTTTACTTCAAAGTAAGTAGCTGTATGTTTATTGTATCATTGATTAAAATAAGATCTGTATGCTGCAAAAAACGGATATATTGTAGTAAACATGAAATTTTTCTCACAAAACTTAAACTTATCAATTCTTCTTCTGCTCCTTGGAAGTATGAATCTTTTTAAAAGCCTCTTGACTAGTTTATAACCCAGGACTGTCCTTCTCAACGACCTAGGAGTCATCCCTTTTGAAATGTAATCATCAAGGAAGATAGGGCCTCCATTTGCCAGTCTGTAGGAGGGTAGAACTTAATTTTGGAGAGCAACCTACTCCAAGTTGTAAAAACTACCTCTGGAAGATAGAAAAAAGTTTACTTTTGCTATGGGTAAAGCCAATTAGTAAACTAAGGGGGCCTAATATCCCAACCCGCACCCCAGTCTTTGTCTCAGAAAAGCTGATTATCAAGACTGGGTCTTTCCTCTGTCCCAGGTTGCTGGGACATTATAACACAGTAAGTGTTATAATGAAAGCAGTCTTTTTGCTCATCTTATTGATGAGGAAAGGGTGGCTCACCATAGGACACTCCTGGGATCTACTTAGTAAATGTTAATTTAACAAAGTTATAGCACTGGTCCATTGAAGCTTGAACTTCCTTAAAATATTTTTTTTTATTTCTGAAATTGATATAAATGCTCTTTTTTCCATAGAAATGCAAATTATTTAGCCCATATTTCATAACCTATATATGAAATCTAAAAAACACTAAATTATATATAGCTATGTTGAGGAAAATGTGTTTTTTCCAAGTTCCATCATTTTTAAATCTGGCACTTAATGAATTTGGTCATATAGAAATGAAGTTTCTAACCCGTTCTCATCGAATTATTGGTGAGTGTTTTGTGAAAGCAGAAAGTACATGGATTCTGTATGAAACTCCATTGACAGCTGGAAAATTGAGTAGTTCAGACACTGTTATACCACTTTTTTTTTCTCTCTCTCCTACTTTTTCATCCATCTTCAATATAAACTCCACTGGGTTCTTTTAAAAATTTATTCAGTTATGTATTTATCTCCGAAACTATCCCTCTAGCCCTGTAATCTCCACTTCCCTTTATATCATATTCACTTGCATTCAACCATTTGATTTTCATGCTCAAATTCTCTAAAGTGAATGGTTTCTTCATATTTCATGATGTGATATTGTACCAGTGTATTCACAGCCTAAAACTGAATTTTCCATTTTAACTCTATAACACTGTAAGTGCTCAGATAATCTTCCATCTATTATTATTTCTTATTCCCTTAAGGTATTAATCATTTTCAAATGTCCACTCCTCCCAGCTTTCTCTATTAGGTTTTTATTGTGATTTATTTATAAACTTGCTATTGGCCATAAATTAATTTTATATTGCTTTCACAGAAGGGGCAAGGAGGGACAAAGATGTAGCATTTAAAATCAGTAGACTTAGTTTGTTACTGATGTAGATACAGAAAGAATACACAAGAAAACAATGTGTTCTACTTATTTTATGCTGTTATGTTTAAACCTGAAGGTGAGAGCTTTCATTCATATAACTTGTTACTTATTACCTATAACCTTGGAGGTCTGACTCCACTAGTTTTTATTTCTGCCACTTGCAGATTTGAAGTGTAAGGAGGACTTTCAAATAAACAAAACTATTTAAAAATAATTAGTCAGTGTGCTGTGTCACACATTCAAGTTATTTGTGCTCTCTGTGTCTTTGAGCTATTTTACAACTCTGTAAATTGTAGAAAACTGATAATAATACAGATAAATTTGTCCACAGAAATGCTAAGCAGTTGTGTCCAGTAGAATGCAATTGATTATTGCTTTGTGGATGGACCAATTTTTTTCATATATTTGCAAATTCATTTCAACATTCCCTCACTGCGTACAAATGTGTGAATTTTTTTAACTCATTGTAACATCTTACTGTTTTTCTTATTAATATATGGTTTAAATTAAATAATTGACATGTTCATTTCATATTTGTATGAGATTCAGGATTCTGCCCTCTTTTTAAACTTATTATTTAAAAAACAGTAAAGAAAGGTGTTGCCTAATGTTAAGACAAGTTGCTTTGACTTAACAAACATGTTAGCTAAGCACTGTTTATATACTCCTCCATGATTCAGGTAATAGGGGGTCCCTCCTTCTACCCTATGCTAAAAGGTAAGCAGAGCTCAACCCTATTACTGTTATGGAGAACAATTCCAATAACATCCAACGTTTTGAGTGTATGTGTGTGTCCGCACATGCTTTCAGATGTTACTGGAAATTATTAGGAGAGATGAAAGAGTATTTATGGCAAACAACCCAATTACACAATCTAATAAAACCCCAGTCAACCTTCCTGTCTTCACCAAAAATCCCCACTGAACTACTTCCTGGAAGTCATCTTTTCTTTCTTACCCCTCCCACAAAGCAACCAGTCCTGCCCAAGAATTTTCTCATGTTTACCTCCAGCAAATGCCTCCAGTCTTTATTATGTAGCTGCAATGTTCAGCCAGAAAATTTAGAGCCAGCCTAATCTCCAGGCTTTGGAGGCTACTTACATCCCATTGAGAGCTAATGTAAGCATCTTCTAACAAAAAATGCAATGTTCCTGATAGTGATAGAATTCATTATGGTTTACTTTACAGCAATTAACTTTATACAGATTTATCCTTAGTTTTTATAACATTTACTCCATTATTCACATCAATAGCATTTATTACAGAAGCTATACAAGTATATATCACCCAGCCAGATTTGAAAAAAAAAAAGATGACTTAACTTCCCAAGGCCACAGAATGGTTGTCAAACTAACATTTATATTTTTTGTAAGGATATTCACATTGATTTTTTTTATAGAATTCAATAAAATACTTTCATTTAGTAGGTGGAGAATGTTATCAAGAAATCATCCTGTCCTCCTGCCCTTGCTCTACTGCCTCTTCCACTCCATTAAATCTCCGTTGGTCAATTCTGCCCTACAAACATCTCATAAAAACTATTCATTCTCTATATTCCCCCTGCCACTGGACTCAGTCAGGCCACCTGGATTTTATGATCTGGTTTCCTATAAATATCTCCCTTACTCTTCATTTCCTGTTTCTGGTGATTTTACAGGTTCTAGTCTTCTGAAGCACGTATCCGGACTCTTTATGTTATAATAAGACTCTTCTTGTCCTCTCTTACAACTATTTCTGGGTTGTATCTAATGTATCTATTAAATTTTAGGACATTCCCCAGTTAATTCACATTGAGGCCATTTTCAGATCAATCAGGTCAGGATGTGATGCCCACCTCACCTCATGTACCTCATAATGCAATCTTCATACACTGATAAGTTAAACAATCTCAGTGCTTACTTCAGGTATCTCCAACTTCTATTTTTTCTTATCTTATTGCTTTACTCATCCTTCCCTAGAGGTTCTCCCACCTGAAGTGTCACTTTGGTCCTCTAGGAAGCCAATGTTGAAAAGAACTTAGAAGTAACACCTACGAAAGCTAAAGGAGCAGGCAGAAGAACAGGCCATAGAAAGGCACAAGACCACAGTGGAGATCAGAAACCTGTGAGAGGAAAGGGGAATAAAGATGATGGCACAAAGAGAATCTCAAACTGTGATGCAGACCTGACAACATATGAGACAACCCAGTTAGAAACTCCAGAGCACATATTACCCAGTGGAGAATTTCTGTACTGAATAAAAATGGCCAACCCATAGTACCTTCACCACACCTTGTCTGGACTTGGGCTGCTCAGGTGAAGTGTGGTTGGCTTGAAAACTGAGGTAAGTCCCAAGGCTACCAACAGTGTGAGATAACTGCACTCACCGAAGCTGAAGAACAAATTCTTTGTTGAAAAAAGACTCGACTGGCACACCTCCTGACACCATACCAGGTTAGCCTAAGACTTCTGTCCTGTGTGATTCGGTACATTTTAAAGAAATGTATTTTTCTCTGTTGAATATCTTGGTATTTAGTTCATTCTAGAGATCTGTCTCTCAAGTCTGTAGATATGTTATACTGTTCCTAGAAATGGGGAGCTATCTCAATTTAATAGCTTTCATTCAACTTGAATGGTAACCTGTAAGACTGACAAGCCAAGAATCAACCTTTGGGAGCATAACATTAATACTCTGGTGTGAAACTAAGTCAAACCATCCACTGATCACCTTCTATGAGAAACTGAAATTAACACAATGAAAACCACATCTCTGGTAGCTCTATGTGGTAGAGTAGAATATAGTTCAAACTATTCACTACCCATCACTATATATTGTTTTACTCCAGAGCCCTTCCGTATGGAAATATTATGCTTCACATCCATTGACAGACTTAGACATACAGCTTACTTTTGCAGATGAAATACGAGAGGAAGTGACATGAAGTACTTCAGAAGAAATGTTACAGAGGCTATCATGCAGTTTAACTATTACTCTTTAGATTATATATTTTTCTCTTCCACAAGACCAACAATGATAGGGGCTGTCTGAAAATAACTTTAAGAAAAGATGGAAAAAAGCAAACAACCACAAAAACATGTACAACTGCCCTGAAATACACACTGGGCGGTAAACATAAACCTTTGTTTTTTTTAAGCCACTGAAATTTTTTGAGTTGTTTGCTATCAAAGACTAACCTAACCAAAGACTACTGATTCACTTTGCCTTCTCTGGTCAACTTTGGGGTTTCGGTATGATGCAACATGGGTGTGTGTCCTTGGGCTAGTTTCTTTACATTCCAGGTCTCTTCAGTAAAACAGAGTAAGACGGTGGTCATCATAAACAAGTAAGTACAAACATGTAAAGTACTCAGAAGAATGTTGAGTGGAACATAATGAATGCTTCTACTAATTCCACCAGTGTTATCCATTCTTCCACTGGTCTTATCACCACTATCACAGCCCTATCAGAGAGACTGGATCAATCTTAATTTCCCAATTCTGCCACTTACTACATTTATCATCTGGCATGATTTCTTTAAACAATTGAGCCTTGGTTTTGCCACATAAATTACTTCATATGCATAAATGTTTTTTTTAACATTTATGATACAACAATCAGCATATCAGACTCCTCTGGTGCCCAGTTGAGTCCATTTTCCAAATATTTTGATAAATCAGTGGCTTCATTTTGGTATTAACTTCTAATGATTATCTAGTAATTTCTTAGTATTTTTTTTGTCCTTTACTCTTAGACTGATAAAAGCAATCCAAACACTCTCAAACCTTTCCATTCATCTTTCTGGATATCCTCATATTGTATTTTCCTAAATTTTCATGTGTTTTTCATTCTAAACAGAGCTCTAAATGAATCATCTTGAGTATCAACATTTCTGCTATAAAAGATATACTACAAAGTTGTATGCTGTTGGCAAACACTTCAAAATATCTGAAATGGTCATAAGTTATGGAGCCTCGAGGAAAATTCTTTTTAGAAGCAGTTCTTCCTACTGTCATGTTTTTGAGGCTGGAGAATAATGCTCTTTCTCTTTTTTTTTTTTTTTTTTCTAACCAGGAACAATTAAACAAAAAGATGACCTTTTTCTTAGAAATCCTATAAATCTTGTTTCCTTAATTTTTCCTTGTCTATTCTTTCCACATAAAGCATCTTTCATTATCTGTGTATAACATTGATTTTCATTGCAACATATTTTCCTGAATTTTATACACAGGTTACATATACATTGTTACCAAAACCAAAACAAAACAAAACCTTCAAAAATATATGATTCATCACTGAAAAAAAAATACAAAGTTTGATTTTAAGTTAGCTTTCCTGCTAGATTTTTTAGATGTTAAATATTTTTTCTTTATCCCCTGACTTTCTGGCCTCCTTGGACAAGAGCTGGTCTCTGAGATCAAATTCTTTGGCTGTTCTCTGTAAATGTTCATATATTCAGCAGATTTATATATAAAACCGTTAGGTTTAATTTTCCCTCACACTGTTCACAGATCATAGTACAAATTGCCAACATGTCATTTATATTCTTATCTTTACTCACTGGTAGAACCAGAATGAACCTGAGAGCATACTGTAGATGTTTAGTTGCCCATGCTATTCTTCAAAATGCCTGCCTGGAAAAAAGAAACCCATTGCCATGAGAAATAATACCTCAGTTTTTCAGATCTTCATTGAGAGAAAATATCCAGTGTTCACAAAATTCAGGCAATGTAAATTAACAATTTCTCCAGCTCCTCCTGTTCAACAGTAATAAGTACTCTGGGGAGTACATAAGTATCCTTGGAAAATAAACAAGAGGTTGGTGACTTCTGCACAAAATCTCTTATGACTTAGGAATGTCATTTAGTTAAAAATAGTATTCAGCAACTGGACTTAAGGAAACATTTATTCTAACCTAATTTAAAGTACTTATTTAAATCTGGGGTAAATATGATACCTAGTCATTCCAAAGGTCTAAACTGTCCTTTCTAATATAACAAAAATCCTTTATAGAATTATTGAAACAATTAAATGAAATTGAAATCCTCTTTACGACTCTACAAACCTTATTTACTTATTTATTTATTTGTTTGCTTATTTTCTGAGGGGGGGTGCGAGCGGGGGCAAGGGCAGAGGGAGAGAGAATCTCAAGCAGGCTCCATGCTCAGCCTAGAGGCTGATGTGGGGCTTGATCTCACAACCCTGAGATCATGACCTGAGCTGAAATCAAGAGTTGGCTGCTTAACCAACTGAACCACCCAGGTGCCCCTTGTCCATTGTTTTTATGACACCAACAGTAACTGCCCATGTCATATCATGAAATGCAAAACCCAGAGAAGGATAGTCAGACAAGGTCTCAACAGGCATGGGCTCATCAGGATCCATTTCAATGATGGCAGCATCATCAGATTTTAAGATTTTGGGGCCATCTTCCAGTTAGTCTCTCCCCATAAAGGCAATACATTTTCTTCTTCAATCAGCAAAGTTGCAAGCAATGTGAGTTGTGTGTCTTTTTTTTTTTTTGCTTTAAAGGCATTCCTTATTAACCATATATGGTTCACAGATGTTCTTTTTTTTTTTAAATCAACTTTCTAAAGGAATATAATGTTCATGAATGACAAATATTGCAGTAAAGCAAATTCAAAATAGACAACAAATTACAGTTTATATTTACAAAAAAGCTGTAGGTGCAAACAAATTTAGATTATAAATGTATATGTGCGCCTGCACAGATTCATAGCTACCATTGACCTGGCCTGGATGGTTCAGGAGAATCACTTGAGCCTTATAGTCAGCTGTTTCCTTTCATGGGTCATTTTTTTTTTTTTTTCTGTCACTAGCCACATCACAATGGATATCTTTTTTTTTTTTTTAAGATTTTATTTATTTATTTGAGAGAGAGAGAATGAGAGAGAGAGAGAGCATGAGAGGGAAGAGGGCAGAGGGAGAAGCAGACCCCCTGCTGAGCAAGAAGCCCGATGTGGGACTCGATCCCGGGACTCCAGGATCATGTCCTGAGCCGAAGGCAGTCGCTTAACCAACTGAGCCACCCAGGCGCCCTCACAATGGATATCTTTGACAGACACATTCTTGACATTGAAGCCCACATTTGTCCCCAGGAAGAGCTTTACTCAAAATGTTATGGTGCAGCTTAACAGACTTCACTTGTAATGCTGACTGGAGCGAAGGTGACCACCTGCCAAGTTTTAGAACACCCGTCTCTATTCAGCCCAGAGATAGGACCCAGACCACCAATTTTGTAGACATCCTGGAGGGGCAGAAGAAAGGTCTTACCAGTTGAATAGGTTGGTGGGAGGATGCAATACTGAGCTTCCAGCAACATAGTTCCAATGGCATTTCCATCTTTAGGGGTGATATTGCATTCCTTGAACCAAGGTATGTTAGCACTTGGCTCCAGCATCTTGTCATCATTTCAACCAGAAACTGGCAAAAGTGCACCTGTATTGAGATTGTACCCAATTTTTAAAATGTTGGTGCTGATTTCTGTAACAATTTCCTCATATCTCTTCCAGCTGAAGGAATCCATTTTGTTAGCAATTAGTTTTTCCACACCCAGTGTGTAAGTCAGAATCTGAATGGAGACACCTGCATCAAATTCACCAATACCAGCAGCAACAATCAGAACAGCACAATCAGCCTGAGATGTACCTGTAATCATGTTCCTGGTAGTCTCTGTATCCCGAGGTATCAGTGATGGTGACATGATACTTACTGGTCTCAAATTTCCACAAAGAGCTGTCAATGATGTTACAATACTCATGTTCATCTTTCAGCTTATCCAAAACTCAGACATCCTTGAAGGAGCGTTTCCTATCCCAGCAGCTTCCTTCTAAGATTTTTCAATGATTCTTTGTTGATCCACCACATTTGTAGATCAGATGGCCAGTAGCAGGATAACGTTATTGGTATGAATTTTTTTTCTTTCCCATTTAGGCTTAGATTTAGTGGTGGCTTTCATAACATCTGTGTTCTGGTAACTAGATCATTGTGACACAGATGGAAAGGAAACCTTTTTACTCTTTCTGGATTCCACTCATGGTCTTCAACTAATGATATGTAAACACATTATCTTATACATAAAGATAAAGTTAGCTTTTATCTTGTCTGTGGTTGTTCCATCTTAACTCCCAGCAAGTCTGGAACCACAGCACTAAACTTGACCGAGAGGGGGATTAAATCTACTAAATAGTAGTAGGACTAATTACCTGTTATTTAGAGTCCACCCAAATCTCCCTGGGTGGAATCCTATACTAGCTTATTTCATTGTTATTAAAAATTTAGAGATGATGATGATGATGATTTAGTTTATATGACCTGATTTTAGCTGCAAACTTGTGCCTAGGCTCCTTGGGCCCAAAATATCTCACACATATTTTGATGGTACCTTTGCATACTCTGCTTTGTCTTTATGCAGTCATTTGTAAGTACTTAGAGTGTGCAATCCTGTGTGATAGCTGCAGTTGGCATTGTAGGAAAAATAAATGAAATTATCCTCTGATGGCAGGTTTGCCTCCCAAGCCACACCTGGTTTGAGGTCACACATACTGATGGGAAGACAACATAGTAATGGAATTTGTAGATCTAAAGTTGGACAAATAACTAAATTAGGGTTTTTTGGTTTGGGTTTTGGTTTTTAATTTTACGGAGAGAAAATTCATCAAGAATTCTTTTGGATTCCTTGGGCTATTTTAGTGAAAATGTAAAATGAAGAAACAAAACTTCAAGGCTGCCAGAAGTCCTTTTTAAAATGCAGAGACATGATCTGAAAGGAAGTCAAGAAGACATACCACCCTTTGATACTCAGTGGGAATCTGAAGCGGCAAAAGATATTAAGAATGCTTGTACGTTTAGATTCATTTTATGATGATACCAAAGTATCACCTAATTTTACATCTTTGACCAAGTGTTATTCATGCTTTGATAAAAAGTATTCCAACTGCTTGGACTCCATCTAACCCTACTGTTAGGAAGGCAGTATAATTTGTGGTAGGCTATTAGCTCAGGTCCTCCAAATGAAATTCAATTGTGGGAAAATATTAGAAATAATTGAACAGAGAAAACAAGATTAAAACACAGAATAATTTTGAGACTCTTAAGCCAGTGGAAGCATTTCTATAGTCCATTTAAAATGAAATAAAATAGGAGGCAGATGAGGTAGCTATAAAATTTTTAATAGATTACAGTAAGTATTAGGTGATCTGGCTGGTCATCAACTCCTTAGACTATAAAAGGACTGGAACAGATTCACTCAAATTTTCCTAGCCTAAATGATTTTTTTAAATTTGTGATGATAGCACACATATGGAAACTATGGTCTCTTCAGAACAAGTACTGATTAAAATGGTGTGAAGTAAAAGAGAGAGTTACGATTCTGTGTGATGGGTTGATAAGCATCCCTTGACACAGGAATAGAAGAGATCTGAGACCATTTATACTGATATGGATTAAATGCCAAAGGGTGATAAGGAAACTATTGGATACCAATATACACTATACTCTTATACCCAAATTGGCTAATGAAATTAATTGCTAATAAAATAAAAAATAAGGGATGACTTGCTTCTGTTAGAGAATATGGTGATACAATTCTGGAAGCCTTAAACGTAAAAATGACTCAAAGTAGAAACCTATGAAGGCAAGTATTGTATTCTAATGCATTACCCCTATTAAAAAGTACTCTGGGAATAGATATGATGTCTGAATGTGGGATTTTTTTTCCATACTTAAACCATTAAGAAAAAGGAAGCCATGCCAATCCACTCTTCACTCGTTTAAATGCGGTATGCTAGATGGAAATCTTTAGAATTACCTAAACCCACTCAGGCAATTAACTTAAAACTGTAGGATATTTGGTGTAATCAAGGGATTTTTGCTTTATTTAAGTGTATTTCAGTTTCACCTGAATTAGCACCCTAAAAGTCTTGTTTCATATTCTGAGGAAAGCTAATAAATCCTTGAGTTTACTTGTAGGATATGAAGAATTAGGCAAAGTGTTACCTTAGTAGCATGCTGTATTCAGTATGGTTTTAACATTTCAAACAATACAACATATTAAAGGAGATCAATGTTTTGTGAACAATTTGGTTAGAGTTTTCTTCCCCAATTCTTATCTCAAAAGGAAGCCAAACTAATTTGTATTCATGTGGAATGAAACCCAACAAATACTTGCTGTATTCTCACACAGATATAGATCCTGCTGATTATTGACAAAATCTGCTATGAAGAGACTTAGATCTGATTAAATGAAAAAAAAAAAAGACTGCTATTCATCATATTGATGATACAATGTTGACAACTCAATCTGAAGGTCAAGTGGACTGAACTAAATGCTGATAAATCAATATGGCCACCAGAGGGTCATAGATTAACCCAGCTAAACTACAGAGTCAAGCACAAATGGTAAGATTCTTAAAAGTTACCTGGACTGGAGACACTAGAAATATACCTCAAAGAACCAGAAATAAGTTATTTTCTCTGCCATCTCCAAAATAAAAATAAGAGGTATGAAGATTGATTGGGTTGTTGGTCTCTAGAGAAATCACATACCACAAATAAAAATTTTACTAGTCCCTTCTCACAAAAGTACCAGGGAAAAGGATGAATTTTTATGTACAACAGAAGACACTCAGAGTTCCAAAGAACTCAGTCTAATGGCTTACCCAGTCTATTCCTTGGGGTGGTACAAGCCCAATGCTCAAATGGTATAAATGTCAGCCACTTGCTCTTATGCTGTCTAGAGCCTTTTGCAAAAGCTCATATCTGTTACCCAGCAATAATAACTGCTGGGATTTTGGAGTAGAAATTTGCCAGAAGCAGTTGCCATATAAATTCCCTTTGAAAGACAATTTTAGGTCTGTTAATGGGCTTCAAATGAAACCTTATGTTATGGAAGGACATAAAATTATTTTGAGACACAAAATACCTTTTATGTCATGGATTATGTCAAAATAACATTCCAATAGAGAGGGAAACACACAGAGGAGTTGGGAATGAAATATTAAAAAATATGCTACTGTGGTACCCATCCCATACATGAACAGGTGGCTGCCATACCTGTGGGTTCCATATTAGATCCACCTGAGAAATTATCCGACTCTACAGTTGAATATGTGTGTCCCTAAGATCACCTAATAAATGATGCTAAATAAGCAATAATGTACACATATGGTACTTCCCAGGACACTCAATTACAAATGCAACTGTATTGTATCTGGCCAATGACTGAAGTTTGCAAGAAGACCTAAAAAATAAGACCACTAAGTTATCAGAATTAGGAGCAGTGTCCCTTGTGGCATCTGAAGAACTAGATAAAAATAATAAAACAGTAAAGCTTTGTACCAATTCTTAAGCAGTAGCCAATGAATTGGCAATATGCTTCATAAAATGTACCTTAAATTATTAAAAAATAAAAGGAGTCCTAGTATGTGGCAATATTGTCATGAAAAAAAATATGGTTTTGAAGATGACAAACCAAAGATGTATATAATGAATAGGAATAATGAATATGTATATAATGAATACAAAGATATATATAATGAGGTGTGTGTGTGTGTGTATGTGCACACACATGTACTCACACGTATACTTCAGAATGGAACTGGACCTAAAAAACAAATGTTCTTTTTCACTCTGGAAGTGATCACTGGAGTACACGAGGTGAGTGTTCATTGAGCCATTCAGACTTAAAAAAATGGCAGAAAAGATACACCTCACTGTCCTCAGAACCTCAAAAATGTGTCTAACAACTCTGTTCAACAAGACCCTGAGAAACTAAAATCACCTAAAAGCACCCTGAGGGAATCCGGCTAACCTGCAGCTAAGGAGGGGATGATACTGGCAAGTTATCCATGGCTCTAGTCATGGGTCTTAACTAGGATAAAAGCTCACTCCAGATTTGGAATTGTACACTCAGTAATTGAAGCAGACACCTCCAACGCTATTGTCTGCAAGAGAAAATAAACAGTTTTTAATGTGCAACCCTTTAAGTCACCTGAATAAGAAACCTACTTTACAGCAGGTGGAGCACAACAATGAGTTAAGAAACTTCATATACAATGGGCTTTTCATAAACCTTCCAACCCACAAAGTTTGAAATTTGGAATGAACCATTGAAAGATCTGGTTACAAAACTGGGAGGTGATTGGAGACTGAGCAGATAGCTTGCATGATAGAATGATTTATGTGTTAAAACAATGTGTGGAAGTAAAGGGGATTTACCATTTTATAGATTGATGATGTAACAAGGAAAAAATAGAGAATAGATGGTGGAACATGATGTAAGAATGAACTTACATGAACTTATCAACTCCTCTTTCCGCTTCTCCTCCTCCTTCTCTTCTTTCTTTTTCTCTTCCTCCTCCCTCTCATTTCTCTCCCCCTCTCCCTTCTCCTGCTCCTTCTTCTTTTTTTCTACCTGATCCAGCAGTTCTGGGACCTAGACTGCAATTACTAGTTCCAGACAAAAAGAAAAATCAGTTTCTAAACATGACATCATGATGATTCCAAATATTAAGTATTTGAGTTCTTAAGAAATAATGAGGTGGTTGTTCCTTCCTGACACCTATCTAAATTGAGATTAATGGTTCTGCCTTTTTTGCTACCTAGTGGTTGAGCAGTTTCATTAGCCTATACTTTTCCATCCCTACATAATATATCTGGGAATGGACAAAAGAGGAACCACCAATAAGTCTTATGTTAGGGCCAGCTCTATCAGTCAGTTTGCTGCACTTGGCAGTTCTACCCCAAGGGGAGTTTCTGGGTGAAATTTAATAACAAATGGAAAGAAATGGACACAATTTCTGATTGAACAGGAGCAAGAAATTGGTAATGCAAAAAAGGAAAAGGTAACAATACTTTCGTGTGTAGATAGCAAGAAGATCATATTCTTATCTCCATTCACAGATGCCTATAAGGGTTAAAGTATTTCCTGTCAGAATATCTTCCTCTGTTTGAATCTGAAGACCAAGACGGGTCCTGGTGGATTTAGTAAACATTCATTCTACATTATCTAATTGATGATGCATCTCAATGATTTTAATAACACTGTGTGGATGAACATTTGAGATAACTCTAAAGCTGACTTTTCTTTTGTTTCCCATTTTACAGGTTATGGTAATCACATTGGACAGCTTTTGGGGGATAACCTATGGTAAGTCTTACATCTCAAGCACCTACAAAGAATTTTGTTCAACAACAGAGCCATGGACTATTATGCAATTATTGACTCACATTATAATATGTTGAGAAAATTACCTAGATAAAATGGACTTAAAATATCTTTGGTATTCAAATTATTGTAGTATTCTCTGTCCCAAGATTTTTGAGAGTAGAGGCCAAAATCAAGATAAAGAATACTTAACAAACTGAAATCAATGTTAGTTTAGGAAGACTTGGTTGGCTCACAATAGTCCCTATGCTCTTTGAGAATACCTATAAGGAGTTCTTTGGAATACTCCAACTAAACTATATTTGGAAGCAACAGCTAGCCATACGACATTCCGCTGAGGAGGTCAACTTTTCTGGTTCCAAGATAAGTTATCAAACTGTACTTAATCACTAAACTCACTGGCAACAATATGTTTGGTGGATAAGACAAAATTGTCTGAAACATTCAAGAGAAACTTGAGTGATATTGGCTGAAGTCTAGAAGTTGTACGGTAAACCAAACTTGTTTTGACTGAGGAAAAAGACCCATGAGCTTCTATTGCCATTCAGAATGCATGCTATTTTAGAAGGAAGACAAAGGATAACAAGTGGCCTGAATAGAGGATATGTTTTACAAAAAAAAAAAAAAAAAAAAAAAAAAAGAATTAAAAAACTCAACAGATTGGGGGCACCTGGGTGGCTCAGTTGTTAAGCGTCTGCCTTCAGCTCAGGTCATGATCCCAGGGTCCTGGGATCGAGCCCCGCATCGGGCTCCCTGCTCGGCGGGAAGCCTGCTTCTCCCTCTCCCACTCCCCCTGCTTGTGTTCCCTCTCTCGCTGTGTATCTCTGTCAAATAAATAAATAAAATCTTAAAAAAAAAAAAAAAACTCAACAGATTGTTAGACAGCATTCTAGGAGATTTGGTTGGGAAATAGCGTACACACTGACCTGAGAAGGGCTATCTTTGTATACTCATCTAGAAGGAAGTAGCAATAGCTCATGGAAAATGGTCTTTGACCTTGGCAGAAGAAAGCACAAGGAATGAACTTATGTGAAACTTTTGGCCCCAGTAGGCTGTGAAAATACATTTATGGACACTATATTTTGCATAAATGTTCTTTAGCTTCGAAAGCATCATGAATAAATTTAAAAAGCAAGTTTACCCAATATGCAATTAATTAGAACTGACACCTTTTAAACATGTCTAGGATTTTTACTAGAGGTCATAAGATAGAATTATTCGAGGAAAAGTTCTATTGGGAAACTTTGAGTGTGTAAACTTGTGGTATGAGACAGGAAACATGAAACTTGGAATCTGGAATTAACTGACAGCTGTCCTTTTGAATGATTTAACAACATCTATAACAATAGTGGTATCGGGGCGCCTGGGTGGCTCAGTCGTTGAGCGTCTGCCTTCGGCTCAGGTCATGGTCCCAGGGTCCTGGGATCGGGCCCCGTATCGGGCTCCCTGCTCAGCTGGAGGCCTGCTTCTCCCTCTCTCACTCCCCTTGCTTGTGTTCCCTCTCGCGCTGTCTCTCTGTCTGTCAAATAGATAAATAAAATCTTAAAAAAAAAAAAACAAACAATAGTGGTATTGATGAATTGGGAGACTGAATTAGTAGTTTAACAACATGCTCTTCCAATGGAAGATGATTGACCAGAGAAAAAGTAGATTTATCCAATAATTACTACATTAAATCCATATATTGATCCTTTTCATATATTTCAAATTTCACCACTGAAAAGAAGTAAAAGGGTTGTAAGCTTGTGCATGACACACAAGTTTGAACTGATATAGTTAGTAAATTAAAATGCCTTTTTAAAAAGCATTACCTAGGGTGCCTGGGTGGCTCAGTGGGTTAAGCGACTGCCTTCGGCTCAGGTCATGATCCTGGAGTCCTGGGATCGAGTCCCGCGTCAGGCTCCCTGCTCGGCAGGGAGTCTGCTTCTCCCTCTGGCCCTCCCCCCTCTCATGTGCTCTCTCTCATTCTCTCTCTCTCAAATAAATAAATAAAATATTAAAAAAAAATAATAATAAAATAAATAAATAAATAAATAAATAAATAAATAAATAAATAAATAAAAAGCATTACCTAGGGGGCACCTGGGTGGCTCAGTTGGTTAAGCATTTGCCTTCGGCTCAGGTCATGATCCCAGGGTTCTGGGATCGAGCCCTTCGTTGGGCTCTCTGGGTCAGCAGGGAACCTGCTTCTCCCTCTGCCTGCCACTCCCCCTGCTTGTTCTCACTCTCTAACTCTGTCAAATAAATAAATAAAATCTTAGGGAAAAAAGATTTATAAAAAGCATTACCTAGGTCTCATTGGGTGATATGAATAATTAGTGTTTTGATGTTTATCCTTCTACTTTTTCTATTTTACATGTAAATTTATGTATTTATTTATTTTTAAATATTGTATTTATTTGAGAGAGAGAAAGGGGGTGGGGGGAGGGCAAGAGGGAGAGGGAGAAGAGGATCCTAAGCAGACTGAGCTGAACACGGAGCCAGACGTAGTGCTCCATCCCATGAACCTGAGATCACAACCTGAGCTGAAACCAAGATTCAGTCACTTAACCGACTGGGCCACCCAGGAGCCCCATTTACATGTATTTTTAAAGACACAAAATGAGAAGTGATGATGTTGAGATATATGAAAGTAAGAAAGCTAGATAAAGGGACAGGGGGTTGACTACCTATGTTTGCTCTTGTGTTTTGGAAGTATTTTCAAGTTATTTGATCTATAATGCAAATCATTAATTTAAGCACTTAGAAAGAAGGTCATAAGAAATGATCAACATTCTTGATTTTACCAGAACAGTATAAGAATAGGATTTGAGCAAAGGAGGAGTGTTCTTGGAGGCCCACTGCTCTGGATCCAGAAAATGAGAGCGGACTTTCTCCAGAGAAGTTAAAAAAAAAAAAAAACCTACAAAAACCTTATTATTCTTTTTATCTTCAGTTTGCACTATTAATTTTCAACAAGGTCTGTGATAAATTACTCTTTCCTGCTGGAGTGGCTCCATGATAAGCCGTGATTCTATCCTTGCCTTTGGTATTAATTTAATTAGTCATGCCACCTTAAGATAAGTCATTTTGTTCCCTTGGATCTCAGTTTCCTTATATATAAAATAAGTGAGTTGTAGCAGACTGGTATCAGAGCCTCTTCATACCCAACCCTCTGAAGTATTTTGTGTTTCAAAACTCATGCATGTCTAATCCATACCAGATGCACCAGAACATTGGGATAGTTTTTGTTCATTCCTGCATATAAATGTGTTCACACTAAGTAACCCAAGACACCAAAGTCTATACTTTCTAGATATTGCTATTTTAAAATCATATTTGACATACAAATGGCTAATAGACACATGAAAAAAATGGTCAACATCACTCATCATTAGGGAAATACAAATCAAAGCTACAATGAGATATCACCTCAGACCTGTCAGAATGGCTAAAATTAACATCTCAGGAAACAACAGATGTTGGCAAGGATACAGAGAAAGGGGAATGCAAACTCATGTAGCCACTCTGGAAAACAGTATGGAGGTTCCTCAAAAAGTTAAAAATAGAACTACCCTATGTCCCAGCAACTCTACTACTAGGTATTTATCCAAAAGATACAAAAATACTGATTCAAAGGGGCACATGCACCCCAATGTTTATAGAAGCACTCTCCACAATAGCCAAAACATGGGAAGAGCCCAAATGTCCATCAATCGATGGCTGGATAAAAAAGATGTGGTATGTATATATATATAATGGAATATTACTCAATCACCAAAAATAATGTAATCTTGTCATTTGCAATGACGTGGATGGAGCTAGAGTGTATTATGCTAAGTGAAATAAGTCAGTCAGAGAAAGGCAAATACCATATGACTTCACTCGTATGTGGAATTTAAGAAACAAAACAGATGAACATGGGGGAAGGGAAGGAAAAGTAAAATAAGATAAAGATACAGAGGGAAGCAAACCATAAGAGACTTAACTACAGGGAACAAACTGAAGGTTGTTGAAGGGTGGTGGGTAGGGGGATGGGGTAACTGGGTGATGGGCATTAAGTAGGGCACTTGATGTAATGAGCACAGGGTGTTATACACAACTGATGAAGCACTAAATTCTACTCCTAAAACTAATACTACAGTATATATGTACTAACTTGAATTTAAATAAAATCTTGAAAGAAAAATAAATTTAAAAAAAATAAAATAAAATAAAATTATATTTGAAAAAATTAAGAAAGTCATGCTAGGTTAAAACTATGTGTTCATTTACTTTAGCATTTAGGTTCTGTGCTGAGTGATTAGAGATACAAAATGTATAACGGACAGTTTCTGCTTTGTTTGTCCATCTAGTTGACAGAGATAAGCCAACCCTCACTATTCACTTATCATGAAAGTGAAAAGTAAGAGACACAGGAAATATCCAGGTAAACATATAATGCTAGTGTATTAGAATTCTAAAACAACAACAACAACAACAACAACAACAAAACAGAACCAATAAGAGATATATATCTCTCTATCCCTAATTATCAGAGAGAGAACGAGAGAGACTGATTAATTACAAGGAACTGGATCACACAATTCTGGAGGCTGACAAGTCCCAAGATCTGCAGTCAGGAAGCTGGAGATCCAGAAGGGCTGTTGATGTCTGAAAGCCTGAGAACCAGGACAGCGCGCTATACTTCCAGTCTGGGGGCCAGCAACCTCAAGGCACAGGAAACCCGCTGTTTCAGTCTGAGTCTGAAGCCAGGAAAAACAATTTCCTAAAATGAGAAACAAATGAAAAACCCTGTAGATGACTGAAATGAGACCGAATAACAAACCAGAGCTGTTCTTCATTGCTTTGTCACAGGAGCTGCTATAACTAATATGCTTCACTCTCTCAAGTTGCATTTAATAAATTATGGCTTTTTTTTTCCTGATTATAACTATAGTAATAGAAATGTTATACGAGTCACCAAGCTCAGTTTCCATAATATTAAAAGACACAATGATAATTCTGTTAGAGAAAATAGAAAAAAAACATTTTGTTTTTTAAGTCAAAGTATTAATAGCAAAAAACACTATTTGATTATTTCCCACATATATCTGCACACTTTGCTTTGGGTAAATCTGGAAAAAGAAAACGCTCTGGGATTTTTATACAAATTTCATAAAATAGATTTGCAAAACAAAACCTTGTAAGCTGTTTACAGGAGAGATCCAACATAATATGTTGATGTGCTTTGGTTTAGATATATACAGCTATTTATAATATATCTTTTTATAAAATATATCTTCATCCTGAAGTAAGGTTCCTGTTTTAGAAAACTATTTAAAGCAGAAAGCTTTACAAAGCACTTGAGCAACTTTCCTCGATCCTTACTAGTCACTTGGATTTAAGTGTTTTATTAGGAGTTTGTGTGTTGAGATTTTTGTCAGTACATTATTGTTACATCATTACAGAATGAGTCTTCCTGGCAAGTCTCAGATTTTTCCCAAGAATCAGAATTATTTCTGTAAAGAAAGATGTTTGCAATTAGAGACATTTAAGACAATAAAAGTGGGAGTTAAGTGTTCAATAATTGTATTATCTTTGAGTTGCAAAAGGCAGAAATAAAAAACTTTGCTGTAATATGAATAGAATTTTAAGTAAATCATCATTGAGTCAAAATAAACTTCTTTTTTTATTATTATTTGAAAATCAGTTCTCACACTTTCCCCCATTATCTATTTGATATATTTCAGACTTAAAAAAAAAAATCTCCAACTCTAGAGATTTCTTCCTTGTCTCAAACCTATGCATAAATGCTTTATTTAAATGAAATATTTTTCTCTCCAAAGTGATTTATTTCATTTAAATATCATACACATATTTCAGGTATGTCTAGTCATTTCATAATTTAAAAATATTCTCCTTTAAATTTTAGCCTGTTCCTCTGATGCAGTTATTAATTAATGTCATTATATCTTAACAGTTGAGACATGAAAATTTCTTATCTGCTTTTGGTATGAGGATTAGAGGAAATTCTAGTTGAAACCTGCTTATATTGACTGATGAAAACTGAACTTATCTAATTTGCTTATTCCTTGCTAGTTGAAGCCTGGGTCATTAGGTAATCTGACAGGTACTGTAATTAATGACATACTTATCTTAATAATAAAACAATTAGTAACTTCCATATAAGCAGGCCATGGAAAGCTAGTTATTGATGAAAATAAAATATTCAACATTACAAATACTTTTGGCTACTTTTATCCTGAAACTATGCTTCATGTTTTTGTTTGTTTGCTTTACAAACTTAAAAGTTTATCGATAAAACTGAATGGAGATTTAAAAAATGAAATAAAATTGCCTATTATGTTAGAAAACTTTTAGGAGCAAAACATTTACTTTAGAACAGAACACATAATTCTTAACTGTACTATGAAGGTATAGAAAAGAACCCAACCATTAATAAATCAAAGCCATACTTTTTATTATAATATCAAGCCTAAGAAATTTGGAAGATTAGGTCCCTCTTTCTAATGTTCAAAAATGCTTTTATATTTCAGCATAAGCTGAAACCAACCCATTTATTTTCAACATTTCAAAGATATTATACTTTCAAAACAAAGGAGATCACAGGCATGCTGCACTCGGTTTAACAAAATAAGTACTGATTGCATAACACATTTAATTACATTTAGGATATCATTTGTAACAAGGTAGTCATTATATATTACCTATTAGTTATACTTCATTATTGTATGAGATAAATTAAATTTAAACATGTTAACAATCCTTGCTATGAAACATCAAATTGTCTTATTTACATTTTTCCCCATCAAGTTTTCTGCATCTGCTTTTATTTCTGTTCAGAGGTGAGAACACAAAATGTCATTTTTCCTGAGTGATAAAAACAGTAGTGAGGCACCACAAGATACCTCCTAAAGTTCCAAGGATATAAATTAATATTATAATAAATCCATAACACTTCACTATTGAGGTACAATTTACTGAATTACCATATGCATGTTTTATTACAAATGAATGTTTAGTTAAGATTAAAATAATTATGAGAGTCTGTATGTACAGAATGACTTAAGATATGATTTTTTTTAATGTACAAAGATAGTGAAAGTAACAAAGGCTTATAATAGAAATTAGAATAATTTCTTATTTATAGAGGGAAACATATTTTACCTATGATTTAACAAGTCTTATTACCCTGATTGTATCCTTACTCCATTAAATGTAGGGTCTTAAAACAAGAAGATAGCTACTTTGTTATAATTGATTCTAAGTCCAGAAACAATTCCTATTGTACACGTAGTAGGGTATTTTTTTTTTTAAGATTTTATTTATTTATTTATTTGAGAGAGAGAATGAGATAGAGAGAGAGCATGAGAGGGGGGAGGGTCAGAGGGAGAAGCAGACTCCCTGCTGAGCAGGGAGCCCGATGCGGGACTCAATCCCAGGACCAGGATCATGACTTGAGCTGAAGGCAAACGCTTAATGACTGAGCCACCCAGGCGCCCCGTAGTAGGGTATTCTTAAGGATTGTGTTGGAAAGACAATTACTCTAGTTAATATGAAGAACAACATATTAAAATGAAAGCAATTTTTTAAAAACAAGTTTTTTAGTTTCATCTGTATGGTAGATTAGAGGTGTCTGTAAATACCTTGCCACTCCTCTAAGTAAGAGAGAATCAAATTTTTTCCTTTCCTTGAATCTGAGCTGGTCTTGGTGAATTGTTAGTCCAAAGTAATGTAGTAGAACTGACCTTTCAGGAGTTGCGGAGCCTCGGCCAAAAAGGACATTTTAGCTTGGGCCTGGGTCTCTTGAAGTACTTCTCTAGAAACCCTGAGTTGCAAGGTATAAATTCTAATTACCCTGAGACTGTCAACTGAGTCCAGCTGAACAGCATTCAACCACAGTGCAAACCAGATCATTCAGCCCAGTCCATTTGTCAAGTGAATCTGAAGAGTGAACTCTATTGGTGCCATGTGGATTTTCTGATTCAGAGAATTATGATATATAATAAATTTATTGTTTAATAAATTTGGGTTTGGGGGGCCTTGGGGTTGGTAAATGAAATAAGCTATTTCTTTTTTGGGGGGAATGGAGGTGATCCAGATTAGCTATATAGGAATCTACCAGGAACACTTTAAAATATCATACATTCCTCATAAGCACAAATGTTTACAATGGCTTCATTTTAATGAAGTGGTTTAATCACACCCCGTCACAGATCTAACTGCTACTACTTGATTTAGATAATATCTGGTAGTCTGTAGGTTAAAATGTATCTCAGAGAACCTGAGGAGGAACTTGTATTTAAACTCCATGTAATTCATATTATACAATCACAGAATCTTCACATAAACTGAATCCACTCAGTTTTTGGATTGCAAAGAATGTAAACATATTCGTGTGTGTGTGTGTGTGTGTGTGTTTATGTCTTAACAAAAATTTGATTGTTTCAACACATATGTAAGTTAGTTTTGACAGTATTTCTATCTTACACATACTTTTAATGAGTTACTTTTTTGAAGGTGATGTTTTGGATCCTCCTAGGCAGGCCTACATTTTTGTCAGCTTCTAGAGGAACTTTACCAACTCAGACTTCTACCTCTGTGCCTTTGCAAATGCCTATTCCTAACTTTAGGTAGTATATAGTTTTCTTTGTTATCTCTGGAAGAGTTGTTTTCAAAAGTCTTCTAAAATACAGTAGTCTCCCTTATCCACCCAGGGGTACAATCCCAATCTTCAGGGGATGTCTGAAGCCACAGATAGAACCAAACTCTATATATCTATGTTTTTTTCCTAAGCATACATACCGTGATAAAGTTTAATTTATAAATTAGTCACAGCAAGTGATTAACAACAGTAACTAATAATACAATTGAGCCATTATAGCAATACATCGTAACAAAAGTTGAGCAAATGCTGTCTCTTTCTCAAAAGATCTTATTGTACTGCACTCTCCCTTCTTATGATGATGATGTAAGATGATAAAATGCTTATGTGATAAGATGAAGGGAGGTGAATGACAAAGGCATTGTGATGTGGCTGTTGGGCTACTATTGACCTTCTAATGAGACATCAGGAGGATCCTCTGCTTCTGGACCGTGGCTGACCACTGAAACCACAGAAAGTGAAAACACGGATAAGGGTGGACTATTGTACATTAATTTATAGAAATTGGAGGAAAGGTAATTTATTATGGTACTGGCTATGTTTATTGACATATTGTATTTTGATGTATAAGGAAGAGTATGCATGTAATATCTTAATTCCATCTACTTATATCTACTACATCTTTATTCACATTTCCATTTAAAATGAATATGTTAATATATCAAGTTACTATATTTTGTCACGACAAACCGGTACCTTAAAATAATGTAAATAGCAACAACAAAGTCAATGAAATGGAATTGAGAAAAATAATGCTTTTCCGTAAGATGGAAAAATGACTTCTTCTACTATAAAAATAAATTTGGTTCAAACTTCAATTGAAATAAAGACTTTCACTGAGATTAGAACTTATAAGATTTTAGAAGCATAAGTAACCATGAAATCTGTACATGACCTTAATTACAGTGTTTACCAACTAAGCTCAATAATATTCAAATTATCATCTATATATTAAAATGTATACATTGTAATTACATCCTGTAAGGCTACTGCCTAGATCCAGTTGTGAAGCTATTTTCAAACTGTAGTTAATCATTACATTCTTTGAAGACCAGGGATAGAAGGTATTAGAATAATTTTATTTTATAATACATGTTCCATTTATAAAATGCTGTTATTTCCAAATTGATACTTTCTTATTTTAAAAAGGAAAGAAAGGAAAGGAAAGGAAAGGGAAGGAAAGGAAAGGAAAGGAAAGGAAAGGAAAGGAAAGGAAAGGAAAGGAGAGGAAAGGAAAGGAAGGAGAGGAAAAGAAAAGAAAAAAAAACAATTTTATTCTAAGCAAACCAAATCACATAATAATTAGTGTGGTCATAAAGAGAAACAGCTAAGTATAAATTTTAACTAACCAAATATTTCAATTCAAATGAAAAATGTCCTTTTAAAAGAAAAAAATCTTTATGTTCTGTAAAAGAAAATTTATATGTAGAAAATATCAAATTTCAATTTTCAATTATAAGGACTAAAAAGAGGAGCAACTGTTTGTTAAAATTATTACTTTCTTTTCATTGAGATCACAGTGAAATGCACATTCAGAAAATCTAAAATGAGAGTGCAGAAAATGTCATGTTGCCCTAACCCTGAAAGCTTTGTTATATTGGGGATAATATTCTCAAAACATGTCAAAATGTCTTACTTTTATACTTAGATGAAGTTGTTGATGCATGGATTGCTTACAATTCACCATATTTAGAAAATCAATTTCTTACCAGGTCAATCATCAGAACAATTGTTAGGACTTCAACTGAGCTTTGAACATATAAGACCCAGGGCAGAGTGTGCAGGTGAAAGTCTCATGCAACTAATTAACAAGTTTCTAAGAAACAGAATCACTAATCACGTTAATTTTTGTGTTGGAATGTGTCCTGTCATTCTAAGCAAGGGATAACTGTAATTGTAATCATTGAAATAAAAAAAAAAAAAAATACATGTTAAGTAGCTTAACGGAAACAGATGAAAAACATAAACTAGGTAATAGAGCGGAAGAAAATATTCTAAACTCAAAAGATAAATACAAATACGGAAAAACAATGTTCAATTTAAATTAATGGATGAGATCATGGCTTTCCGTGTTTAATTTTAACACATATCTGGAAGAGATTTGAGAATGAAGAAGTACTTTCAGTGAAGGTAATAGGAGAGAATTTGTTGTGAACTGGTAAAAGACAAGGATCTTTAGAGCCAAGAGCATGATTTCCAGTCATGGGAAAAAAACAAACAAACAAACTGAAAAGGATGCCACAAAAACATCCCAAAACACTGAGGCAATGGGATCTTAAGAGAAGACTGATTACTTACCAAAAAATAGTAGATTTCACCATTGCAAAAATAGGAACCAGAAGTTAGTGAAATATTGTCTTCATAGTGTTGGGGAACAATAGCTGCTAATTTACAATTGTTTACTTAGGTCAACTATAAATTAAGAACAAAATTGAAATCCTGTTTTCTTTAAATTTTGTTGTTGTTATATGGACCCTTGAGAGATTCTAATGAAGGCTATGGGCTCTGGCCCTGGCTGAGACACATACATGCTAGGTTTGCGTAGCACTTTAATTTGTAAATGCCCTGAAGCGCCTTCGCTGTTCTAGAGAGCACATCCTTACCTGTGAATCAGCTATGATATATAAGATTGTATATACTGAATACTTATGCCACTCTTTTTAGAAGCCTTGCAGTTCCTTTTTTGTTGTTGCTCAATGAATTGTACTGATTTTATTAAAGGTATCATCCACCGTGTTACATACATGCTAACGCAACTCACAGACTTAAAATATATTTCATGTTTTTTTTTCAGGCACTCGCCAGCACTGGTACTCTCAACTTCCACTAACTCAAGTAGAAAATGCCTGTCCTAGTTTCACATAAATGCATGCAGAAACAGAGTCTTTACAAGCCAGGTTATATAATTACTGGTTTGGGATGAGGGATTATCTATTTGTTCTCTTCCGTTACCTGTAATAGCATTTGGCATTCCAAAATGTAAATCCCTAAAGTTTTTTTTTTTTTTTTTAAGAGAGAAACTTATAAGGAACAGTGTGCTTTAACTTTTGAGTTCATATCCAACTGAGAATGGCAAAAGGATCTATAAAACTACTTTCCCTTAGCTGTTGAACACATTTTGAAATTGGCACACGCATCAAGTCTTTGGTGCAATAACCTCTGTTCCAATCTTTCCACCCAAACTGACTGGAGGGTGAGAATTGCATAATTGCTGACGGCAGTAGCTCTGGAAATAGGCCACTTGACTAAGGAGAATCTCTGTCACCAGCATCTTGCTATTTGAGCTGGGAGATGTTTCCGTTCTTAGATATGCTTTTTCCTCTGTGAATATTAGCCTCATTTTCCCACCTGCAAATAAAAATAGTGATAGTAAATACTTCTTAGGTGGTTGTACCAAAGATATAAATTATTTATAGCATTTAATACAGTTCTGAAATAAGTACCACTAACCAGTTATCACCCATTAATATTAGTTTAAATCCTTAACCAGTCATACTCTATTTCTGTTGGAAGAACAGCTCAGTTATTTCAAAATAGTATTACTGTTGACTATGGGATAGAATGAGTGCATTTTAAAGGTAATGACATTTAACTAAATTGAGTAAATTTACTTACACGTAAATGTATTTTAATTTCATACTTTGGATGAGTGAATATGCAACTTGGAAAATACCCATACTTGGAAATGTTTTGAGAAAATATTAAAATATTACTTAAATTATTAATATTAAATACCAAAAATATTTAAATATTAAAGGCATATGTTGTGGTTTACATGTAATGAAAGTTGTTGCATGTAAAATTTCAAATCACAAATTTGTCTTGTTTTTCTTTTGTTCCTGTAAAGAACGATAGTTAAATTAGAATGTTATATATAACTGAAACCCTAATAGACTTAAATTCCGCAGATCAAATTATACACTGAACTGAGAATTGCATAATTGCTGATGGCAGTGGCTCTGGAAATAGATAATAAGATAATAAAATAAGATAAGCTGAACAAAATGTCAGTTTTGAATAGACATTACTTGTCTGCTGGAAAATTTCCCACATTTTCTAAAACAAAGAGGCAAAATCATACAGAATTCTGTCTACTCTAAATACGGAATTTCTGGCTATAAGAGAAAGTAGATTGTATGTAATGCTGTTTAATATTTAAAAATTATTAACAAGCATAACCATGCATGTAATTTTGTCAGACAAATAAATGCAGTGTACTATATATTATATTTATTATATTAATTTATATAATTGATTTGATTATAAAATATGAGAAAATAGACAAGGGAAACAAAAGCAAAAATGAACTATTGGACTTCATGAGGATAAAAAGCTTCTGCACAACGAAGGAAACAATGAACAAACCTAAAAGGCAACCGATGGAATGAGAGAAGATATTTGCAAATGACATATCTGATAAAGGGTTAGTATCCAAAATCTATAAAGAACTTACCAAACTCAACACCCAAAACACAAATAATCCTGCTAAGAAATGGGCAGAAGACATGAATAGACATTTTTCCAAAGAAGACAATCAGGCAAACAGACACATGAAAAGATGCTCAACATCATTCATCATCAGGGAAATACAAATCAAAACCATGATGAGATACCACCTCACACCCATAAGAATGGCTAAAATTAATAACATGGGAAATAACAGATTTTGGTGCTGGTGAGAACAAAGGGGAACCCTCTTACACTGTTTGTGAGAATGCAAACTGGTGCAGCCACTCTGGAAAACAGTATGAAGTTTTCTCAAAAAGTTAAAAATAGAACTATGCTATGACCCAGCAACTGCACTACTAGGTATTTAACCAAAGGATACAAAAATACTGATCGAAGGGGCATGTGCCCCCGAATGTCTATAGCAGCACTACCAACAATACCCAAATTATAGAAAGAGCCCAAATGTCCATTGACTGATGAATGGATAAAGAAGATACATACACACACACACACACATATACACATTGGAATATTACTCATCCATCAAAAGGAATGGAATCTTGCCATTTGCAACGATGTGGATGGAGCTAGAATGTATTATGCTAAGCGATATAAGTCAGAGAAAAAGAAACACCATATGATTTCACCCATATGTGGAATTTAAGAAACAAAATAGATGAAGATAGGGGAAGGAAGAAAAAAAAAGAAAGAAAATAGTAAGAGGCTATTAATTATTGAGAACAAACAGGGTTGTGTGAGGGAAGGGGGTGTGAGGCATTAAATGAGTGATAGGTATTAAGGATGGCACTTGTTGTGATGAGCACTGGGTGTTGTATATAAGTGATGAGTCACCAACTTCTAGTCCCCAATCCAATATTACACTCTGTGTTACTAATTATAATTTAAATAAAAACTTAAAAAAATAAAATATAAGAAAATAAAGATGAATATTCCATGAAAGTTTTATGGAAATTTAATTCATGAAAGCATTAAAATATTTAGAGTAGCCAGTTTGAAAACTGGATACAAAATGTCAGGAAGTTTTTAATACAGTCCACATCAGTGCTCACATGTACTCACATCTGGAAGGTTCAGATTTTAATATAAACACAATGTGTATTATAACACAGCACTTAACTGATATGAAGAATCTCTGTAGGACAAGTTTTAGAAGATATATTTAAAGGTTTATTATCAAAACAATTTGAAGTCATGTTCAGCATATTTCACTACATTCAATGTGAAATATAATTTAACTTGTTCGAGATTATTAAAATCATTCTTATGAACATTATTTGATTCTCTCCTGCCACTACAGACATTCTTAAAGACGGGGGGAGTAAAAGATATTACCCCATTTACCCAAGATCTTCAGACTACTGGATGTAGGAGAGTCAATGTTTTTAAAATTTTTTTAAAGATTTATTTATTTAGAGAGAGAGAGAGTGCCTGTGAGCAGGGGGAGGGGCAGAGGGAGAGGGGGAGAGAGAGAATTTCAAGCAGACTCCCCGCTGAGCATGGAGTCTGACACAGGCTCTATCCAAAGAGCCTGAGATTATAACCTGAGCTGAAATCAAGAGTGGACCGCTCAACCAACTGAGTCACCCAAGCGCCCCTCAGTGTCTTTTTTAATACTAATGAGCTGGGATACAGGAAGCATTGTGTGTTGATGTGATCAGAAATAGTTTCCTAGGCTGTCTCCACCTTGGATCTCTAACTTATTATTTTATGTATGGACCATGGAGATGGCCTTTTCACTTGTCTCAGTGTCTCCATCTCACTTGTTCCACCTATTTCTGCATTCTGTCAATGATTAACCTTCTAAAATCCTGCTGCAATTTTTTTTTTCAAAGATTTTGTTTATTTATTTGACAGAGAGAGACACACCTAGAGAGGGAACACAAACAGCGGGAGTGGGAGAAGGAGAGCAGGCTTCCCGCCGAGGAGGGAGCCCGATGTGGGGCTCGATCCCAGGACCCTGGGATCATGACCTGAGCCGAAGGCAGACCTTAACGACTGAGCCACCCAGGTGCCCCCTGCTGCAATTTTATCACAGTCATATTTAAAAACCATCAGTCCCTGTCCCGTTTGCATCATTGCATACACCAATGAGCTCTTAAAATAGGATGAACATTCTCCAATGGATGTGAAAGCTCACCTATTGGAGGCATACAAATATTCTCAGTAATATTTTAGATTTATATTTATTACAAGAAATAATTAAAATTCATATTTAATGTATGATATTGTACAATTTTATTGCTAAGAGTATATAATGAAAAAAGTTTGAGAACAGTCTATAAGAGGTGACTGGGTGGCTCAGTCGCTGAGCGTCTGCCTTCGGCTCAGGTCATGATCCCAGGGTCCTGGGATCGAGCCCCACGTTGGGCTCCCTGCACCTCGGGAAGCCTGCTTCTCCCTCTCCTATTCCCCCTGCTTGTGTTCCCTTTCTCGCTGTGTCTCTCTCTGTCAAATAAATAAATAAATAAAATCTTAAAAAAAGAAAACAGTCTATAAGACCAAATGCAAATATGTTAGCTTTTCTTTTATTTTTAACCCTCTCTCTAAATATTGTTTAAGCAGGGCGCCTGGGTGGCTCAGTTGGTTAAGCGACTGCCTTCGGCTCAGGTCATGATCCTGGAGTCCCAGGATTGAGTCCCGCATCGGGCTCCCTGCTCAGCAGGGAGTCTGCTTCTCCCTCTGATCCTCCTTCCTCTCATGCTCTCAGTCTTTCATTCTCTCTCTCTCTCTCTCTCTCTCTCTCGCAAATAAATAAATAAATAAATAAATAAATAAATAAATAAATAAATATTGTTTAAGCAAAAAGCCTTCACACGCAAATCAGTCTCCTCGCTATGCTGAGTGTTCATTCCATTCCTCCAAATACTATACAGCTGACCCTGAGCTACCCAGATTTGAATTGCGCAGGTCCATTTATATGTGGATTTTTTTCAATAAATGTACTGGGAAAGTTTTTGGAGATTTCTGACAATTTGACAGAACTCACAGGTGAACTGTGTAGCCTAGCGATATTGAAAATAATTAAGAAAAAGTTAGGTATGCCATGATTACATAAAATATATGTAGACTCTAGTCTATTTTATTATTTACTACCATAATGTCTATTATAAGAAGTTAAAATTTATCAAAACTTATGCACACTTATAAACTACATTATTTTTTCATTTTTGATCTCTAGTATTAGTAACACATATAACATCTGCAGTGTTTTGTGTCATAGAAGACAATAATGATGTAGGTACTGACAGACAATTCATCTTGGAAACAGACTATATAAACTTATGGTATCAATAAATACAGAATGGTGCTATGAATGTATTTTCTCTTCTTTATGATTTTCTTAATAACATTTTCTTTTCTTTGGCTTATTTTATCTTAAGAATGCAGTATATAATACATATAACATACAAAACATGCATTTACTGACCATTTAGGTTATTTATAAGGCTTCCTTCCAGTCAACAATAGGCTGTTAGTGGGGACAGTCAAAAGTTATACATAGATTTTCAATCGTGCAGGAGACCAACACCCTTAATGCCCTCTTCATTCAGGGTCAACTGTATTTAGTTTTGTTATTCTCCCTCACAAGGATGCCCTTTCCTTTCGTCATTTGCTATTTTCAAAGCACAATCTAAATTCTAACTTAATGCAAGATGTTAAGTGGTTATGCTTTAGAGGTAGAAACGCTCTTTCTGCAATCTTAAGTGTTATCCACACTGGTGTTTGAGAGTTCCGTTAGCTCACTGTAGAGTATCATGTCATAAATCATCTTGCTTCAATAAGGCTGCAAGACTCAGAGACAATGTGCCAAACTGGGTGGGTCATTGTGATTTCTGTATCACTAAACATAAATGACTGAAATGCTTATTTACTAAGCTTTCTTATAATCATATGAAATTATAAACATCGTTTTCAGACTTTTCAGTTATGATATCTTCATGTGTTGCTCAATTAAGCCATCTAAGACTTCCTCTATTCTTTGGAGACCCTAGAAATAAATTTAACAAGGTTTACTGGGAATTAGTGCTATGAAGTTAACTGCTCTTCAGCAATTAATTATATTAAATTTTATTAAAATTTATTTAATTTACCAAGTTTCTTAACCTTTCCTTTGTAGCATTTTTCCTAATTCATGAATATTCTTAAATAAATGGAGATAGCAGCTTTCCATTCTCAATGATTTTCACTTGTTTCTGAAGATAATTTCTTTATAGTCATTCTTTGCCATCAATTAATAACTAGTTTTATTGCATTTTCCTCTGTCATAGTTTTAGGAGGCAGTAAAACATAGTGACTATCTCTTACTGACTATACTATTCTGTGTGAGTTACTTATCCTCTGAAATACAGAGGTGAACTTACATATATGCCTATGTATGTATGCTAATTAATACATATGTTGCTTACTACTTGATGATCTCTATTCAAACACTCCATACTATTTATTTAATCCAACAAACATGGTTTTGATACTTTGAGCCAGGAATTATTTTCGATGCTGAGGATTTATCAGTGAACACGTAAGCTTTTGAAGTCCCGCAGTTGACATCTTAATGGGAGAAGCTTTTTTGTGTGAGGGGGTGTTAGGTGATGATTACAATTAAAAACTAAAGTAGAACCAGCAGGTGCTAAGTGAGACACCACTTTAGAAAGAGGTGATGAAAGAAGGACGCTCTGCCAAGGTGACAGTTGAGCTGAACCCTGAATGAAGTACCACATGTAACTTGGGGGAAGTATGTGCTGAGCAGAGGAGAGTGAGCAGCTAGCCTGGAAGGAGGAGTAAGGAACCTGGAAGGAGGAAGAAGGAGTACCTGCAGAGGTAGGGAGGAAGGAGGCAACACTGGAAAAAGAGCTAAGGTCTGTATCATAGACTCAAGACCACTCGTGGACCACACGAAGGATTTTGTCAAAACATAATGAAATAAATGTTTTTCTTACATATGACAAGAAGTGAGAGGATGTCCCATAAGTAATATTTACTAAAGCAGCTTTAGATTTAACTTAGAATTATTTTCAAGTATTGTGGCAACTTAAAGAAGTCCTCATAGCAAAGAAAAGAAGTTTTCAAACTCCTCTTCATCATTTACACACAAAATCCACTTGCTCAAATTTAAAATTGGTTCCTTTTGCCTCAGGCTCAGTTAACTGGAAAACACTTCTTAGGCATATTGATCCTTTTTATATAAAGGTGTCTTATTTCAAGAGTTTCAAAGTATTTTTTTTCTTTTTCTTATTTGGTTTGATCCTCTTTTATACTTTATTTTTAAAGGTAAAATATATTTGGTCAAATAAAATTAGTTTTTAGCGTTTGGTTTTCTTTTAGAGTATAACTTTCATTCTTCTACACAGTACTAATTATGACAAAAATTAGTTATCACTTGTTGAAATGTTAAGACTTATGTTGAGGATAAGTTATGATTTTTATGACTAGAATCCCTGCCAGAGTAACTGAAATTTATAGAACTTACTTTATGGAGATAGAGCCCATCCACTCTTTTCCAAATATATAAAATTGACACACACATCTATACTCTAAGAAATATCAGTTTTGCTTAATTTAAAACTAAATTCTGGAATGGTATTGGATTCTTTACTATATAATTATTTATTACATATTTACTGTGTTCCACACACTGTTCTAGGTGCTGAGGATACAGTGAGAAACAGCAACAAATTTCCTCACAGAGGTCACATATTTTATATTCCAAAAGTACTGGAACTCACTTCCTTCCTTCCTCCCTTCCTCCCTCCTCTCTCTTTCTTTCTTTTAAAGATTTTTTATTTATTTATTTGACAGAGAGAGACACACCTAGAGAGGGAACACAAGCAGGGGGAGTGGGAGAGGGAGAAGCAGGCTTCCCGCAGAGCAGGGAGCCCGACACGGGGCTCGATCCCAGGACCCTGGGATCATGACCCGAGCCGAAGGCAGTTGCTTAATGACTGAGCCATCCAGGTGCCCCCTCCTTCCTTCCTCCCTTCCTTCCTTCCTTCCTTCCTTCCTTCCTTCCTTCCTTCCTTCCTTCCTTTCTTTCTTTCTTTCTTTTTCTTTCTTTCTTTCCTTTCTCTTTCTTTCCTTTCTTTTTCTTTCTTTCTTCTTTTTTCTCTTTTTCTTTCTTTCTTTCTTTCTTTCTTTCTTTCTTTCTTTCTTTCTTTCTTTCTTCTTTTTTCTCTTTTTCTCTTTCTTTCTTTCTTTCTTTCTTTCCTTTCTTTCTTTCTTTCTTTCTCTCTTTCTTTCTTTCTTTCTTTCTTTCTTTCTCTCTTTCTTTCTTCCTTGTGAAAAGGATATATAACATTTTTCTTCAAGATTTTCTCAATTTATCTATAAATTGAACTAATGCACATAAACTTCATTGGTCCCACATCAATGATAGTACTTAATAGAATACACATTGCATTCTAAAAGTGCAAAAAATGTTCACGAAGTATGTCCTTCCTTGTCTCCAAAATGGATAATCTAAAATAGTGCAAAAAAAATTTTATGATTCTATGTTATAAAATTATTCCAGACAGTTTCAAAATGTGTGTAAGACAAATGGGTCTTGATTCACTGTATGTGCTGAACTATTTAATTGACTGACATAAAGCATGTTAGCAAATTCCAGGGCTTTATGGAAGAAATCCTGCTCTGGCTCTTGTGGGACATATCTAGCACTTAATGTTCTTAACCAGTAGGAAAGAGATTATGGAAACAAATGTTGGAACTAACAGCTATAGAACTTGCTTTTGTTCTCAAGCACGTGGTTAGCACCATTCTGCATTTCCACAGGTATAACATGCATTTTCCTTCTTCAGATTTTGGGGGAAATTATTATAAATAGTCTTGGGGAGAACAACTAGGAACAACAATTTATTCTCCATGACATGTTATTAGGTTTTACTAAACTCAAATGAAACTAATAAGAAAAAGATTATAATTTTTAACTCTTAAAATTTCTCACAAATTGGATTACATAAAGCTTCCTCAAAATTCTAACTTAAGAATAAATACTTCATTCACTATATTTTTCAATTTAAACTTACTTGCCTTTTAAAAATCCTATTTTTCCCCTTACCTTTTGTTGCTGAGAATTAAGTTTAGTCAGAAACTTCCAATTCATGAGGTGTAGAATGCATCCATTTCATATTTCTTGTGTGCAATCTGTAGTCTTTGCTAGTCATTTTAGTCATTCAGTTGTTAGGGCCTGAAAACTCAAGATTCTGAGGATTTTCACTTCAAGATAGATTCCAGTGGATGTCCTCAGATGAAAATTTTATATATTATAAGAAAATTTTGTAATGAATCTAGATACTTATAAGATGCACTTTTTGGCCATTTAGTTTTAGTTATTAAAACAATGTATTTCCAGAGGTACAGGTCTATGATTCAACAGTCTTACACAATTCACAGCACTCACCATAGCACATACCCTCCCCAATGTCTATCACCCAGCCGCCCCATCCCTCCCACCCCCCATCACTCCAGCAACCCTCAGTTTGTTTCCTGAGATTAAGAATTCTTCATATCAGTGAGATCATATGATACATGTCTTTCTCTGATTGACTTATTTCGCTCAGCATAATACCCTCCAGTTCCATCCACATCGTTGCAAATCGCAAGATTTCATTCCTTTTGAAGACTGTTGAATCACAGACCTGTACCTCTGAAACAAATAATACATTATATGTTAAAAAAAAAAAAAAAAAAAAAAGAAGATGAAGAAGAAGATAGCAGTAAGGGAAAAATGAAGGGGGGGAAATTAGAGTGGGGAGATGAACCATGAGAGACTATGGACTCTGAGAAACAAACTGAGGATTCTAGAGGGGAGTGGGGTGGGGGGATAGATTAGCCTGGTGATGGGCATTAAAGAGGGCAAGTATTGAATGGAGCACTGGGTGTTACACGCAAACAATGAATCATGGAACAATACATCAAAAACTAATGATGTAATGTATGGTGACTAACATAGCATAATAAAAAAATGTAAAAAAATAAAAATAAAAATAAAAAACCATAAATGTTGAAAAAAATGCATTTCCAAAGTGATTTCTAGCAAGGAAATTTATAAATGATCAGAGTAGTAATTTAAGATGCATAATGTATCCTTCTTATACAGCTGTAATTTTAAGAAATCATGGACAGTTATTTTTTGCTTCCCACAATATTTTGGGAATAAATATCTTGAAAAGAGTTTATGTGGATTCAATGTAAACATTTAAAGGTAAGTGAAAAGCAGTGTAAATTGCTATTCAGCAGAAAAAAAAATTAAAAAGGATGAATATTCTCAAATGTGCAAAGAAAGAGGACCATAATCTTTTGTTGAAAATAAAGAAGTCTTTATTTAAAGCAGATGGAAGTATTTTTAGTTAGGTCTATGAAAGAATGATTTTCCTAAGGAAACTTTCCCATACATTCTAAGATTTTCCATGATATTAGCATCATCTTTTGAAACTATGGTTATATGTGTGCCCCTCAGTGCACTGAATCAGAAGGCAACATCAATTATTAATTATATCTCCAGGTCATATCTCCATAGTCCATGTTGCACAGTAGAATACATGTGTGAGGCTCAGGACCTGCTTATTCCCCATTATTTGGAGGTGTGGTTGGAAATCTTGAATGGAGTACATGAAATGAACTAATTTTTTGTTTGTTTGTTTTGTTTTAAATTTTAAGTGAAAAATTTAGTTGGCTAGGACAGAACACAGGTGAATATGCCTGGTAAGTGTTCCTCTTCTAGGATGGGAACTATTGAAATTCAAAACTTTATCAACCTGGTCTGAAGTTGTCTTGAATGTCTGATCACTCATTTTGATTTTGATGTGTACATGCATTTGATATTTAAGTAGCAGAATCTTTCAATGTTATTCATCTTAAAATATTTGGAATCAACAAAGATCACGAGCATGTAATTATTTTGTGATATATACAATGCACCCACGATATTAAATAAAACAGAGATACTATTTTCTTTCATAGGTTATAATTAAATTTAAAAAAAAGATATAACACTTTTATTTTATGACTAAATAATAAATATACTAAAATACAGTTAATATAATATTTTTCTTATTTTTCATGGCCATTCCTTTTTTAAGCGAGATCTTTTGTGTTTGAGTTTTATAGATAGACATGGTGTTGTGACTGATAAAAAGATATTGTCAGAGAGAAACATGTCCTAATGCAAGATCTGGCCCATACTATTTTTTTAATTTATATTAACAATTCTCTATATCCTCCATAAAATTGAAAAAGTAATATCTGAAGATAAGTCTAAAGATTTAAAAAATATTTCATATGTGACATGAATAATAATGTTTTTCCCCAGAAATTAAAAATGTTTTCTTTAGAGTAATAAACATGTTTTATAGATTCAAAGCAAAACTATACAGCCAATAAGTGATAAAAGATCATATGAAGCTTTGCCACGTTCTACCACATCACATCTTTAAAAATGGTGCTCCATTTTGTACAAGCTGATGAGTGTGGAAGTAGAAATTATCTGTGCCAGACAGCCATTGGGATATTTTGCCCTTAAGTGAAAAGTCTCTTGCATCTTCTGCTCCCTTGCTCCATGGCTGCTTCCCAACATGGTCAGATTTGTGGCCTGGAAAACACCTGTTGGCCAAAGGCCGTCAGTTGCTTGCTGCTTCAGCTTTGGACAAGTCTGAGACATGCTGCAACTAGGACACATCTAAGAAACAGCTGTGGGACATTTTCAGAAGGTGGCATGGTCCTCAAGTGAGTAACTGGTATTTTACATCAGCAAAATAACTTAATTTTACAGGTTGCAAACAAAAATAAAAGTTGTTTCTTTTTATGCATTTCATTCTTTTAGAATAAAATAAGTACAGTGTGCTGGAATAAAATTGGCTTTCATCACTTTAAAAATTATGTAGCATATTTTAAAAATAGCAATTCATCAACTTTTTAGTGGAGGATTTGCATTCAGAAATGAACTACCTTCTGTGAGGGCAGGAAATGGTATCTATGATGTGGTTCCTGCTTAAAGGGAACTTGTGATCAGATTAGACATATAACTTATATTCATACAACAATTAAAGGGCATAAATGAAAGAACAGATTCAAATTAAAAACAGGGACATGATCAATAACCATCAATACTGTGATGAATATAAGAAGTTATTAAAACGCTAAATAGCTTAAATGATGCTTAGAGTTTCTGAGATATAATGGAATCACTTAACTTCCAAAGCTCAAAAAGAAAAGGGCTTTTAGTCAAAGAAGGACTTATAAATATATCTTCCTCTAAAATTCTGGAAATTTAAGAAAATCTGAGTGAGAAAGTACTAATTGTTTAATCAACAAGAGGTTTCATGAAAATATGCTTAGAACCTACAGTTTAGAATATAAAATAACTTTATTTGGTAATTATACTGTATCATACTTTACATAACAGCTACCTTTCTGAAAAATGCATCAATTGTACTCGTTTTGGGTGAATAATAGTTTATATACATAAAGGATTTTATATTTGAAATGTGATATAACATTATGAGGTAAATAATTTTGTTTTGATCAAGAATGACCTTAACTTTGTATTTTAAATATAGATTTCATATACTGGGTAAACTTCAAGAGAAAGAAATCTAGTTTAAGGGATAATGATATGTAGACGTGCATAAATCTTGAATTGTTTAAAACACTTATTTGCCGAACATTTAGATATATTAACAGGGTTCTGTACTCATGAAGGGAAAGAGCATTTAAATTAATAGTGGAGAGAAACAATTACTGAAGACCAAAATAATGAATATGCCCTAAAAATATTCTCATCAACGCAGGATTTTGAGTAGGAGACCCACCGAAACAAATGAGGATATTCATTATACTTAATCATCACAATATTTATTGTTTATTTTTGTTGTTCAACTTACTAAGTCTGATTCCCTTAAAGGGAAGCTACAATTTCTGATATCAAATTTATCTTTGGAACACTATTATTTCCACATTTCCTTTTTTTTTTAAAGATTTTATTTATTAGAGAGCGAGCGAGCGAGAGAGAAACAGCATGAGAGGGGAGAGGGTCAGAGTTCGGAGAAGCAGGCTCCCTGCCGAGCAGGGAGCCCGATGTGGGACTCGATCCCGGGACTCCAGGACCATGACCTGAGCCGAAGGCAGTCGCTTAACCAACTGAGCCACCCAGGCGCCCTCCACATTTCCTAAACAATACTTTAAAATGTTTATTTTTTCACGTCATTGCTTAAAAAATCATTTTCAACTGGTTTTAATTTTCATGTTAAACTGAACTTTTGAATTTAATGCCAGAAACTGAAGGATTTTCTATGAAACCCAACTATATTTGGATCATGCAGAAATATTTAAATGAGGAAAACCAGGTTCTTTATGAGACCTATCACTCCTGCTGCATGGAAGAAAAACTTCCGTGTGTGGTACTCTTGTTTTACCAACTGCTTTGGAATTTCATCTGCTTTAAAGTATTAGCATTTTACTTTTCAACGGCAGTTTAACCTTGGTTAATCTAAAAGATTGATTTTAGCAATATGTCCGTATTTGTTTTTTTAATTTTTTATTTAAATTCAATTTAAGTAATATACACTGTATTATTAGTTTCGGAGATAGAGTTTAGTGATTCATCATTTGCATACAACACCCAGTACTCATTACATCAAGTGCCCTCCTTAATGCCTATCATCCAATTACCTCATCTCCCGACCCACCTCCCAGCAACCCTCAGTTTGTTTCCTAGAATTCAGCGTGTCTTATGGCTTGCCTCTCTCTCTGTTATCATTTTATTTTTCCTTCCCTACCCCTGTGTTCATCTGTTTGGTTCTTAAATTCCACATAAAAGTGAGATCATATGGTATTTGTCTTTGTCTGACTGACTTATTTTGCTTAGCATAATACCTTCTAGTTCCATCCACGTCATTGCAAATGGCAAGCTTTCATACATTTTTTATAAAGTATTTATTTTTATTTATTTTTTAAATATTTTATTTATTTATTTGACAGAGAGAGACAGCGAGAGAGGAACACAAGCAGGGAGAGTGGGAGAGGGAGGATCAGGCTTCCCACTGAGCAGGGAGCCATATGGGGGGGCGGGGCTTGAGCCTAGGACCCTGGGATCATGACCTGAGCCTAAGGCAGACGCTTAACGACTAAGCCACTCAAGCCCCCAGCTTTCATGCTTTTTGATGGCTGAATGTTTTAATATCCATATCTACTCAAAATGTACACATCATTTTATTTAGATTCATGGCTTTTCCTCTCCTGAATTTTTGTATTCCTTCTCTTTAATTTTGTCCTTTTTAAAGAGCTATTTCTATTTTATTGAAGTTATAATCTATATTTTCACAGAATGTTAATAAGCTTAATAATAGGAATTATTACACTAAAGTCTTTATATTCAGGAATCAAAAACAGATTGACTTCCATTTTTACTGGGACTTTGGAAAATGCAATGACAAAGTTTTTCATTCCTCTTCCCTAATATTTTTAATGTCATCAATAAAACTTCTCTATTTTAGGTCCTGTTATAGAAACTTTCTTCATAAACTCTATGTGATTTTTGCTCTTTTTCCTCCATGAACTGCTTTGATGTTGTTTGTTAGTGAAGAGCTTCCCAGGTGAAATCTGAAACCAACCCGTAAGCCTAGGGCAAGGAAAGACCTGATAACCTTAAAAATAAAACTGCCAGTAATTTTAGAAGCAAAAGACAGGTTTCTTTGAGAATAGCAAAGAATTGCAATCTGTGACAAGCACACTATGGCAAAACCATAAGTAAGTATGGAGAACAAAGGAGAGGAACGCTCTTTTATAGAAGAAAGTGGGAATCTGGAAAGGCTGTTCGTTATAAACAAAACATCCACAGGCATAAACTGAGAACTGGAAGTTCAGAGGCTTTTCATTGGCTGAGTTGTGATAGTCTCTCACTGGCTGACCCATTGAGGGGGATGAGGGGATGGAAGCCTTACTTTCTTCTGCTGGGATAGTAAAGTAGTATCCATGTACAAGGTTCACCTCCTTTTTTTGGGGTCTGCAATTGACCAAGAGTGATAAAGCATGTGAGCTCCTCCTGTTAAACCTCTCAATTTCATTCAAGGGAGGTTTCCCTTTATTAATTTTGAAAGGCCAAAGAAAGAGGCAGGCCATTCCAGACCGGCAGGTGGCAGCTTTAATAAGCAAGGGAACTTATATGCAAGGCCTGTCTTGGGTGGCCAAGAGACCAGTAGATCTCCACAACCCCCACTAAATCTTAACAGTTTTATGAAAGGCCTAATGGGATTTTATCTTACATAATACCTTCCAGATGTCTCAACAACACATCACTATCTCAAGGCTGGGTCTGTGGGGGCAGTTTCTGGGACTGGGGAAGGCAAGTGGAATGCTCATTCCAAGGATGGGATCGGTAGTGAGGAGACTCCAATTGCCAGGTCTAGCTCCTAGGTCAACTAGAAGTCACATCCTCTTGAGGACCTCTGCCAATACTCCACCTGGCCCTTGTGACCAGCTTTTACAATTTCACACGCAACCTCTTCTGCAATGTGCCCAGAGCAATTAGAAAGGAGATTCACTAGCATGGAAGTGGTTCCTTTGACAGTTATTTGGCTGCTGTGAAGGCAGATGCCAGAACAAAAACACAGATTAAAATAGTAATTCCCCAAACCAGTGACAATGTTCTCTACTAAGAGCCTGTGACCTAGGCTGGGGGTTGGATCATTCAGGGCATTCATTTATGTCCTCATGTGATTTAATAAAGATGATGCATTAGCAGACTCATCAAGTAGGAACACACGAAACAATCTCTTTGGATAATGCATAGGTGTTTCCTTGTGAGGCAGTAATAATGTCCAAGGCCATCTTATTTTGAAGACAGGTTTTCTCAGTAGGAATGTTTTTGTGTTCAGTGAGCAGAGACTTTGGTGGCTATCATTCAAGGCTTACTGGGTTAATTTAGGAAGTGCTTCTATATGTGCTATAACATCCTCCAGGACAATGGGGGGGGGAAAAGATGGCAGCCATCAGTGGGAAACAGAATGTGCCCACCTGACCTTGAGGAGAGGGAGGTTGGAAACTTTAGGAACTTGACTTCGTTGTGCATACCATACATGTTGGTCAGAGAGGCAGCACTGAAGAGATGCATGGGGGGCAGGTATTCCAAACCAGGACCCCCATCTTTTCCCCTCTTTTCACAGTGCATATTCCATTCCAGGGATAGTGCATTTCACAGGCCCAGTTTCCAGCAGGATAATGGGATCCCTGTGGACGTTGAGTAGTTCCCCCTCACCCAGGGATGCAAAGTAACTTACTCATCCTGGAGGGACATCTCATTGTCCAGTAGATAACTGCTTTCCCAGGTATGATGGTCCTTGGTGTTCCCAGCAGCATAGCATGGTGATCCATGGTGAGAATCAGGGCTGTTTTCTAGGACTTCCACACATTTATAATATTGGGTATCTTGGCAATGGCCCCCAGTTGGGCATATGGAGCGACAGGCCCTACTGCTGAACATTCAAATGTGTCAAAGTCTGAATAGTTCTTTAGGCCACCCAGCCAAGGTGGTTTTACCTGTTAGTAATTTCATCGGCTGTTTTCATATATTTTATTTTTTCTTTTTACAATCCCACAGTTTACTAGTTATACAGGAGATAGAATCTCCATTCAATGTCATGTTTGTTTGTTTGTTTGTTTTGCCCAGTCTTGCACATCATGACCTTTGGAATGAGACCCCCTAATCACCGTTTAGTTGATGAGAATATCCATACATGTTACTCAGCTTGTCTAGTATCTTAATGATGGCAGCCTGTGTTGCACAGTGATAGGGGAAAGCTTGGGTTGGGCCAGATCCAGTGTCCACACAAACCAAGGCATATTTAGAACCCTCACTCAGAGGGAGGGGACCAATATAATTTATTTGGGAACCTACCCAACTGGTTATCCAAGCCATAGGGTTAATCTCTTTAGAACACCCCAACTGTTCATGAAAAGGGTTAACAGCCAGGGCTCATGTGTGGTGATCAGCCAAACCACTGTGAGTTTGGCCCTTTGGCTGCTGCAGTTGTTCCTCCGTGGGAGGCTCGACCTGGAGAAGTTCTGTGTGTACTGCTAGGAGCTGTTGCTCTATAAGGGTCTATCAAGTTTCTGTCCCCTTTTGGAGCTAGGACCAAAATGCTCTCCCCTTTGTTGTCTCAGCCTCAGTGCCCAACCCATACCTCCTGGAGTCACAGACACATCTAACTCACATGGTAGCCCTGCTTGGTTTATGCCCAGAGCTTTCATATGCTTCACTAGTATTTTTGTGTTTTCAAAGGTGACTTGCTGTTCTCATCTTGTCCCACATGGGCCTTATCTTTAAGAGGTAGCATAGGGATAAAGGCACTGTACCAATTGGGGAATAAAAATCCTCTAAGCCCTAAAAATCCCTAGAAAGTCTTGCACCTCTTTCACATTTTTCGGAGTTGGATAAGCTTGTATCTTATCAATCACAACTTCTGGGACAACATACATTTTACCTGACTCCCAGAACCTTATGGTAGTGCCTGGGCCTCCTACCACCCATCCATTTCCTCACAGGTGTTGCAGCAAAGCCCACCACGTGTCCTGCAGCAGAGATAAATCTTCACATGTTAACATTATATCATCAAAATAATGGACCCATTGCATGGGTTGTATCCACCGGAGCCATCCCTCTTGTTTATTTCTGGAGGGCCAGTGAGTAGTGAATTTGACATGAGGCCTGGTGAGGCAGTCTTGGCCTGCATCCTTTATCAGGGACATGGGAGGCACCCACCCAAAATAAGACTGTATCCCTGAGACCGCTCTGGAGCAAGTGGTACATCAAGGATAGTAGCAGCAGGTAGGGCAGGTATGAACTTTTGTTAAGGTTTTCAGGCTTTCTACAGGCTCACTAGCACAGCATGAGTTTGTTGGACAATCTGATCAGGTGGGGTTACTTCAGCAATGAGATCAAGCCACAGTTGCTTCTGGGATTATCTTACAGGACCTTTACAGCCCACTGGAATAGTCTTTTGGCTTTCCAAGTTACTCCTCTATTTTGGGTCTTTCCCACAGCTCATAGTTATTCCCAAGATTTGTCAGTTTCCCCAGATCAGCAGAGGATTGCCCCACATTATAAATATCTTGTTCCACAACTGAACTCAGCATGCATGCAAGCGTCCCATACCAGGTGCTGGAGGTAGCTTTCATTCTTGCAATGAATGTGTCCCAATCAGTGCCTTCAAAGACAAGTGCATGGGCTGCCTGTCTCTTTCCCAACTCCTTAAGAATTTGTTGTATCTCCTTTATAGATTTCCAGGATCCCACATGCCCAGGGAAGTTCTCCTCACTGTGATAAGCCTCCCTGCAGACTCGAATAATCTAATCTATAAGAGAGAGAACCTGAAATCCCTAGAGCCCCTTGCAGGTGCTGCTAGAGGACAGGTTGTGTTGTGACAATGCTTATTTTTTCTGCCTCCTGCCATCTTCTCCATATCCCATAGCACCACTAACCATGCCTGGATAATTTCCCTAGACATTTCTTGAACTTGTCAGCTATATTAGTAAGTTCAGAGGAGTAAATTCTCCCATTATGAATATTTCCTGAACGGGAGGTTGCTGTTGATGTACTTTTGCTTTCCTTTGTATTAGGGATGGGCTGGCACAAGGCATTTTCTCTATTTCACTGTCCATCAGGATAACATCCTCCTCTTCACTCTTTTTTTAAAAGATTTATTTATTTATTTGAGCTGGCAGCAGAGGAAGAGGGAGAAAGAGAATCTTAAGCAGATTCCCCACTGAGCACAGAGCCCCATGCAGGTCTCCATCGATCTCACGACTATGAGATCATGACCTGAGCTAAAATCAAGAGTCAGATGCCTGGGCGCCTGGGTGGCTCAGTTGGTTAAGCAATTGCCTTCGGTTCAGGTCATGATCCTGGAGTCCCGGGATCGAGTCCCGCATCGGGCTCCCTGCTCAGCAGGGAGTCTGCTTCTCCCTCTGCCCCCCCCCTCATGTGCTCTCTCTCATTCTCTCTCTCTCAAATAAATAAATAAAATCTTTAAAATAAAAAAAAAAAAAGTCAGATGCCTAACCGACTAAGCCACCTAGGCACTCCCTCCTCTTTTACTCATCAATTTCCCGGAGATTTGCCACAGTGTGCTAATCACGGTTTCTCACCAAGCACACAAGGGCAGCCAGCATTTTCAGGGCATCCCCATACTCATGTGGTGGTCTACAAGCATCTGACATACAGGCTACTCCTCCCCACACAAAGATTGCTGGCCAACTCGGGATTTCCCCTGAGGATGTTTCATTACCAAGACCCATGTCTTTGGTCTCCTGGTTGGCTTACCAATTGTTGGTTTAAAACCTCTTTGGAGCTTCCTGGGTGGAATCTGAAACCAGCCCCTATGGGGCAGGGAGAGACCAAAGGAAGGCAGTCTACACTAGATTCGTAAGTGGTAGATTTAACAAACAAAGGAACTTACATATGAAGCTTGTTTTGGGTGGCCTCAAGATGAGTAGATCCTTGCACCTGCCTGCCAAATTTTAAAATCTGTAAAGATGCCTTAACCGCCTTCAGTCACATATACCTTCCAGATGCACTCAACGACACATCACTATGTCAAGGCTATTTCTTTGAGGCAGCTTTTGGAGAATACAAGCAGAATGCACATTCCAAGGGCAGAGGAGAGGATAAATAGCCTTCAATTGCCAGAGTCCAGGTCACAGGTCAACTAGTGGCCAAATCTCTTGATGAGTTCCCACAGAGATGTGAAATGTTTCATGGGAAGATCTTGATACTAGGGACAAAAAAAATACAAGGAACCTTGGTGAAAATTCTCCCTAATGGACCAGAATGTAAAAAAAAGAAAGAAAGAAAAGAAAAAGAAAAAAAAAGATTTTCCTTGGCCAAAAGGGAGGGGCACATATAACTCCTCAGAGCCAGTCTTTAAATTTTAGATTAAAGCTGATTTAATAGGAAAAAAACAAATGGTTTTGCATGTGGGATTTTTTTTGCCTTTATTTTTCTTGGGTTTTAAATATATATTCATGTAATTACATCTAATAGTTTTGTCTATGACCGGAGATAGTTCTCTTTTAAATAAAAATATTAAAAGAGTGCACTTAAACTGTGATCTGTCCCACTTCTGTCTTGTGAATAATTTTATTTACCTTAATATCTGCAATATTTCATATATGTATACACTTTGAATTACATTGTTTTTCATCTTATCAAGAAAAACAAGCCGATATAAATGTCACTAATTATCCTTTCCTTTACATATTCACAAAGTTTAAATAAGGAAAAATGAGTGTGTTTAATTTCAGTCATTGGCAGCCATGCAAGGATTCTGCACATGTGCGTAAGTAGCATAAAGTGCTCTGAGCATATATTGCAAACTCTCAACTCTCCTGCTGTAGCATATTCACCGTATGGATTATGTGTGTAACTTTTAAATTATATGATATCTGTAATTGTGTTGGAATCATGTTACATATTCATTGATTCCAGGTCAGTAACTTGGTCTGGTCTTCCTGAAAAAGCTTCCAGGTTGTTAGCCTGCCAGAAATCCCTGGATTCAAGTGTTGGCTTTTTCATAAATCTGGCCGCTTCTAATCAGTCAGCTTTTTCTGCCAATCAACCTTTTCCTGGTTGATCTCCCTTTGCTCTTCCACTGTTTAAGCAGAAGCAGCATTATATTCTTAAAACTAAAGTTTGGTTTCTTACAAAGCAGAGAATAAAACTAAGAAATCTAAGAAGTGTTGTCAGTCGAACACTTACTCTTCTTGTTGACTCTAAGCATCTATGCTAAATTAAGTTCTGGATGTTATCGGAATGTTATCCAGGTTTCAGACCTTATATTATTGCAATTATCATTTATACAATGTTGTATATTTTAGCTCTTTTGGATTTTGCACCCTAAAGAAAACAACTTGACAGTTTATTCAGCAGATTTTTATTTTATAGAGATTAAATGATTGTAACAATATAAGCTAAGGAAATGTCACAAATGTGAATACTGGAAACAAGTACAAAAAGGAGATAATAGGGGCACCTGGGTGGCTCAGTCAGTTAAGGCTCTGACGTGTGATTTTTACCCTCAGGTCATGATCTCACAGGTCTTAGGTTGGAGCCCCATGGCAGGTTCCGTGCTCAGTGGGGAGGCTGCTTGTCCCTCTCCCTCTGCTTCTCCCCAGCGTCACTCTCTCTCTAAAATAAATAAACAATAATAAATAAATAAACCCTTTTCTTTTAAAAAGGAAATAATAATGGGGCGCCTGGGTGGCTCAGATGGTTAAGCGTCTGCCTTCAGCTCAGGTCATGATCCCAGGGTCCTGGGATAGAGCCCCACATTGGGCTCCTGGCTCAGTGAGGAGCCTGCTTCTCCCTCTCCCTCTGCCTCTCTCCCTGCTCATGCTTTTTCTCCCTCTCTCTGTATCTCTGTGTCTCAAATGAATAAATAAATCTTAAAAAAAAAAGAAATAATAAAAATGAAATCATTAAACAAATCTATATAGTGTAGAGTGAAATAATGTGCCCCATAAATCTATTTTTAAAAATACTTTGAAATATTGTTATCGTAAATAGATTTTAGAATGTATTTATTTAGAATTATTCATAATAGAACAAAATGAATAATTATTTTACAATGTTGAAAACATTGAATATATTATACTTTGTTATTCATACAAAACAGTGCTCTTCTTTATAATTATAATTATAGTTATACATTTCTAATTATATGTTTATATATAATTATATTTATAAAATATATATTCTATATATTATTATATTATCATATAACTAATCTATTGTGGATGCAGATACACCTTTTCTACATGTCTTTGATGTGTCTGATAGACATCAAATTAGAGGCTGATATTCTATATTCAAAGTTATATCTCCATTAAATTCTAAAGAAAAAATCCAGTTAGAGTAAACAGAAAGTAAATAAAAAAAGGTATTTTGTTCTCATTTCTCATTTCCTGGATCCATAAAGATGAAAGAGTTTTACTTTCTGCTTTGTAATTATAGGTATTGTGAGAAAAATCTGTTCACTTTCTTCTTTTATAAGGCATTTTCTGAAAAAATTTATGGTGAAATCATTTTTCAGAATTATCCTGGCTTGCTATTGCTTTTCTCAGTAAAATTTCTTGGGTATAAGTTATATGTTATATATAAATTTTAGCGGGGCACCTGGGTGGCTCAGTCGTTAAGCGTCTGCCTTCGGCTCAGGTCATGATCCCAGGGTCCTGGGATGGAGCCCGCATCGGGCTCCCTGCTCCGCGGGAAGGCTGCTTCTCCCTCTCCCACTCCCCCTGCTTGTGTTCCCTCTCTCGCTGTGTCTCTCTCTGTCAAATAAATAAATAAAATCTTAAAAAAAAAAAAAAAATTAGCAAAGGCTTGTTCTGAGTGACCCAGAACCAAAGTCAAACCATTATATCAGGGTTGCTGATATACATAGAAAAGAGCAAGGAAATGAGACTAAAACAAAATCTTCCAATGTAAACACTCCAAAATAATCATGTCCTATTGCACTAATGCAAGATTTAAACAATATTATCATGCTTTACATTTCTTGTTCTCCAGCAATTTTTTAAAAAGGGATTTAAAAATGTGGGTAGATAGTTAACACGTTTCATAAGTGACTTTTATCTATCTTGAAGGCATTTGGATGACTGTGACATCTCAGAGTACAAGAAATAATCTTGCTCTTGTCTAAGAAAAAAAAAGTATATTGAAATTCTTAGAGAAAAATCTTCCTCAAGAAATTGTTTCAATAAAGATGGTGCTCTACTTATTCATATTCTGATTAATTGGATTGTAGTGTTGAGACTTCATTCCGTGTGATAATGGAAAATTGTCTATGTAACATGACCCATATTCTATTACTTTAATTTGGCATGACTATTGCTTTTATCTGATAAATTAGATAGGCACTAAGTATGAGAAAATGGAACCAATAAATTAACCTATTAAAGTAGTAACTACAGGAGAATAATGACTATTGTAGCCTTAAACTTGTAACATCTTTCTTTGATATATTGTCCAGCAAATATATATAGATTTTCTTCTATTAGTTTACTTGAGAATGTTGAAATACCCTTCAATGGAAGTACCATTTCCTTTAATAGAATATGCTATGAAAAACAAACAAAAAGATTTGATTAGTCTAAGTGTATAGTTGTTATTATATAACCTATCAATATGTATATAAATAAATTAAAGCCATGATATTAACCACATACGGGGAAGACAGATTTATTCAACTAGTGTCTTTGGGCTTCCCAGAATATTTTATTCCCTGCCCTCAGCTAGGATCTCACTCTACCATCTGCACCAGCTACTTTCCTGTTCCAAATTCAGTCCAGGTCCCCAACCTGTACCCCATTTTCCAATTCCTCCATTTACCCCCAGATAAGCACCCATAGAATCTTGTGCACTATTCTGATATGACATCTGTTTGTGTAATATTTCTGTGTATAGACTGTGAGGTAGCAATGTGGATAGCACCCAAGGACTTGATTCATACAAATCCTATCCATCCTTCACAATCCAGCCTAATGTGCCTTCCCCTCATTCTCACTCAACCATAATCATCTACAATGGTCTGGCTCTTTTCCAAACTTCTAAAGTTGACTACACTTTAAGAAACAATGAATACCATGAGTCTGAACAGAGGAATCATGATAACAGAGCTGCCTACTCCATGAGGCTTCTATTCCAGTAGGTAAGATAGATAATAAACAAGAAGTTGATTGCAATACAATTTAACCATACATTGGATACAATATTATATATAAATTGCCGTTATTTGGCTGGGATTATTGGTAAATCATACCTTAGAATGCATTACTTTAATAAACTAAGCAGATGCCTTTATTCTTAACACTATAGAGACAATAGTCACACTGAGAATATAAGGTTCTTGGCTGGACTTGAGAATGAAAGAACAGCATTCCTGAAGTTTAAGCAGAACTATCTAGAGAGAACTTCCACAGAAAGGGTCTTTATAGAGCTATAGACAAGTTTGTAGAATCTTTTGGTATGGTGAGAGGTGAAGGAAGCCAACAGATTACAGGCTTATCTAAGAAATGGCTTGAAAAATTTGCCACTTCTCTAAGTATGACTACATATTGTTTACTGTAAACAACAATTGACAACATTGGTAAATTCTATGAATACATATAGCTTAAAAAGACATCTTATTTGAGAACTGATCATAAAATAACAATTTTTTCATATACATAAAATAATTATTAAGTTTTCTAATTGTAAAATTGCCTAGGATTATTTAATATCTGCATTTAGAAAGGAAAAATAATAATGAAGTATGTAATAGAAATAATTAACACGATAAATCTAGTAAGTCTTAAATTCTTATAAAGTTGGACACTAAATTTCATCTTAGTACATAAAATATATAGAATAATCTGAAAGATAAGCGGAGCCTTAATTAAAATTTTGAACTAGATCATGATCATCTTAAACAAACTTCTTTCTATGCTATTCTTTTCTTCCCCATAATTAATCACTGCTTTTTTTTAAGATTTTATTTATTTATTTGAGAGAGAGAGAGAGACTGATAATGACAGAGATAACAAGACAGAGCACAAGTGGGGAGGAGAGGGAGAAGCAAATGCTCCCCCTGAGCAAGGAGCCCAATGTGGGGCTTGATCCCAGAACCCTGGGATCATGACCTGAGCCAAAGTCAGACGCTTAACTGACTGAGCCACCCAGGCACACCTCATTGCTTTCATCTTGCCCCTAATCAACCCAATACCTGAGTCCTAATACTGGAACTTAGTTCTTTCTAAATTCCACCTTTTTCTTTTGTCACCTTTTCACCCATCCTCACTTCCCTTCTCCCATCCTCACCTTTTACCAACAGTTTCTAGGAAAAGTTCTCTCAAAAATGGAGCAAAAGAAATTATTTTTTATTAGATCATAGTAGATACTAATGTTCTGCAAATGTGTCAATCAATACGGGGCCTCTCTCTAGGCTATTAGCATTTTACCAGGGCAGTGTGCATTATGCAAAGAAATAAAATTCTAGTTGGGTGATTTTAGCCATTAGAAGCAAATACAGCACGTGTATAAAATTACTTCACTACTCTTTGGATTTTAAGGTTACCTAAAGAAAGAAAATACTGTTAGTCATTTGAGAATTGCTTGTTATTTACCACAATAGAGACCCTTTCTCCCATCTCCATGGATCTCAGAGAAACTTTAGTCTAGCACTGTTTTGCTATGGCAGTGACTGACTAAGATTCTCTCTGTGAACTTCAGATCCTCCTATTAATTATTTTCCATCTTACCACAGCTGCCTAGCTCCCCTGCTGTCAAGTAGTCACGTCTGTTCTCTTTTTTTTTTCATGTTATCTGATCTTCTACCCTCTGCCTCAAATCATCAAAATGCTCTCCAGAATTCTATTTACTCCATAGATTTTCTTCTCTGTGGACTTACATTTCCCCTTTCTATCTGAAGAAAATTTCCCAAAATGTCAATGACTTGGTATTTGAATGCCTGTAGCACTTTCTTGCTTCTGACAACCTACTCCAGCAATTTTGTGTTTCCAGCTGTTTCTCAGCAGGTTCAGTTGGAGATGTCTATGACCCAATTCCCAGTTATATTAATGGGGCCATGTGGTATTCCAACTAAGGGTAAAACACCTCTTCAAATGTTTTCTGAAGAGATTAAATCTTCATATTTTCCATCTTTAATATGATTCACTATTAAATATTTATGGTAGCATTTGCCTTCATGTTCAAACTTGATGTTTTAAGAATAATTTCACAAGAAGCTCTTGACCTTTTCTTATCTGTTATATGAACCCATATAATTTCCTATTTTTGTGCTCTATGCTGAATAAATTTACACAATCTCCCCATTTGGATAAAAAAAAATTAGGGGGAAGCCAAAGGTAATAAAAACTTTGATAGTTTTTACTCAGGTATGTGTTTTTTTAATTCCATGCTTTATGTTTTTTTCTGTGTGTATGTATTCCTGCTACAGTAGGACTATATGTTGCATACACCAGGAATATAAAATTAAGATAATATATTACCCATGATGGTCTTGATTCCTGGCCGAACTGATAGTAATAATTTGGACCTGGATGTCACTGAGAATTAGGGAGAAACTGGCCATATTTCAAGAGAAAAAAGATTACTCCATAGAGAGTAGACCTGGAAGTACATGTTATCCACTATTCTCTAGACTTGGCACATACTTCCCTTCGCCCATGCATTCAGGAAACAACACTTATGAGAGAGAATGAGACAGTACATTGTAGGTCTCTGTAGACCTTTAGTAAAAATTGGATTAATGCAATTTAAAAAAATAAAACAAAACTTGGAGAACAAAAAAATCAAAATGAGTATGAAGATGTCACCTTGTGGATGGAAAAATGCATGGGAAAATTTTAAAAAGCAGATTGTTTCATATCTACTTTGTACTTGTCCCGTCAATACAGCCACATATATTTTAATGAATAGTTTTGGACATAGTCCCTTCCCTATATTTTAATGGAAATTAAATTCTATTTAATTTGATGATAGCTATGGTGTTATATTAGTCTTGGCACATTAAGTAAGTTTTCTGAGCTAAGGAGAACTAAAGAAAATTGGTAGTTTAAATTCAATTAAGAGAAAAATACCAAGGGATTAAGCAATTGTGCTCATGGCATAGTTTCTAAAGCTTAATTGACCTTCTTAAGTTACTTGTAGTATGATAGGTTGCATGACATACGATGGTAATAAAAGATGGATAGACAATTTTAAATAAGTTTTTAAGATAACAAATAAAATTAAGCATAATTGTCAAGATATTTATTTCCTAGTTACTTATGTTTATATATATGTATATAATATATATAATATATACCAAAATTTACTTAATGCCATCAACCTACACTTTTAAATATATTTAAGCCCAAAACAGTTTAAACATACATATTGCTAAGCATTTAAATACATTTTCTCTATTGTGATGGAAGGTCCTTTGTTTTGTTTTTTTGTTTGTTTAGATTTTATTTAAATTCAAGTTAGTTCACATGTGGTGTAGTGTTAGTTTCAGGGGTAGAATTTAGTGATCCTTCAGTTGCATATAACACACAGTGCTCATTACATCAAGTGCCTTCCTTAATGTTCATCATCCAGTTACCCCATCCCCCTACCCACTTTCCCTCCAGCAACCCTCATTTTGTTCCCTGTACTCAAGAGTCTTATGGTTTGCCTCCCTCTATGTTTTTATCTTATTTTATTTTTCCTTCCTTCCCCTATGTTCAAGTGTTTTGTATTAAGAGCAAAATGCCTAACACATAGTAGGCCCTCAGTGAATATTTATTGATTTATAAATAAATGGTGTAGATAAATAAATGAATTTGTCAATGCTACACAATGATGTGATTTGTATAAGGAAATCGATTAATAAACTTAGTAATGAGCATATTAAAAAGAAATCTCCTTACACCATGTAGCTTGTTTAAGAGTGTGAAAACATAAGAGATGAAGTAAGAAGGAAAATATTATTTTTTCCAAAGCAGGATTTCTCAACCTTTGTACTTTTTACATTTTCAGGCAGATAATTTATTTTTTTTTTTTTTGCTTTGGAATGAAATACTATGCATTATAGGATGTTTAGCAGCATCACAGCTTCTACCCATAAGATACTAATATCATCCCCCACCCCTCCCAAGTTGTGACAATTAAAAATATTTCCATATATTGCCAAATATCCTCTAGTAGGCTAAGTTACCCTAGTTGAGAAACACTTTCCTAAAAAAAAAAATAAATATATAAAGTATGGAAGAGAAAAGCCAGGAGTAGCTGAAGTAGGGGTAAGTCCAGTATTTAAACATTAATAAATGAGCTTGAATAAAGTTTAAATCAATAAATCTTGATATGGAACAAGACTCGTTTGAATAAATTATGATAATGGAAAATAAAGATTAGAAGTTGAAACTTTATTAGGAACATTCAAATCTTACATGTTTCTAAATCTTAGAAATAACTAAAAGGTCTCATTTTTTCCCAAGTTTTATTTAAATTCCAGCTAGTTAACATACAGTGCAATACTAATTTCAGGTGTAGAATTTAGTGATTCATCACTTACATACAACACCCAGTGCTCATCACAAGTGCCCTCCCTAATACCTATCTCCTGTTTAACCCAACCCCCTGCCACACCACCTCCAGGAACCAGCAGCTTTTCTATTGTTAAGAGTCTGTTTCTTGGTTGGTCTCTCTTCCCCCTCCCGTGTTCATTTGTTTTGTTTCTTAAATTCCACATATGAGTGAAATTAGGTGGTATGAGTCTTTCTCTGACTGACTTATTTTGCTTAGCATAATAGTCTCTAGCTCCATTCACATCATTGCAAATGGCAAGATTTCATTCTTTTTGATGGCTGAGTAATATTCCTGTGTGTGTGTGTGTGTGTGTGTGTGTGTGTGTGTGTAAGTATATATATATACACACCACATCTTCTTTATCCATTCATCAGTCAATGGACATTTGGGCTTTTTCTGTAATTTAGCCATTGTTGATAATGTTGCTATAAACGTCAGGGTGTATGTATCCCTACATTAGTCTTTTTGTATTCTCTGGATAAATACAAAACAGATCATAGGTAGTTCTATTTTTAACTATTTGAGGAACTGCCATACTGTTTTCCAGAGTGGCTGCACCAGTTTGCTTTCCCAACAGTGTAAGAGGATTCCCCTTTCTCCACATGATTTTTTTTTCATAGTTTAATAATCATCCAAATTACTAATGGTTCTCTAAGTAATTATCTCAAAGAATCGCCTCCCTACATTCAGATTAGTAAACTGAGGTTCACAAAAAGTGGAGCCTTTCTCCTGGACCCACAGTCTTTATTAGGTCTCCCTATTATATGCTTCCTTGTTACCTTCTGGTTCTCCTAGGACACTCACTTTTGCTCATTTTCTTTGTCCTCTGCTACTTTTTTAAACTCCAAGGGAGGGTGTTGCAAGTATTTTGTTCACCATTGCATTCCCTATAAATGTTTAAAAAATGAGTGAATAAATGAATGACAGATGAATAAAATGAAAGTGCTTTCGTAGGAGAAAAATTAATTGACATTTGGGGCAGCTAACTGTTGACAAAAACTTAGCTCACATGGTTTTATTTCCTAACTTAACAAATTATTTAAAATCGTGGACAAGTCATCACAAGTCATCACAATCACAAGTCATTCTGGCTTCACCTCTTCTTAATTTTGCCGAGTGTTTTCCACTAAACCTCATTACACATTAAAATGTGCTACAACCACATACCAGTTTAACATAGGCATCCATTTGTAAGTTAAAAAATCAAGAAAATGGCATATGTTTATTTTATAATTGCAAGTATTTCTTCAAAATTGCCTTTAGAACGGGTGCTACTAAGTCTTGTTTTAGCTGAAATAAAGGAATTTCAAACTTAAAATTCAGTTTATGTACTTAAAAAACCTTTCTGTTGCAGGAAAATAATTGAGTAGCAACAAAAATATAACATCAACAGAATACCTACTTGTTTCTCCCTGTTTGTCTTAAATTATTAGCTGAGAGAAATCTCTTGTCTGGTTTACCACCTATGCAAAGTGAATGGATAAATATGTTCTACAAACTGATTTTAAATATAAACACTCAATTGCTGCCAAAACCTCATGAATGTTTAACTACAGTCAAAGTAAGGTTGTAAAATTATGGCTCAATATAAATTAATACCAAACAGAGCTTCAGGAAAAAATCCAGTGTATTTTACATCTTAAAAAAAGAAGTGTGTGTATATATACCTTTATCTCTGGAGAGAAAAAAAAAATAAGGTGGTTTCTGTCCATTAGAACCTGCAACATACATATTAACTGGATCACCATATTGAACCCTTACTAGAGTGAATAGAGGTAGGCTCAATCATGTTTCTCATTTTAGAGATGAGACAGATGAGGCAGAGAAATTACAAAATGACCTAAATTTACACAAGTAGCAATAATCACATTTAGCACATACATAACTGATTAACAATTCATAACATAATCAATTCCTCAGTTAACTAGGAAATCAGGGTTTATTTGGGGGATTAATAAGAAGAGTAAATTTTTATATGGATAGTAATTTAAAGATTTACTGTCCAAAATATTACTATATTTAAAAATCAAATAAGATTTGAAATAGTATGCTATAATGCCTAGTTAAAAGACATAATAATTGGTAATGAGTTTTGCTTTCATAATGTTAGATTATAAGTAATTCAATGCAAATTAGTGCAGGGTAAATTATACAATTAATGTTGGCTTAAATGCATTTAAAATTTTTACTGTAATCATAAGAACACATAACATTTGGAATTTAGATCTATAAATAATTGTATAGATATTATATATATAATGTCCAGTTTTTCTTTACAAATCACTTTTTTCAACAAATTTTCACAAAAGCTTAAAAACAATTTTAATATGTTAAATTTTCACTATGTATAATGTTTTAATTTTCCTTCATATGGTATTGAAGATATTATTGATCAAAAAAGTAAGAAAAACAGGTAAATAAAGGCAAGCTGAGATGATAATTAGAAGTACTTTGTCAATGTCTGAATCATCAAAAAGTAATCATAGAACCATTAATTTTCTTTTCAGACTTGTCAAGGACATATATCTTCAAACAATATTATTCTCTGTGTCATCAAGATCCTTGGTAATGCATCTTTTTAAAAAACTAAATACACATTTAATTTTAAATATATATTATCAAGATAATAATCCACCTTATTTTGTAGGTTTGTGAATTCCTTTTTAACATATGATGGAAGTGAATATCTAAAATCCACATTCTCTTGAAATATATCACATTACTGTTGATCAATGTCAGAGAAAATTTACTATTTATACATATATTTCTACTCTTATTTGAAAATGTCAGAGGCAAATACGTGTCAGAATTGAATTTTTAACACTAATCTTGAGTCTAATGAAATCGGCACTCTAAAAATCCAGTTAACCTAATAAAATAAATATTAGATCAGGAGGGCAATAATAAATTTGAATGCAAATACACAGTGTGGAATACAAATATAAATTCCAAAATATGCATAAGACTTTTTTTTTTTTTTAATAAAGAAGGTTTGTGGAAGTGTAAAAAGACAATCTTATGCTGCTTATGGCTTTCAACTCTATTCACAGAAAGTGATATGGAATATTTATTCATGTTCTCAGTCAAAATAACAGAACCACAAAAAATATTCACCTACCTGTCTTTCAGTCATATTTCATTCTGTGCATTTTATCTTACAGGATTTTTCACATTATGCCTTTGTCTTCAATGATAAGAAATGTAACTGGGGTCCCCAATTAAGTCTTGCATTCCTACACATTGGTCTCATTTTCCACTTCATTTTTTTATTCTTCATAGTTTCCACAAAATTGTAGTAGTCAATTCAATGAAACCTGCAAAGTTAATGAGCACGTGCCAGGGTTCATGTTTCTAAGATAGAATGGATGTTTCCAATTGATTCAAATGAAAGATATTGGTAGGAAGAACTACTAAATATATTTACTTCTAACAAAACTGTTAGAGGTATAACAAAACTTAGCTTTAGCCTAAAAAGTTCTCGTTTTTATGTTGTCTCAAAATAAATAGCATCAGTTCTTCAGCTACTAGCATTGCATTACATAAAACATCTAAATATTGAGGTTTCTCAGATGAAATCAAAGACTATTTCAGAACTTGAAGAAAATCCTCCTTTTGACTACTTTCCAGGGCTTGGAAGGGATAAATTATTTAGGTGACTACAAAGCACTACTGTGCAAATTAGGAATATAATGTACATTTTAAGGTATTTTTAAATGATTCAGTTTAAAAGATTACTTTAAGATTGAAATTGTTTATTGAAAGTACTCAGATTCGTAGGAGATGCTGTGCTTCCTCCAATTCCAAAATAATAAGCCATTTGCATGAAATCAGTAAATAACAATTTCTCATCTATTAAATAACCAATAGAACTTTGTATATTTTTGTTTAGAAACTACTAAATAAAGTTTACTTGGATAGAGCCAGTTGACACAGCTGTACTTTAAAAAAAGAGAGAGGGGCGCCTGGGTGGCTCAGTTGGTTAAGCGACTGCCTTCGGCTCAGGTCATGATCCTGGAGTCCTGGGATCGAGTCCCGCATCGGGCTCCCTGCTCGGCAGGGAGTCTGCTTCTCCCTCTGACCCTCCCCCCTCTCATGTGCTCTCTGTCTCTCTCATTCTCTCTCTCTCAAATAAATAAATAAAATAAAATAAAATAAAATAAAAATAAATAAATAAATAAAAAAAGAGAGAAATGAATTGCTAACCAATTTAATTCTCTACGATGTGATTAAAAATACAGAAAAAATACAAAATATTAACAATTTTCAAGAGTTTTACATAAGCATAAATAGTGAAATAGTACTTTTCAAAAGGTAACAACCAAGGATTATGTCCAAACATTTGTAGGTTAAAAACTCAAGCCATTTATTTGAATAAAAAGTCTACTGTGCATCATCTTAGTTGCTTATGAAAACTCTGATTTTCTCTACATTTTTATATCATAATTTACTCATTGATTTTTTTTGTTTTGTTTTGTTTGTTTGTTTGTTTTTGTTTTTTTGACCATCTAAATTGTGAACTCTTTTATTTATTTATTTATTTATTTATTTTTAATTTATTTTTTATTTTTTTAAAGTTTTTTTTTTATTCTTATGTTAATCCCCATACATTACATCATTAGTTTTAGATGAAGTGTTCCATGATTCATTGTTTGTGCACAACACCCAGTGCTCCATGCAGAATGTGCCCTCCTCAATACCCACCACCAGGCTAACCCATCCTCCCACCCTCCCCTCTAGAACCCTGTTTGTTTTTCAGAGTCCATCGTCTCTCATGGTTTGTCTACCCCTCCGATTTCCCCCGCTTCATTCTTCCCCTCCTGCTACTTTCTTCTTCTTCTTCTTTTTTTTTTTCTTAACATATATTGCATTATTTGTTTCAGAGGTACAGATTACTCATTGATTTTTAACCTCATGTTGCCAAGTGCTGAAGTTGAGATGAAGGAAATAAACCACTGTATAATAAATATTCTATTTATAATGTATATACATGGAATAATCTATTTTGGCAGATACATCCCCACTGTCTTGACTTGAACAATGGAACTTAATAATGTTTCTTTTGGAATGTCTAATCTTCATATGGTCATGTCAGAACCTTTAGATTTCAGTGGTTTATACTTAATATTTTAAAGTGCAAAAGAAAGCTGCAAATAGATTTCTGAACTACAAACAGTGCAATATTATTATCTTAATGTAATTGTGAATTACAGGGGTTTGAAATTATAGATATAGCTTTATTTTTGGAGGGGAAAGAAACAATTGTGCTGTGTGGTAAGTTATTTTTTAACAAATGACTAATGGAACTTAATAGTGAAATAGAGACCTAGCAAAAGCTTAACATCAGAGTTGTCAAAACTATGACTTGTTATTAACAGAAAAGTCCTCAAGGATTTGTACATTACAATTGAAACAATTGTCTTAGAAATGAGAACAAAAGAAGTGGAATCTAGATATCCACACTTGTGTATATTAAATCCCCTGGAAAATTTAAATTTTCATACAGAGAAGGAATTTCTGGAATAAATCGTATCAAAGCAAAACAAAAAATATCCATATATTATCATATGAGATTCAATCAAATGTGAAAATGTTCTTCCTTTTTATCAATGCTGAGAGTGACAGAGGCAGATGGTTGTAATATTTGGAAACTTCTAGTATCTTGACTAGAAAAAATAAATTGGATAAACTAAATCATTATCTTACACTCTACCCACAGATTTAGCATTCCTCACTTCTCTTTCTTTCAACTTTGTCACAATTCTGAATAACATCCTGTATCAACATGGAAAGGTTGAAACTAATAGAAAAATAGAAGTTACGGGAGTCTATCCAAAACATCATAACACAGACAAAGCTCTAGCTTTGAAATTATTATGACATTATCCCCCTTCTCTTGGAAGAGTCAGTTTATGAATGGTGGAATTTGGAGACAAATTCCAGTCTGCCTCGCTGTCAGAAGCATTAGCTGAAAATAAGCCCACAGGCCTCTGTTCATAAAGCCAGGACTCTGGTATGCCTGGAGAACAGGACTAAGAACTGGAATTCAAGGCCTATGCATGAGAATGAGGTCTTGGAGATGAGGAAAGAATTCCCACAAAGTTACAATGGGACAAAATTGGTATCTTTCAAGTCGATTTTGTAAAATGGATAAACATTTGGGAATTGGAGTTAGAAATACCTGGGCTTGCACCCTAATTCCATGACTTATTACTAACTTTATGAATGCATGTTATATAAAATTTGAACCTAGGTTTCATCTCTATAAAATGGTTTTGGTGATGGGAAAAATAATACTTATTTCAGAAAACTGATTTCATGATTAATTGAGGGGATCTTTATAAAGCAGGCCTTATAGTATCTAGCATACCACAGATACTTATAAATGGTACTCTATATCTGTCATATTTTTCCCTGTTTTTAATAGATTGTTTTAAAGAAAGGCTACATCTTTGGCCTTAAAATGTGATATAAATAAATTGAGTGGCTCATACTTCATTACCATCTTTATTAATAAAATGAATCGGGGTTTTAAAAAATAAATGAAAGGACTTTCATTTCATTTGAATTGTACCTCCAACTTGAGAATTATAATATTTCAATATACTTAAAATTCCCTTAGGTAATTATTTGAGTCTCTAGCCTATGAAATTATAGAATTTTAAAATAAATGATAGAGCTAGAAATGACAGAAATTTTTTAAAGTTCTTTCTTGTTATAACCAAAATTCTGACAGTAGAAAGATAAAGCTATTTATTTGGATAGGAAGTGGAGTAAACTGGATTTAAATTTGGGTCTCCTGCCACGTAGTTGAATATTTTCTGATCAACAACAAAATATCATGGGAAAACACACATACACATTTAGTTTGTATAATCTTATAGTATTTAATACATGTATGCATCTCTTGTTTTTAGATAGATTGTCTAGATTTTCTTCAAGCTAGGTGTGTATATTTAAAATAAATTCCAACATGTAATTTTTTTAATAATTAAACATCTTTAGTTATATTTCTAATACATGTCCAAATTACACAGCAAAACAACATAATCTTTATCTACAAATGATGTATAAATGATATATATATAGAATTATATTTTAAATAGAAAAAATAACATGTCTATAGTTTTATAAACTCACATAACATATATTTAAACATTGATACTTAAAATTCAGAGAAACAAAATACTTTCAAACGAAGTGAATGTCAATAATCCCAAAACTTGCTTAACTACAAAACAATAAGATGTATTTAAAGCTTAAATATTTCATCAAAGAATATATCATTTAAAATAGAGATTTTAAAAAAATAGAGTATGGTTGCAAGAAAAAAAACTAGCTATTTGATTTTTCATTTCTATTATTCTTTCATTGATGCAAATTAAGATTTTTCACAGATTACTGATTGAAATAAACAAATGTGTAGTAACTCATGGATCTTGAGAACACAATACACTTATTCAAACTTCAAATAATCCAGTTTTTCAAACTATCCAGATTCTAAATTATCCTAAACTTTGTAGATTATGGGTATTTGTGATTAAAGACTATACAGAACTTTGAAAAACATTTTGTAACATGAATAATTTTATTATATTAAACATTCTGTGGTAAAATTCCCCACTCTTCCTGAGAGTCGTGTTTTTGCACTACAGTCCAAATGATACTGTTTATGCACAATAATGCATGCTTCCAGTGAAAACAAATATTGCAGATGTTATATCTGTACCCTTGTGCTAGCATCTTGAAGTCACTTCATACTAAAATTTTAAAATCGAAATTGGAGGACCCATACCTACCTAACAACACATGTTATGCATACATATATTTAATACCAGAGTTATAAAAAACATATTGTGTGTGTATGTGTGTGTATTTATGTGAATGTGTATACACAGGAAAGATCGGGAGTGAAAATGAGAATGATTAAGAATACACACAAAACATTAGGTATATAATTTGGCTCTGATAGCTATCGATCTTCCTACAACTCACATTAAGAAAGTGACCTTATTCAGGATCAATAAACTAGTCTGGCCTAAAGCATTAGGTTCACATTGATGAGGACTCCTTGAGACTTTTCATGTTATTCTTGCATACACTGGAGACAATAAAAAATAAAACTATACTAAAACATTCATTTTTAACAATATGATGAGGATGTTCCAAAATGAGAGAAAATGGAAAAAATAAAAACATGATTTAAAATATGTTAACATCAACTAAAACATCCAAGGGCTAATCTTCCTATACTGGAGCAAATGGCCCTTGGACTAAACCAGAGGAACTCCTGGCCTAAATGTGGTAAAGAGTAATCCACAGGTGTGAATTCCACAATAAAGAATGACAGCAAGTAGTGATAATTGGACCCTTGAATAGCAGGCAAAACTTAAATGAGGGTGTTCCCTATTTGATTTCAACTGTGGTATGACCTAGTTGCCACTGATAAAGAATAGAAATAAATTCTGGCTATTTAAATTTTATGGTTGTTTAAGACCCAAGTAAATGGGAGTTTATTGCACACCATCATTATCATCAGGACACACTTCTTTAAGGGTAATTGTTCATGATGTTATATGAGAGTGTACAGAAAAAGAACTCTGAATTAGCAGTCCACCACCATCAAGGCGGAGATGTCAGCATGTGTTGATATGAGTACCTAATCATAAAAAATAATTATGTACTAAATTAGAGAAATAGGGGCGCCTGGGTGGCTCAGTTGGTTAAGCGACTGCTTTAGGCTCAGGTCATGATCCTGGAGTCCCTGGATCGAGTCCCGCATCGGGCTCCCTGCGCGGTGGGGAGTCTGCTTCTCCCTCCGACCCTCCCCCCTCTCATGTGCTTGCTCTCTCTCATTCTCTCTCTCTCTCAAATAAATAAATAAAATCTTAAAAAAAATAAAATAAAATAAATTAGAGAAATAGGTTCTAAAAATAAAATAGGGTGAAAATACGTAAAAGTGGAACTAATAATCACTTATAAATTGTTTATGGCGTATGAACCTAGTCTACCATTTTTATTTGCCATCTGAGACACTTTGCTTTAATTACAATTGCTTTGAAAGGTATATAAATGCAATACAACTTATTTCATTACTTTTACTTTATAAAGGATCTGGGGGAGAATGAAGTTGTATCTTTTGAACTCTTACTATCTGGCCTACACTGTGCTGGGTGCTTTGAACACATTATCTTTTTAATCCCCACAATAAACCCATGAGGAATAGATTATTTTATTAAATTAAGGTGGAAATTGAGACTCCTCATAATGTAATACAATTTAATTAAAGTCATACAAACTAGTAAATAAAGCAAGTACAAAACCCTGGTCAGCCAGACTTTTCATCTCAGGATTTTTCTAGTATGCTATACTTTTAAGATATATAACTGTCTCCCAGTTATTGCAGACAAAGACACAAAGACATAGCTTAATCTGAATGGTACTATTACTCCAAGAAGCCATGCTCATGGGAGTGACCCATAGTCATATGAAGTCTTTCTAGTTTCAGAGATACATAAATATATCTAAACTCTTTACATAATCTTAAAATTTATTCACAGTTTATGTTGCACCCAGATGTATAATCAAGATATTTTTGATAAACATACAAACTTAGACTAGCCTCTAGATTTCTATAACTTCTTTATGCAGCTGTAACAGAGATTTGAGACAGTAGAGAATCATATGACTGGGCCTTTAGCTCAGGGTCTGAATAACCAACATTTTTTTTAGGTCTTCTATAACATACGTTGTTGCCCTCAGTTTGTGGCCAATGGCCATTTGGCCACTACTTAATACATCCATGCACTGCTGTTCCGAACAGTTGAGTTTTATGTTTATTAAAAGTCAGTTGTGAAGATTTTAAAACACATATATCCTGATTGTACAATCACTACCTCAACTGAAAAAATATGAATGCAAACAAAAAAGGAATAGTTGCTATTTTTCTCCCTAAGAAAACCAAGTAGAAAGCCTTAGAAAGATTGATAAAGGAAAGTTTTACAATAAATGTTCTGAAGAACAAGGAAGGGTTAGAGATAGGACTGAACTGTCAAAATCAAGAAGAATTGCACTGAGATTATTTTCTAAGTAACTTGAAGTGTTCACCCCAGCTAAAATAAAGCAAAAAATAAATCTAAAATAGTATAATTTTCTTTCTGTTGAATAAACCTTTCTTTTGAAAGAAAGATGATGAAGATTTTTATGCTTAAAGATAAGCATAAATGGTCAAAAGAGAAAAAAAGAAAATCACCTGGTCATGTTTCAAAATATTGATGAAAAAAGTATAATTTGATATGCTCTAAATTCTCTACAAAAGGTATTTATTAAAAGGATTTATTTTTATGATCAGATTTCATGAATTGTTGACCAAATGTTTACTTTAAAAGGTAAGGGGCTCTTTAATGTATTTTACCCTCGTTGTAGACATATGTTGATTTAGCAAATTCCTATTTTCCCGTTTTTGGCTCTGTGCTCTGAGTAAGCCACACATGAAACACATGGTTAAGTAGTTGTTTTACTTAAAATTCCTTGGGTGCAAGTGTCAGAAATCCTTCTGAAAGGTAAATGATTTTTTTATATCTATTTGTCTTTATCACCTTTCCTCAAGACTTTCCTTGTGGATTAAACTTGTAATGAATTGAGTTAAATTCAATACATTAGTGCCTTTGTAGGGATAGTCATTTTGGAAAACCTCTCTGAATAAAATTCCTCTCTTCCCATCAGCATCTTGCTTATAAAAATGATGTCATTGGATAAATCCTAAAAAAAAAAAAAAATCAGCATTTTTCAATAATTGGACAGAAGGACCTCAGGTCATCTGTGAAATGGAATTCAAGCAAATTACAAGGTCAAGATTCAATCAGGATCATTAATATTCTGATAATGACGGAAGCTCTGAGTGACCTATACCATAATATTTATTGATCAAGAATCTGATCCCTATGGTCCTTAAATTTTCAAGATTTAAAGTTATACTGTATATGAAAGACATATTCTAAGGAGATAATATATTAATATATCCTAAGAGATAATATATCTTTGTAGTAAACTTTAAGTCATTTTTTCTCAAAGTGCAAAAATAAATAAAAATTCAACTGTTTAAATTTTTTTCCAGAATATACTACATATATTTTTAAAACCATCTTCCAGCTATTTACTGGCTCTGGTTATATAACTTCAAGGTGAATGTAATTATAGATTATTATATATGTCACTGATAACATCCAGTCTCTTATATTCTTCACTTTTGTAGGTTTCCTTATTGTCAATCAGCCAGAGCAATGTCAACATGTGAGTCAGGCCTTTATTCTCTGAGGAAAACAATGGTCATGTTCACTTTTTCCACAGTTTCCCTGAAGATATACTCAATAGCAAACCAAATACATAAATGTTATTGCCAGTAGTGAATTAATTTGGAGTAAGTTTATCCCTATGTCAAGGAAACTACTCTTTTATTTACCTTGTCCATTTCAGTAACTATAAATCACAGGATTAATTTCCTACTCCACAACATGATACACACAAATCTTTAAACTTGGATCCAACTAACTTTCACAATCTCAATCTATTTCTGATCTCAAACTCTGTCTTCTCCATTAAGATGGAACTCCCTAATCCCATTGTCTTTGTAAGGGACCCTCTCATCCCTATGCTCCTGTTACTCCCTCTACCTGAAGTATCCTTCCTCTCTCCTCTGCCAAGCTTCTCCCCAAAGTTTATATAGTTCATGTTTCCTACTCAGTTTTCCTGACAAAGTTTTGCAAATTCAGCCCCTCCCTTCTACTCCTACAACATTCTGTCCAAGCCTTATATTGCTTTTGTTTGTTTATGGGTCTGACTAGGTAGCTGCTATGGACAGAATTGTGTCCCTAAGATTCAGGCGAGAGAGAGAATCTCAAGCAGACTCCCCACTTAGCATGGAGCCCAAGATGGGGCTCAATCTCACAACCCTGAGATCATGAACTGAGCCAAAACCAAGAGTTGGACACTCAACCGACTGAGCCACCCAGGTGCCCCAAGGAGTTTTTCTTATAATTAAATAGATATTTCTGGAAAATTTTTTATAATGAATTCCAATGGATAGACCAGTGGAGTGTGTGCATATGTGTGTGTGTACATGTATAGGAATATATGTTCATACATATCCATGAACTAAAGAAGGAGAACAAATTTCATTTCAGTGATGTTTTACCACTTGGAAATCATTCCAAATTCTACTTTTCACATAGGGATAGTAAAAATGCTAATGTATACAAATTTTCACAAAAGCAAAACAAATCATTAATGAGAAAACCTGTGACCCTGCCATTCTGATATTTTTTTCTCTAAACAACTTTTGTTTTTTGGAGAATGCATGTTATTTTATGCACAGGTTTCTAAGACTGAAAATGGCTTCAGAAGCCATCTTACTCAATGCCCACCTAATACTAGTTTTTATGCCAGTGTGTCTAACCCAGAAAGAAAAATCAGCCCTATCTAAAATGCCTCATTCTACGTGGTGATGATTGAAAACATATTCATACCCGTTGGTATTTTGTACAAAACAAGAAAGTATTCTCTTGTTTTTTTTTCCACATCTTAGACATTATTTAGATTACCACTGTTACAAATACACCCTGAAATCTAACCCAACAAATGTTAATTCTCACTCTTTTAAAGTCCAAAGCTAATAAGTTGGCTGCTCTCTTGGGCAATTTTATGCTTGTTGTGACTCAGAAATTTAGGCTGCCTCTATTCTACAGTAATTTCATCTCTACTTGAGGGCAGTGGTGATGGAAAACACAGTGTGAATTTCCACTTGCTTCTAAATCCCTCCTACCAAAAGTGATACATTTCACTTCCCTCACACAGTCAGTTAACTAGTTTGGTCACATGGCTCCAATCTAAGTTCCTGGAAAGCTGGAAGGTTTTCCAAAATCCCAAGGAAGAGAGGAGAGCCTAATATAATGAGCACAAGTAGTTACTACTACACTGTATCCTACCTGTGTGATCCTGAGTGTTCATGTCCATCAGTCTCTCAACATTCTAGTTTTCTCATCTTAAAATTTGGGATAATAAAGCTGGCCTCACAGTTACACCTGAGGCTTGCACAACACGGGTTTGAACTGCACAGATCCACTTACATGTGGATTTTTAAATATGAATACAGTATAGTACCTTATTTTGTTTATTTTTTGTTAAAGATTTTTTCTTTATTTGAGAGAGAGAGAAAGAGAGAGAAAGAGAAAGTGCACGAGCAGAGGGAGGGGCAGGCAGAGGGAGAAGCAAGCTTCCCGCTGGGCAGGGAGCCTGATGTGGTACTCGATCCCAGGACCCTGGGATCGTGACCCGAGTGGAAAGCAGACAGTCAATGGACTGAGCCATCCAGGTGTCCCTACAGTTAGTATTTTAAACACATTTTCTCTTCTTTATGATTTTCTTAATATTTTTTTCTCTAGCTTACCTTATTGTAAGAATACAGTACATAGGGGTGCCTGGGTGGCTCAGTTGGTTAAGTGTCCAACTTTTGGTTTCAGCTCAGGTCATGATCTCAGGGTTGTGGGATTGAGCCCCGCATAAGGCTCTGTACTCAGCATGGAGTCTGCTTGTCCTTCCCCCTCTGCTCTTCCCCTTGCTCATTCTCTCTCTCTCTCTCTCTAAAATAAATAAATAAAATATTTAAAAATGAAAGAATACAGTATGTAATACAAATAACATAAAAATATGTATTAATTGTTTATGTTATCACTAAGGTCTGGTCAAGAGTAGGCTATTTGTGGTTAACATTTTGAGGAGTCAAAAGTTATACATGATTTTCAATTGTTCGGGGGTTGGCACTCCTAAGCCCTGCATTATTCAAGGGTCAACTGTACTGTGAAGATTAAATAGGATTATTTATGAGTCTCACGTAACACCTAGACTAAAAACCTGTAAAAGATTAAAAAAAAAAAAATGCTAGTTCTTTCTTGTTAAAGAAAAGGGCTCATAATTATCTTCTCTCAATAATGAGTTATTTCTTTGGGATATATGTTTAAATGCATTTACTGGAAATTTTCAACTTTCAATTTCACATGGTGCTGTATTTGCAAATCTTCCAAATAGAAAGGGAGGATCACTCAGGGAAAAGGGAAATATATTAAATATAATGAGTCTTTTTAGAATATTTAACTATTTTGATAGTTAGAATTTTTAACTATTTTGCCATGTTAAATTTACTTGGTAAATGAATTAAAGATAGAATGGATATAAAAGTTTAAAAATACAAAAGTTCAATCTATTGTCTTATAGAATAAATATTTTATTTTTAATTCCATTTAGTATTAAGAAATTCTAAAAACCTGAAACATCCCTTATTTAGAAACATGAATGATATCAGTAGTGGTGTGGGCAATTTTGGAGGCAAGTAAATTGCATCAAATATGAATACTAAAGTAAATATTAGAAAGAAAATCTGTTTATAGCTGCAGAGAAAGTTACAACTATTTACAAGAACACTTAAAGTATTCATTCTTATTTTACAGATTGTGCAGACTTCCCTTATTCATTATTTTTGAAATTACTTGATTTTACTCTTATGATTGGAAAATTATTGTGTATATTTTAATTTAACTAATTTTTTTCAATATAGTATTTATTATAATAGGGTTGCCTGATTAATGTCCCTATTCAGTTAACAGTTTATATCAGGTTACATTTGTTTTCTCCCATGACCATGCTAAAAAGATAAAAATGTAAAAATATAACCTTAATTTGTGAGACCAAGGTCTTTTGAACAATGTTGTTCCTGATTTAGACACAGTAGAGGCTGGAAGACTTTTATCCAACACGTCAAGGATTCTGATCAGCATTCAGTTTGAATGCAGAATCAGTGTTGAGGCCAATATATATATCTCCTCCAAATGGAGAAAGCAGTTCAGAGAGAAGGGGATGACACTGGATTCCTCAGATTTTCCTTTTCCAGCTTCCCCATTTTTATCCCAATCACCCCTCTCCATGACACCACACCCCCTTTTCTTCTATAGTTTTCCTCTGTTCCCCTTTCACTGTAAAATTTCCATGCTGTATTTATCGTACTTAGATAGAATAGATATGGTTCTACTCCTAGTTTGGACATAAGTATTGCAAATTCCAAAATGCTCTCCTTTGTTATTAAATAAATTCAACCACTATCTTGAACTAAGACATACTGAGCTAAGGCAGAGTAAAGGAGAAGCAAAATCCAATAATGAAAGACTGACTTTTCACTGTAGTATTCCATCTGCAGTGATCCAAATTTCTCATATATACTGTGTATGTCTTTGGTCAAAGTAAGTATTTCCAATTCTCCAACAAAAATCTCACAATGTCTTTGTATTTATTTTGAAAAAGAATGCTCTTTACTGAAACAATAGAGTTCCCAACCTAAAACTGGGCATCTGAATTTCATAACACCTAGCAAATACAAGTTTAATATGACATATTTTTCTTTCCCAAAACTAAAAGCCTATTTCTCCTTGTCTGAGTTAGGCATAAAATATTAGCATCTGATATGACATTTTAGCTAGTTTTTGTGGATGTATGTCTATCTTTTATTAACCCTTTCAAGTCAGTTTGACCCCTAATTGCACCAAATTTTTCTTCCCTATCACAGAATATAAGAAATAATCCTTAACAAGATTCACTGACATCACATATTCTTTGAAAAAACAATTAGTATTACTATCATTCTTGTGCTACTCCTAGATAACATTAAGAAAAAATTTTGGTTAACTAACAATTAAAATTAGAGGTACAATCATGTAATTTGAAGAAGTCTCCAATATATGTATATATATATATTTTTTTTCTTTTTTAGTTGTGTGAGATTTTAAGATCTAATTAGTTTCTCAAAATGTATCTTTACTGATGGCAAAACAAAGAAGAAATCAACAATTGTATAATAGAGTGAACATTGTTTTCTTTATAATGGGTATTGGCAATATTCAGTGGAAACTTTTAGTTCAATATTATGTTTCAAATCTGTGTGGTCTGTTTCCAGAAAAAAAGATACTCATTAGCATTTAATCAAGAGAGTCTTGGGCTTTCTCCATGCTCCCAGAAACTGTCAAGTTACTTTATTTAAATGATGAATAAGGTCATAAAGAAAAAAAATATAGACTCTTCATAGTTAGATAATATCAAATTTAAAACAGAGCACTAACCTGTATAGTCAGTCTCTGTGAAAAAGCATATAACCCTGTCAAATTTTAGTACCATTTTAACACTCATTTCAAAGTGAGAAATACAGGTAGTACAGTTAAAGAATGCAAGGTTTAAATCATTCAATGCAGAAACCTACATAGAAACAAGGAATGCTGATTAATTTATAGTATCTACTCTTTAACCATATAAAATTTTTGATCATTAAATAGAAACATAAAAGCTTATGGTTTGGATATAAGCCTGGGCCCAACTATGTACTTCCTCTCATGCTCAAAGTCTCATTAAATGACAGAACTCCTAATCCCATAGAAATTGCATACAGCATATATTGAACTGTATGGTGTTCTACATCATTCGTCTCTTTTCTTTTCTGTTGGATCTTTATCACTTCTTGCCTGGTCATTTGGAGGGGCCTCCAACTGGTTCATGGCCTCAATCCATTTGTGTATTGGCTCCTAGAATCACCTATCTGAAAAATCATATCAAACCATGCGTTTTCTGTGCTGTATGTCTTTCTCTGGGTCCTTACCTTTTAGAATATAGTCTAAGTACCATAATACAAAGAGCTACACCATCAAACTGTCCAAATTACCTATATCATAGGATATCCCCCTTTTGGTCATCTCTTCCCTTGTATTGTATGCTTTAAAGACCCTGAATGACTTGCTATTTCCTGACTATATCCAGACAGCTACTTCTATTCCCCATGATTTTTTAAGCTCCCCCTGCCCCCACTCTGTTGTGACACTCTCTTTGCCCCATTCACTAGGTTTCTCACTTGACTTTTCCTTTAATATTTAGTTCAAGTCTTAACTAGTTCAGGTAGCTCCTCATGATTTGTGCTTCCCCAACTGGGATAACTTACCCCTTCTAAATATTTTTGAAGTGTCATGTGTACTTATTATTGTTTACTACAGTTGGCATTTGTCTTAGAATTATCTTTCTGCGTTCTGCTTTAAAAGTAGGTTGATAGCTCCTTAAGGTCTATGACTCAATTATCTCATTCTTAATTATCTTATTCTGGTATTAATGAACACCACTACAAAAACATCCTTGATAACCTGGATCCCAACCTATGACATATGAAAAAAGATGTTCTTAAACTTTCAGCTTTAATATTCATTCAAATGGACACTCCTTTTGGGATGCCTGAGTGGCTCAGTTGGTTAAGCATCAGACTCTTGGTTTCAGCTCAGATCATGATCTCAGAGTCATGGGATTGAGCCCAGAGTTGGGCTCTATGCTGGGCAGGAAGCCTGCTTAAGATTCTCTCTCTCCCTCTCTCTCTTTCCCTCCCCTCATGCTTGGGCATGCACATTCTCTCTAAATACATAAGTAAACAAACAAACAAACATACAGACACTCCTTTTATCACAGGAAAGTATATTCTCAAAATGTAGTTTTCTAAATATAGGAAACATTAAGTGGCATATTTAATGCAGATGAAGTTCAACACAAAAGGCTTTTTTTTTTTTTTCTCCCAGCTTGTGGTGTCATTGTTTTTTTGTTTTTTGTTTTTTTTTTTATTTATTTAGTCATTTGAGAGAGTGAGAATGAGAGAGAGTACATGAGAGGGGGCAGGGTCAGAGGGAGAAGCAGGCTCCTCGCCGAGCAGGGACCCCGATGCAGGACTCGATCCCGGGACTCCAGGATCATGACCTGAGCCGAAGGCAGTTGCTTAACCAACTGAGCCACCCAGGCGCCCGTGGCATCATTGTTAAGAAAGTTGTTTCTCTGAGCCGGTGTTTCCATGTCTCAGCCTGCAGGATGTCATTTAAAACCAAGACACACCAGGATATTTTCCGTGGAAGCAGAAATTAACCCCTAGCAACCCCATACTTGGTTCACATCTGATACAACCTCCATCAGAGACAGCAATTGAGGCAAATTACTCTTGTAAAAGACAAATAAAATAAGAGCAGTTATCGTAATAGTCTTTTCCTGTATTACTGTAAATGTTCCCCTGTGACATGTATTTTATATTGATGTTAAAGTAAATAGCCACATCTAATTAACTTCTTTCCAAATCATATTTCTACCTTTTAAGTGACTATACTATAATAAACTTTATTTTAGAATGGTTAAATATTTTAAGAATGATATCCATGCTTCCCACTTACCTACCTTCTCCTCTTCCCAGGTGTTTTCTATACTTGCATTTGTCCAAGTCTCAGGAAATATTTCAGTGACTTGGAAAAAGACTTTAATGACTTGGGCTGGTGAAGAATACTTCTCCATTGTTTCTGGTGCAGCCAGGGAAGCTGAAGTCTTGAGAGACAAAGGGCTTGAAAGTACCTCCATGGGCATCATTCCATTCAAATGCTTTGGGCTTGCAAATACTAAAGGCAACCACAGATTTTCCCCACCTAAATTTTTTCCTCACTCTCTTCTGGAGTTATCCAGTGATCCAACATTTTTGAGACTCTTAGGATATGAAGAATTAAACTTTTGTAGACTCACCATTTAATGTAAGTATATTCTACATATATATGTGTCATAATATCTATGTTATACATTATTTTTTATTTGTTAGGATGGCTAATTAACTACTAAAACAGATGATAACATTAATATATGAGAATTATCTACAGAGAAGGGAAAACTACGTTTCCTTATAATACCCTCCTACTGTAGTTATCCTCCGTGCAAAACACATAGTTTTTCTATAGTGAGCAACATTCCATCCTCTTTCCATCTAGAAAAGCCTTTAAGTTAAAGCTCACATTGGCATAGTTGTCTTTAATATAGTGAACGACTCCATGGAAAAATCAGCTGACACTGAAATTATTTTAAGGGCTAGGTTTTCCTCCATGCAAAACTGTGCTCTCTGACACAGAAATCACCTCCTGTGGGCTGTAGAGCTTTGTTGTTGTTGTTGTTGTTGTTGTTGTTGTTGTTGTTCAAGTCTAAAGATTAGAAACATGGATATTTATTGCATTTAAGGACCTGAGAGTTTCAGAGAGGCAATTTCTGAAAGCTGGCTAAAAAAGGACCTCATTCTCCTTCAAGTTTATTGTCAACACAATGCTGTGCTGGCTCTCCAAAATGCATGATGTGGTTCAAGTCTTTCTGTACGGGCTTCAGGGGCGTGTTTCTCAATAAAAAATTGTGCTTGAATGGCTGACTTTATTTGTTTCCAAAAGATTGCCCCTTTTATAATTCACCCAAGTAGGAAAACACTGCTGAAAACATTGCAAAATATTTATAATTTGGAATAGTAAATATCACTTTCTGTGCTTTGATAGTTTGGAATGAGTCAAAAATTTAAAGTCTTGAAAGAGGTAGATTGGAATCTATTAGATAAAAGTTCTATATTTCTAATTCCCTGAGTTGCCAGTTTGTAGGTTACACTGAACCAGTTCAAAGTATGCTCTGTAGAATAGTGATGATATATAAAATGATTACTACCAATAAGAGGGAAGTACAAAAACTGAGATTAAACATTTAGAATATTTTACAGAAATTTGACAAATTACATGTCTAATATATCTAATAATTTAAAATCTGTATTTGTATTTTGTAATCCTCTCTTTTGTTTTCAATTTTTATAATTCATTTTTCATTGTATTTTACTAAAGTTTAAGTTTGAAAAAAAATTGACTCTTCATCACAGATAGTTTGAGAAGCACTAAATTCCAGAACAAAAATTCCAGAATTTTTTTCAAAAATTTTAAATATTATACAAAGGCTTCATTTTTGAAGAAGTTAGGGGCACCTGGGTGGCTCAGTTGGTTAAGTGCCTGCTTTTGGCTCAGGTCATGATCCCAGGGTCCTGGGATCAAACCCCACATTGGGCTCCCTGCTCAGCAGACAGTCTACTTCTCTCTCTCTCTCCCTCTGCTGCTCCCCCTGCTTGTGTGCTCACACTCTCTCTCTCTCTCTCTGTCAAATAAATAAATAAAATCTTAAAAAAAAAAGGAAAAAGAAAAAGTTAAATGTAGAGATGCTCCGATTAAAGTGTTGGTAAAGGGAAAACAAAGCTCCTCTCTTCCCGCTAAGGCAGAAACAGGAGGCTACAGGGAACAGGGAAGTAACATCAAAACCAAAGAGCATTAAACAGAACAAAGTATGAAAAATGTTTGAAAATTGCAGTGATAGTAAATTATATTTCATGATTATAGACAAAATTGTAAATATAATTTAAAATTTAAAAATTAAAGAAAGATTAAAAATATTTTAAAATGATTAAAGAATACCCTTGATCAATTGGGCTTAACATATGCACTGTTCCTAGGTGTTGGACATCCAGTGAATAAAACACATCCCCTTGCTCTCCAATCCTGCCCCTCAATGTTGTTCATGCCCTAATCTCTGGAGCTTGTGAATGTTACATTTAATGGCAAGAGAGACTTGACAGGTATAATTATGGTTATGGGCCTTAAAATAGGGAGATTTTCCTAGATTTTAAGGGTGGGCTTAATCTGATCACAGGAGCCTTTCAACTCAGAGAACTTTCTCCAACTAGAGTCAGGAAAGATGTGGCAAAGGGAAATTTAGAGATACTCCAAGCATGAGAAGGGCCCAACCACCACTGCATGAAGGAGCCACATGAAAAGCATGAGAAGTGTTATAGACTGAATGTGTCTCCTCAAATTCTTTGTTGAATTCCTAACCCACCATGAACAGGATTAGGGCCCTTATAAAAGAGGTCCCAGAGAGCTCTCTTGCCCTCTTTTTGCCTTGTGAGAACACATTGTGAACATGGTTATGTGTAAGTGAGAAAGCAGGCCCTCACCAGACACTGAATCACCTGGCATCTTGATCTTGGAGTTCTAGCCTCCAGAAATGGAGAAATAAATGTTTATTGTTTAAACTATTCAGACTATATATTTTTGTTAGAGTAGCCCAACTGACTAAAACAAAGCAAAAACATGTAACCCCTAAAGAGGAAAGGTGCCCTCAGTGACAGCAATAAAGGGAACAGGAACTTCAGTTCTATTACAGCAGGGAACTGAATTTGGTCATCTACCAGAATGTGCTTGAAAGTAGATTCACTCTCAGAACCTCCAGGAAGTAATGCCGTCATGTTGACACTGTGGTATTCACCTTGCAGATTCTAAACACAAGACCCAGTTGAACCATGTTGCTCCAGGACTTCTGACCTATAGACTTATTGAACTAGAAGGTAATAAATGTGTGTTGTTTTAAGTTAGTAGATTTGAGGTAATTTGTTATAGCAGCAATGGAAAATAATATATTTTTACCCAAAAGAAAGTGTTTATTATTGGATCATTACGGACCTAACACCTTCCCTGAAAACAAGGTCAACGTGTCTACCTTACTCACTGAATAGTACTCTAGTTTCTGAATTTTAACTAATGCATTACTTTTAAAATATTCCAATTTTACTATGTTTTATTCAAAATCAGCATACATATAATATGTTCCACATCAATACAATATCCATAATTGTGCCAATATGAATAATTTCATTTTTAAATTTTTACTAGAATTATGCCTACATTTTATTCCTTGTATTAAGAACTTAGTTTATACCAGGCTTCATAAACTTACCTCACCACATCTAAGGAGGTATGAGATTTTAATAGCACTGAAGGAAATTGAGTCTGGAAAGTTACAGAAAAATCCAGCCTGAAACTCTGGTCAACATAATGTAAGACAGACACTTATGACTTTCATCTGCTTTTTCTCTGACTGGAGAAGTCTAGTTTTATTCTCTGTAGTATGCCTATTAATCTAGAGAAGGGAATAAAAGGAGAATGATTTCAGAAGTTATTAAAACGAGTTCAGTTACATTATTTTTTCTTCCTGTGACTTCTCAGACAGCAACTTCCTTCCTCCGTTGCTGCTGCTACTGGGCTCACCAATTAATTTATGCAGTAGAATCAATAAAAAGACACATATTCAGAATGTTTAGATATACTCAGCTAGAAGATTTAAACAAACATTCATATCTTTGTAAGCAAAATGACAACAAAGAGTAAACAATCTCTATATTCATTGAAAAATGCTTACCATTTTGCTAAATGGCAGAGGTAAATTTTATGTGTTTCATGAAGGTCAATAATCACAAAATTAATCCACCTGGTTGGTTTGTTATATTCTGGGAATCTTCTCTTATATTCAAGTAGGCACTTCTTATCTTGTTGGTATGGGGTTTGAGAGTCATAGAATCATGGAGGCTGCAGGGTAGAAATTCTAATTACTTGTGTTAGAATACAAATTGCTCCAAAAGTTACTGGTGTGAGATTTCAACTATTTGTTTTGTGCAGGGTCCTTGAATAAGAAATTCAGGCATTGTATGGTAGGGATGGTTTTGCTGTACCTCAAGAAGCTTTTGGCCTCAGGTGGAAGATTTGAAGATTGGATACTGAACTCATCAGAGAGTTTACTCACCGATATGTTGCTGTTGGTCTGATGGAACACTTACATGTGATATCTCCATGTGGTCTGGACTTCCTTTCAACATGATGCCTCAGTTCAAAGGGCATGTGTTCCAAAAAGGAAAAAGAACCAGATGAAGGCTTTATCACTTTTCTTGACCTAGACTCGGAAGTCAGGCAGCATCACTTCTACCACATCCGGTTGGTAGAGGCAGTTACAGTGGTCTGGTCAAGTTCAAGGAGAAGAAATATAAATTCTGCCTCTCCTTCTTGGAAGAATGTCAACATTACTTTATAAGAAGAATATGTGGAATAAATATATACTTGACCTGTGTTTTGACAGCACTATCTGGCATAGTAGGGAATCTACACACACAAGAGCGGTGCCTAAGACACAGTGAAGGGATTATTGAAGGCTTTTAATATATAGAAGGCATCCAGTAATAAAAAAGGACTAACAAAAACATCCTGAAAATTCATTAACATTGAAACACAGTCAGAAAAATATTTCCCCACACCTCTTTCTCATTATAACGTTGTTTGATGTGTCAACTTGGCTGGGCTTTCAGTCTCCATATTTCAAAACTTATATAGGTGTTAGTACTGTGAATGAATTTTGAGGATGTTATTAATGTCCATGACCAGTTGAGTTTAAGTAAGGGAAATTATCCTAGAGAATCTGAGTGGGCTTACTTCACTCATTTGAAAAGCTTTAAGATCAGGACTGAGACATACCTGATGATGGAGATATTCTGCCCGTGGATAATGGCATCATCTTGTATCCAAGAGTTGCAGCCTGATCTTCCTGACAACCAGCTCTACAGGTTCCAACATGACCAGCAAGATCCTATAATAGGGCAAGTCAATTCCTTGTAATTAATCTCTTGATATATATCTCCTACTTATTCTGTTTCTCTGGTTGACTCTTGAATGAAACATTCATTAAAAGCATCTATTTCTATTTATGACATTAAAAATTGTGATATTGCAATCGATAATAAAAAAAATATATTTGGTCTTCATCCAACTGTTCTGGCAAAAAGGTTCTAAAACCCTTAGAATTTCCTAAATTATGAGAGTAAGAAAAGTTCCTTCTGTTATGCTAATGTGATGACTTTTGGAAAACACCTAAGGATGGAGGCTGGTTGCCAGGAGAACCAAGCATATGATTAGAGGGATGGAACTTTTAGTTCTACCTCCCTGACCTCCAAGGACAAGAGAGGGGCCACATTTTGAGTTCAATCACTAATGGCCAATGATTTAATCAACAGTGGCTATGTAATGAAGCCTCCATAAAAATCCAAAAAGACAAGTCTGTGAACAGTGGAGATCTGGGGGGACTGGTGCAATAGGAGAAGGCTTGGAAGCTCCATATCCTTTCCCCATGCTTTGCCCTCTGCATCTGTTAAAAAAAAAAAAAAAAATCCAAAATGGGTCACTTAGGTTAAGGCCCCACATCAACAAGCCAAAACTTACTACCTAACCTAAGTGCAATTTCAAATCCCCCAGGGATGTTACCTTTAACCAGTCACCATGAAATTGCCTGGTGAGCATGAGGAAAATTGCTGATAGTTCTCCTGAGGGGGGCAACCTTGCCGAAAATAATGCATTCTTTACTAGTAATTTCCTTTTTTCTTGTCCATATCTGAATCTGAAAATATTTCCTTTTCTGTGGCATGTCAGAGCTCTTTTCTATTTGCTAGATGGAATGCTGCCTGATTCATGAATTGTTCAATAAAGCCAATTTGATCTTTTAAATTACTTAAATTTTTGTTGTTTAACACATCTCTTCCATTTGGCTGTTCCTGTTATATATATCCTTTTATAATAAGCCAGTGATCTAGTAAGTGACATGTTTCTCTAAGTTTTAAAGCTGCTTTAGCAAATAATTAAACCCAAGGATGACATCATTGGAACCTTTGATCTATAGCCTATAGCCAGTTGCTCAGAAGCACAGGTGACAACCTAGACTTGCAATTAACATCTGGAGGGTGGTGTGGGCTCTCCTGTAGGACTGAACACTTAATCTGTGGGATCTGATAATATCTCCTAGCAATGGAGTTGAATTGTAGGGCGCCCAGCTGATGTCACAGAATTCCTTCGTATGAGAATCCCACCCAGCTGGAATTGGGCGCAGAATTGTAGTTGGTGATCAGAATTTTAATATTTATTCCAGAGACTTTCAACTTAGTGAATAGCATTGTTACCAATTTCATACTAATACTTAGTAATTATAACTGAAGGGTCACAGAACATGCCACCCTAAAATATTGGCTTAAAGATTAAGTTGAAGACATTTGAGAAGAAGCAAATAAGGAAGGTTCTCTGCCTTCCCCTCTATTTGTCTAAAGGTGCATAAACTTACAAAGGTGTCCCTCCTTCCCACTCTACCAGGAAAGACAAAAATTAATCATTGAAGACAACTTTAGACCCTTATCAATTGACAAGGCACTGACTTAAATCTGCATAACCAACCTATTGTATACTGTGCTTTTTCAGGTCACCTCCCCATAACTAGCCTTCTTGACCCCTTTCTTTCTTTTATTTCTAGCTGAATATGGAATTCTAAGTCACCGTGGAGAGGTTTTAGTCATTTTCCTGTGGGTATCTCCCTTGTATGCATGAGGTATACATGTTAATAAGCTACTGTTGATTTTTCTCTTGTTAATCTGTCTTTTGTTACAGAGGTGCCAGCAGAAAACTCAGAATGGCAGATGGAAAATTATTTTTCCTCCTCTACAGAGCTAAACAGAATTAACCTGCTGTCTTCTGATTTTACCTATTCAGTATATATCATTTGTAACACTTGTCCCCAATACTGTAGGATCAAATTATCATGTTTGTTGAGTACCACCTAAGAACAATGTGCTATTGTTCAGGTTGAGGATAACTGCATCTAAGAATATAGAGTAAATTGAAAAGTACATGTTGTCTGCAAATTCCATAGTATAAAATATCACTGGCCTTCATAAGAGTCTCATTTCACTAAATTGTTGAAGTTTTAGGGAAAAAATAAACACCAAGGATTTTGAGCAATCAACTCTCTTAAGACTGAAGAACCCTGTGCTCTTCATTGCCATCATTGAACTTAGCAGCAATCTGAAGGTTAAATCTAAAATCACCTGTGAAACAAATAAAGTCTTTCATGGTTGTTTTGGAACCTTTGAAGATAGCTTAATTTTCCAAAAAATGACTAAAAGAAATTAAATCCCTATTAAAATATGACAGAATAATGCTCTAATATAAATAATATTCCTTTTTGTGGCACCAGCTTTCCAGTCCTTCAAAGAAAAATATTATAGCATATAAAATGATTGCCACAAAATTAGAATTCAATTAGTACCAGCAAGGGAGAAATACTGTGGGTTTATAATTGTATTTGAATAGATTAACTTGATTTTTTTCAAGAATACTTTTATGATGTATCCCAAACTTATTTGTATTCAGTAGTATATGATTTTTTTCTTGCCAAGACTCTCAACATGGGCACACTATAAAGCATTTGCCAATAGTCTAAGAGATTTGATGTCGTTTTAGTGATTATTTATTGGGGCAGGGATTTTCTATAGATTTTTACAATTTTATATGGTTACCGTATTTCACTAATTAATACAACTGCCGATGTATCAAACACAGCAGGACTAAAAATGAAAAGAGATAAAGCAAATTTTCTGGCTCAGTCAGACAAAGGTTTTTCCACTAAGGAGATAATTTTTAAAAATAAGATTGTCTGGAATTTAGTCTTTTTGAAACAATTAGGCATAGTTATAAAATATTTGCTTCACACAGGGCACATTTGTTTTCAGTGTACAATAAAGCTCACACTTAAATCTTGCTGGTAAGGTTTGCTTCTATTTTTGCAATAGCATTGCCTAATTCTTGATTTCCAATGACTCCCCATTAAAAATACATATATATTATTTAATATGCTTTATATATATGTATATATATATATACACATATCGATGCCGTTTTATGTCCTTTGCCCTTTATTTCTTTTATTCCTTTTTTCCTTTTTTTAACAAGAAATGTGCTCAAATTTTTCTCTTTACTCAACATAAGAAAAAGAAGAGAAACAGAGAAAAAGATCTAAGTTTTTCTGCTTTTATGTTTTTTTTTTTCCTAGATTCACCATAAAACCCAGGATTAAAGATCTCTACAATTAACATGTCTTATATTTCATATTATATCAAAGAAAATACATCATCTTAAATTTCTTAACTTTTTTTTCACATCATGGAATATTTTCTCTGCAGCCATAACTTGGACAGCTGGAGACCATTTTTCCCTCTTTCAAGAATTTTGCCCAGTATCAATCCTCCTGTCAAATACTTACTAGCTAAGCCTCACAGTGAAATCAAAAGAAGATGCCTTTTGCATCAGAGTGGCAGTCATGGTGAGATCATTCAGTTCTTAAAGGATTAAGCCATGTTTCTATATGAGGCTATTTCTACCAGAATGATAAAAATTAGCTGTGTGACATAAAGTAGGACATTAAAACTCAATGAATAAAAACAGATTTATACAACTTTCTTTTATCCTATGATGAGAAAATAAGGATTTTCTGGCTTTTTAACAAGACTGCTTTGACAAATAATGCCTTAAAAATTTAGCTGAAGATCAAGAATCACTAAATATTTGTAAAATATGATGATTTTTGTAGATAAGTAATTTTTCTAAGCAAAACCAAATAATTTTAATTTTTAATCCACATAACTTTGAAGAGCCCCTTTTTCTAATAATATTAAAAAGTAAGGAGAATAACTAAAGCCAAGTAGTTTACTTATTTAAGTCCAATCATTTCATATGCTGGATAATTATTAAATCTCGCTTCTCTATAAAAGGACCACACCAGAGAAACATGGACTTAAATCTCTCTGTACTTATCTAGCCAGACCTGAGACTTAAATTCACTTCTCCTTAATTTTGCCCTCTGAAAAACTTGGGAAGGCAGTCTTGTGGAATTTTGTGATAACTGGGCCTAATGTAAAGATGTATCTGGCACATAGTTGATTATTATTATTTTTACTTATGTTACAGTATTGCTTAGAATTAACTGAGTTAAAATTTTATTTAAATCGTATTTTATAATATTAAAAATATATTTTGCTGACAAAATTTTAGTGCTTATTATTGAATTCATCATCCATTACTTATTCTATCTTTGATAATTTTGGTGAATATTGTGTGACATTTAGATCAGCTTTTTTTTCTTTAATAATTACATTTTCTTTTCTTGCCACACTTACTCAAATTCAATTATGATTAATCTTTGTTAAAAACATCTTGGGGACACTGAGTGACATTTCAAGACACTTATGTCAGCATCTTTTACAGATTTATAGCACTTACTCTGTTAGAGATGTTTTCCTTACTATTAGAGAGTTGTAGAATCATTTAGACCTTAGATCTTATGCTTGGTTGCATTTAAAATATCTTAAAAACTAATTTCAATGTCAGCATATTAATACCTATGTCAATGATGTACCCCCCTTAACTCTGACATGACCCTATAAAATAAATGGAGTGTTTAGGTTGAGTCTTAAGCAGCCTTTTATCAAATGACAGTAATTATTTGTTTGAATTTTTATTCCATTTAAATTTGCATGAACTTTTAAGTGATTACCCATCTATTGTCTCTTGACAGATAAAATTAAAGACAAGATGTAGAAAACTTATCTGACCCTATTGCATGATTGGCAGTTAAAGTCAAAATGCAGCATTTACTATGCTAAAGGCAAGTACTTAAGACTGTAATATTACCAATTTATAGATTTTGTATCAGTATGATATTTTTATAGAAACATTCTCTAAAGCAAGAGTTCAGAACATGTGGACATTCAAGAACATATAATTACATACAAATTTTCTTTATATATACACTTAGCTTAAGAGAAGGCCACAGTTTTCATTAAGTCTTCAAAGGAGGCTCTAACCCCAGTTAAGTTACAAATCACTTTTTTTAGGACAGTTTAGAACATTTGGGAAACAAATAAATAACCAAGCAACTTTGCAATAATGTCACTCCGCGGTGAAAATATCTAAAAGTATTATAGCGAAAATATATAAGGTATTTTCAGAATACCATTTTCTAATTTACGTATCTTTATTTATTTATCTTAGTTTAGTGACATGGAATCCTTTTTACATCATCGATGTACGTAGCCTGCTGCCCAACTGAGATTTTTTTAAAGATTTTATTTATTTATTTGAGAGAGAGAGCAAGAGATCACAGAGGGAGAGGGAGAAGCAGACTTGCCACTGAGTGGAGAGCTGAATGTGGGGCTCAATCCCAGGACTGTGAGATCATGACCTGAGCTGAAGGCAGATGCTTCACCGACTGAGCCACCCAGGCACCACTTAAATTCTTCTTTTATTTTTTTTTAGAATTTTTTTTTTTTTTTAAGATTGATTTATTTATTTATCAGAGAGAGAGAGAGCACCAGCAGGGGGAGTGACAGGCAGAGGGAGAAACTGGTTCCCGCTGAGCAGGGAGCCGGATGCGGGGCTCGACCACAGCACCCTGGGATCATGACCTGAACTGAAGACAGACATTTAACTGACTGAGCACTCAGGCATTCCTTAAATTCTTCTTTTAAATTAATGTCATTTCCTTTTAACATTTCTGAAGTTTACCTAACAATCAAATGAAGGGATAGAAGGTGGACTATGGGGCATTAGTACAAATTTTTCCCTAGGGCAAAATGTGCTGGCATAAGACATCTCCTTCCCACTGCAGACAGAAACACAATCATCAGCGGATAGAAATGGTCTGGGGAGTACTTCATCTGGTCTTAATGGGGGTTTTCAGACTACATGAGGCCCTTTTGGTTTCATTGAAATGTGTTAATATACAGCCTATCTTTCTACAATTTAGAAAAATTCAGCTCTGTGTTCTCCCCCCCCCC